>NC_138563.1:4404012-4799218 GCF_964273705.1 Natrix helvetica
CCACAGTATTTGTTTCCAGAGAGTAAATCCATCTATGTACCAAATTTGGTTGAAATTGCTCAAGGCGTTCCAGAGTTATGCTGGAACATACACACATACACAGCCGTTTATATATAGAAGATTGTGGCGTTGAGTTCTCTACTATCTTATGGTGGGGGAAATAACCAAGCAGTTTGCAAAAATGAAACAAAGCAGAAGACCACACTGTTGAAGGAAGTGGGTCTATTTAACCCCAAGAAGAGAAGACTTATGAGTGGTGGGGGGGAAGGGGTGTACGAAAGGGGATGTGATACTATATGCTTTTCAGAATTCAGGATGCAGAATTCTCAGTTACAGAAAGAGAAATTAGGAGGGAGAAGGGAAAGAAATACAGCTGTGAGTGGTGTATAGGTATCAACAAGAGCAGATGTGTTCAGGGGCTGGGCATCCTTGGAGATTCTTGAATTTGGATTCTTGTTCTAGGAATAGGATGGGATTTGAGGACTCCTGGGTCTCTTGTCCCTTCCTTAATTTGGAAGCCACCTCAGATCTCCTCTTGATCAAGTCCCCCTAGCTCACCGAGGTAGGTAAGAAGCATGTAGATTTCAGAAAGATTCCTTGAAAAGGAAGGAAGGAAGGAAATTTCTAAGGAGTATGTCAATTGCAAGAATGTTCAGGAAGGAAATTTCTAAGAAGTATGTCAATTGCAAGAAAGTTCAGGAAGAAAGGAAGGAAGGAAATTTCTAAGGAGTATGTCAATTGCAAGAACGTTCAGGAAGAAAGGAAGGAAGGAAATTTCTAAGGAGTATGTCAATTGCAAGAACGTTCATGGAGGAAGGAAGGAAGGAAGGAAGGAAGGAAGGAAGGAAGGAAGGAAGGAAGGAAATTTCTAAGAAGTATGTCAATTGCAAGAAAGGAAAGAAGACAGGAAGGAAATTTCTAAGAAGTATGTCAATTGCAAGTTCAAGAAAAGGAAATTTCTTAGAAGTATGTCAATTGCAAGAAAAGAAAGAAGAAAGGAAGGACATTTCTAAGAAGTATGTCAATTGCAAGAGAGCTAAGGGCGGAAGGATGGATGGATTTCCAAGAACTATATAAATTGCAGGAATGTTCTTTGAATGATACTTTTACAACCAATCAATCAAATCATGGAAATTATGAAAAAAAAATTCCAACCTTCATTTATTGGTCTGTTCATTGATTTGAACTATTTCTCCCAGCTTTCTTAGCACCTGAGCTTCGTTGCCCTCTATGCGATGAACTGGCAGCGACTCCTGTTCCTTATACTGGCAGCTTGTCTCCCATTCCTTTCCCCAAGCTCTTGACACCCTCCAGGAAGCCCACCCACCTTCTCAGGAAGAAAATGAGGGGAAAAAATGGAGCCACGATTCCTTACCTGACCACAAAGTACGAGATGCCAAAGTCAGGGAGAGACTGCCAGGCCTGGATGAATTTCATCTTGGCTTCAGCCAGGGAATGCTGGGAGAGATTCTGATAGGCCTCCAGGATGCGGGGAGTTAACTGCAAACATTTGCAAACAGAGAGAGATCAGAGAGAAACAGATGGAAGGTGTCAAATCCCTCTTTCTAATCTGCATGCTGTGGGATCTTCCAGAACAACAGAAAAATGCACTGGAATAAAGAATTGTATTGTCCTCAACTTATGACCAGAATTTCCATTGCTATTAAAGGCCTCCAAAGGACAGTTGGGCACATTCTGTTTTTTCTGATATCATTAATTAATAGGTATACATATAAACGGCTGTATGTATACAGCCAAAGCATAACTTTGGAACACCTCAAGCAATTTCAACCAAACACAGATGACTTAACTCTCTGGAGAAAAATACTGTGGGGGTAAGGCCACTTTAACACCCCTCAGGGTGTGTGTTCTGTTAAGATACAGCCTGTTGTGCCTTAAAATGGCTTCTACTGTACAGCTGTGGAGTTGCCACGGTAATGGCTTCACAGTACTCCACAAGGGGGCTCCCTCTGGTAAAGGGGGGAAATCCAGCATTGGAAATTAAGTTTGGTCCAGGCATTTTCCCCCTATAAATAAATACCCGGGCCACGCCGGGTTATCGGCACTAGTGGGCTATAAAGTGAGAAGGAAGAGGAAGTGAAATGATCATGATAAGGATGTCTTCAATTGAAGATTTCTCTTCAATTCTATTTATCACTCCGAGCAAGCAAGCCCGGTTGTATCCAACAGCCCTGTTCATTTCCCATGATCCTAAGGCAGCCTCCCTCCAGGGGATTGTGGGAAACTACAACAGCCGCCTGGAGGACAAACGATACCTGCTTAGGTTTGAACTTCTTCTGGTAGCGAGGAGACACGAGCCATTGGGTCCCTTCCGTCTCGGCAGTGAGGGACATTTCCGGGTTGGTTTTCTGCAACTTCAGGAAGGAGAGAATGTTCTCCTTTTCGGCTTGGTAGGACGCGTCTGCCATGGTTTTCCCCTTCGCTGCCAAACGGCAGCCGGCCATCCAACTGGCGTATTGCTGCTCCTGGTTAAGGACAAGGGTGAGAAAGATGCTTCAACCACGCCTACGGCTTTATAATACAAGCAGGGGTGAGCTCCAGCCAGTTTGGACTAGTTTCTAATAAAGAAAAAAAAAGTCCTCTCACCAAAATGACACACTTTCTCTTGTTCTCTCTTCCGTACCGGAGCAGTCCCTGACTTCAGCAGCTTAATGGCTGCCTCTCCACCGCTGGAAAGAAAGGCTTCTCCTGGATCAACCAAGGACTTTGCGATGTCCCTGGGATCAGCAGGATGTGCCCTTCAACAGCGGGAGAGATACCGATGGCGATCTTGGAGCTTCAAGATCACATGTCTCGTCACAACGTTAGCACCCCCCCCCCCGGATGTTAATTTAAATCTGGTTCGCCAAGCTGGTAGTTACAAGGAGTGGCTGGCCCCCCTGCCCCCCCCCCCCAGGAGTCTCCACGTGGCCTGTTTTGGATGCCAGGTAGTGCAAGGCCCACATGGAGGCTCTAGGAGGGCGAAAAACAGACCTACCAGAATCCCGGAAACAGACCCTACCGGAGGCTTGAGGAAAGCTACAGAGTCTGGGGAGGGTGAAAAATCCCCCCCTGCCATCATGATGTAGGAAGCCAACTAGGCCACGCCCCCATGGCCACACCCACCCAGTAACCGGGCAGAGAAGCGGTTGCTAAATTTTTCAAACCCACCCCTGAGTGCAAGCTCTCCAATTGTGTGGTCTCCACACGGGGTGGACTTCTTAGGACTTCTTGAAGTCCCGAAGCTCCAGCTTGTGAGATCCTTCAGTTAGATCTTGTATTTGAGGTCCAGCCAAGGTTCTGCCCAACAATCGTTTCAAATTTGGCTTCCTTCCCTCCCATCTTTGTCTCACTCACCTCCGCACATCTCAGGTGTATTTCGCTCATTCCATCCGGGGAAGGGACCAGCAACTTAATGCAGAATTTCTGGCCAGAGATGTTGACATCTGGCACCACTTCACAGCCTGGGTGAAAGAGAGAGAGAGTAGAACACTTCACGCCCAATAAAACTGTTTCGAAGACGACATGCCCTTTGGGTCTCACCAGTCCCAAATTTTCAAGTGATCTTGGGTCTCATCTTCCATGGTTGTCAATCTTTGGCATCCTGGCTGGAAGTGAGAAGCATATTTGGAGACTTGCGTTTAGAAATGGCCAAGTGTTGTGGCCCACCAGTGGAGTGGTGGCAGACTCAGACAGTGAGGGGGTTGGGGAGGAATATGGGCCAGTCCTGGAGTCTGGGGAAGGCTCGGATGAGGGCTCTGTGTCGGAGGCAGAGTGAGGGCCAGGTGCCATCTGACGGTTATCAGCTGCCTTCGGAATCAGAGATCAGTGGGGCAGAAGAACAGCTGGAGTCTGTTCCCAATGTGCTCCTGTGCAGAGCTGCCAGAAGGGAACAGCTAAGGAACAAGGGCGGACTCAGGAGTAAGGCCACAGGTGGACGATGAATGGTCCTTCCCAGAGGGAATAAAGACGAGCGAAAGGGGAGGGGAGTTTGCAGAAGACAATTAGTTCAATTCGTTAGGGTGAAGATCTGTTCCTGACTTCTTGCCAAGGAATTGCTGCTACAGCGTGGAGTTTGGAAGATATCGGCCTGGCAGCTCTCCAAGCCTGATAAAGGTCTGTAGTTGTGAAATCTCCTACAAGACTATTGGCCGGGAGAGGAATTCCCTTTAACCTAAATAAAAAGGGTTTTATCGGAACGAGGAGTCTGCTTCATGATCTTGGGAAGCCTAGGTCAGAAGTCATGGTCTACTCTGGTGAGGACCAACAGTTCTTCTCCAGATCCTTTTAGCCAAAGAACTAGAGGTTGCAACCAAGACTGTTGAGAAGTGAGTAGCCATTGGATTGCATCATCCTTGCCTTGATATCATGATCGACTCACCTTTCAGGTTGAGCTGTTGGACAGGTTCTCCTAACACATCTTCTGCGCTCTTGAAATATGAGATGGTCGTTTCTTTGAAAGTCACCCAGTACTGCTTATAACCTTTCAGGGTCAGCTTGCGGGGCCTGGGAGGAGGAACAAAGAGGGGCAAACAAAATAGTTGGAGACCCACAGAGTTGAGGAGTTGAAGGCACCTCCAAGGATCACCGACTCCCAACTCCCAACTTTTAGAAAAACAACCACCATTTTCCTCCATCCTAGCTTTACCCACAACCCTGTAGTGCTCAGAGTGTTGGTTCACAGTCCCAGTCTTATGTTGGGTAAGGACGATGGGTGCCTTAAGCCAACATCTCACAATGGTACGAGCCTGGGAGAACCTCTGCTTTTGCTCAGTTCTTAAGATCTGCTGTGAAAAACCAGCGTGGCATTAAAACTAACCAGATCTGTCTAAAAGGACTAACCTGAAGATTCGGAGGTGATCCTTCAGCTCTGGGATGGCTGTGAGACTGTCCTAAAGAGGGAAACAAGACCACACACACACAAAAAAAGGATTATTGTATTTCTGGATTACCTTAAAGCAGTGTTTCCCCAACCTTAAGTAATTATAAGATGTATGGGCTTCGCCTCACAGAATCTATCTATATAAAAGCCAAATATCACTCATTCATCACGAAATCTCCAGAATCGTAAAGCTTAGAAACTTGAAATTTGGCATGTACATTCCTCTTGGCTCGCTAAGAAAGTATTTTTTGAAATGACCATCAGATCATTCGTATTTCTTATACAGTAATTAACACGCTCTGATGCTAAGGCGTTCTACTCCCACTCCCCAACTGAAAAGAACTCTGTTCCAACTGCCAGTTGCCTTATATTAACGCGCTCTGGTGCTAAGGAGGTAGGCATTCTACTCCCCCTCCCCACCTGAAAAGAACTCTGTTCCAATTGCCACTTGCCTCACATTCTGTTACCTCAGTTCAAACTGGCAGATGTTCCACTCCTTCACTCAGGAACGGTCTGGAGCTCCTTAGAGTACTAAACGTTAGTACCTCACCAAAATGTCTACGCCTTCCACCTATGGAACTGCTGCCGGACTCAAGGCGGTGGGAGCGATATTCCCTTACATGTTTTAATCGCCGACCACCACTGAGCCAATGGATTGAACTGGATTTCTCCTGCATAGCCCGAGTATGTAGTTTTGTCGTGAAGCATGGGTATCCAGCTAGTCTCCCAATAAGCCATGATCCTTGATTGAATGGGGATTGACTAACCCTGGATTCTTGCAGCAATTATATCTTAGATTAGGGGTGGACAATTATGGCCCCTTTACAACCTGGAGACTTCAACTCCCAGAATTTATATTATATTTATATACGTTTACATATTATATGTACTATTAATATATAAATTTATACATTATCTAAAATATTTATGTACACTTTCTTTGTTTTTATATATGTTTGTACGAAGAAGAGGGGCGATCTAAAAATAGGCAAATAAAATACAAGTAGTCCTCGACTTACGACTTCATTTAGTGACTGTTCAATGTTACAACGGCACCGAGAAAAGGGGACTTATAACCGTTTTTCACACTTACGACCATTGCAGCATCCCCGTGGTCACGGATCAAAATTCAGACGCTTGGCAACCGACTCACATATATGATGGTTGCAGCATCCCCATGGATCAAAATTCAGACGCTTGGCAACCGATTCATCTTTACGACTGTCGCAATGTCCCCTTTTACAACCTTCTGACAAGGAAATCCCAGGGGGAAGCCAGATTCGCTTAACAACCATGTTAACAGCTGCGGGCGATTCACTTAACAACCATGGCAAGGAAGGTGGGAAAAGGGGGCAAAGCTCACTGAACAACTGTCTCGCTTAGCAACATAAATTTTGGGCCTCGTTGTGGTTGCGTCGTGGAGGGCTTCCTGTGAAATCTTGGTCCTTACCAAAACATTCGGAGTTGCGTCCGATCCTTCCAGTTTGACTTCCAAGTTAGCCAGAGCTTTTTCTAAGTCATCCAAGCCCGATTCGCTGGACTGCTCCGCAGGGGTGGCGTTGAGGGACAGCTGGTTGATGCGATACTAGGAGAGAGCACGCATCATGCTTAGGGCCACTGGAAGTTTTCCACCCCTAAGGCATGGGATAATTATTGTTAAAATGGCACATTTTGGGGGGATGGGGGTGGGGAAAGGGCCGTGTTACTTGTAGGGCAGCGAAGACGATCATTTCTTCCTCCGTGCAGTCGGTCTCCTCCAGCAGCACCGACCAGCGGGCCTGTTCGTACAGCTGGTTGATCCGGACGGTGTCGTACTGCGAGGAAGGGAGGGAGTTGGTGAGACAAAGCAGCGATTTAAGGTTTAAGGTTCACCTCCGTTGCAAAAGGCCAGCAATTCAGAAGCTTGTCTTCCTTTTCCAAACATAAGCCTCATTGTGATGGGGGAAAGAATTGTCTCTTTCTTTTTTTACATCTCACACAAACGGAGGGGAAATGTTCTGACCGAGGCTTCCCAAGAGCATGAAGCAAACTCCTTGTCCCGACATAAAAACCCCTTTTCTTAATTTGCTGTAAATTCTACTCCTTCCCATCCAGCAAAGTCTTTCAAGGGAGGATTTATAGTCACAGGCGTTATCTGGCTTGGAGAGCTGCCAGGCCCATCTCTACAGAACTTGGCCAGGAGTCTCGGAGAGTCCCGAACCAATGAAGCGAACTAATGGTCTCCTGCAAACTCCACTCCCCTGTTGCTCCTCTTTTATTCCCTCTGGGAGGGGCCATTCATCATCCACCTGTGGCCTTCCTCCCAAGTCAACCCCTGTTCCTTAGCTGTTCCCTTCGTCTGGCAAGTCTGTGCATGCGTGCACTGGGAACAGGCTCTGAAGGCAGCTGATAACTGGCATACGGCCCTGGCCCCCTCTCTGCCTCTGACACAGAGCCCTCCTCAGAGCCTTCCCCAGACTCCAGGACTGGCCCAGGTTCCTCCCCAACCCTCCTCACTGTCCGAATCTGCTGGCCACTGGCAGGCCACAACAGGAAACACGCTTTCCCACATTGGCAAGAAATAAAAAAAGATTTGCAGTTCTGTAAAGCAGCTGGGGGAGTCGTCCGTATTACCCAACGCTTTTGAAGTCACGTGCTTTCTGTTCCCTTTCGAAAGGGTGCTTTGCGCTAAATATATATCCATTCCCCCCCCCCCCCCTTTGAGATGTGCCTCGCACTCCTTCCCCAGCAACCGAGAGAGAAATGTTGACAAAAGCACATTTCCCACACTTGACTGTGGGAAATAATCTAGAAATGGGCAGGAAATTTTGAAAGCGCTGTTTTCAAAGTAAGCTGCACACACACACACACACACACACACACACACACACACACACAAACAAACCCCCCCAATTGCCACACAGGTGGGACTTCCCCCCCCCCCCCCAAATCGGTAAGGCTGAAATCCAGAACGAAACGTATGAATGTATTTTAATGCTTCTCGGCCTGAGGACTAGAAACCTTGGCTTGCAAAATCATCCCCTTGTCACCGGATCCTTGACTTGAGTGGGGGGGGGGGGCATTAATTGACCCTGGATTGCTGCAGCACCAATTGTACCTTTGATCAGGGGTCGGTAACGTTGGAGGAATATATATTCGAAGTTCCCTAAAAAAGGTAAAAATACAAATGATGGGCCTGAAGATATTCACCTTTGGCTCCAGATCGAAAAAACTGTAATACTTGAAACGCAGCCATAAACACTCCTGTTCTTTTACTCCTTGCTGTAGCAAAGTGCGGGACGAATCCAGCCATCTAAAAAAAGAGGAGGAACAAATGAAGAATCGGCTGATGTGAGTACAGACAGGTCTCGATTTACAATCACAATTGAGCCCAATATTTCCGTTGCTAAGCAAGACAGTTGTCCTGAGAGCTTCGACCCCTTTTTATGACCTTTCTTGCCACAATTGCCAAGGGAATCCTATCCTATCCTATTCTCCTGTTCTATTCTCTGTTCTCCTATTCCATTTTCTATTCTCTATTTTATTCTATCCTATTCTATTCCAAAATTCTATTCTATTCTATTCTCTATTCTATCCTATCCTACCCTATTCTGTTTCAAAATTCTATCCTATCCTATCCCAAAATTCTATTCTATTCTATTCTATATTCTATTCTATTCTATATTCTATTCTATTCTATATTCTATTCTATTCTCTATCCTATCCTACCCTATTCTGTTTCAAAATTCTATCCTATTCCAAAATTCTATTCCAAAATTCTATCCCAAAATTCTATTCTATTCCCAAATTCTATTTCAAAATTCAATTCCAAAATTCTATTCTATTCTATATTCTATTCTATTCTATTCTATTCTACTGTATTCTATTCTCTATTCTATCCTATCCTACCCTATTCTATTTCAAAATTTTATTCTCTATCCTATCCTATCCCAAAATTCTATTCTATTCCAAAATTCTATTCCAAAATTCTATTCTATTCTATATTCTATTCTATTCTATTCTATTCTATATTCTATTCTATTCTATTCTATTCTATTCTATATTCTATTCTATATTCTATTCCATATTCTATTCCATTCTATATTCTATATTCTATTCCATTCTATATTCTATTCCATTCTATATTCTATATTCTATATTCTATATTCTATATTCTATATTCTATATTCTATATTCTATTCTATTCTATTCTATTCTATTCTATTCTATATTCTATCCTATCCTACTCAATTCTATTTCAAAATTCTATCCTATTCCAAAATTCTATTCCAAAAGTCTATTCCTACCTGCTGTTGATCCTGGTCTTTTCCACAAGGGATCCCGGCCGGTGCATTCGGACAATCTGTTCGGGGGTCAGGCTGGTCTGGCTGACTGACAACATCCGATAGCAGCTTTCGGTTTCGTCGCTGTCCGAAAAGTGTGCAGGCATCCCGCGGAAAGTCTGCTGCTCTGCGCCTGGGGTGACGAGGGGAGAGAGAGGGGAAGGGTCAGCACTCGATGTCCAGCCCTAGATATTCCTTGCCTCAGGCAAATACAGGGAGCCTCAGAGTTGCAACAGTTCACTCAGTGACCGATCAAAGTTACAACCGTACTGAAAAAAACGTACTTATGACTCTTTTCCGCACTTACGACCGTCGGGGTATCCTCATAGTCACATGATCCAAATTTGGCTGCTTCAGATGCGCTGCAGGTTGTTAAGTGAGTCCAGTGTACGACCACAATTGAGCCCAACGTTTTATGTTGTTAAGCAAGTAATTCGTTAAAGAGAGTTTTGCCCCATTTTAAGACTTTGCTCACCACGTTGTTAAGGGAATCGCAGTTCTTCAATTAGTCAGATGGTTGTTAAGTGACTCTGGCATCCCCATTGACCCAGAAGGTCGTAAAAAGGGGATCACGTGACCCCGGGACGTTGCAACCGTCATAAATAGGAGTCAGTGGCCAAGCGGCTGATTTCTCATCTCTTGCCCGTGGGGATGCTGCAACGGTCGTAAGTGTGAAACATGGTCATAGGTCACTGTTGTAACTTGGAACGGTCACTAAATGAACTGCTGTAAGCCGGGGACTGCCTCTATGTGTGTGCACGCAAAGTTGTGACGCCCTCACTTGATGGCAGCCGGACGCTGGTGAGGTCATAACTCCGAACCGTGATCTCCTCTTTCTCCTTCTGCTTCCGTTTGTCCTTCTCTTCAGGCGCCCGTAGCAAGGACAGCTCTTCCGGGTGACGGATGGCTACAAACAGGAAGTTAGCGAGAAGTTAGCTCCCCCCCAAAAAAGCTGAGGCCTGTTCCCAGACCCCAAACTAACCATGGTTGGAGACAGACAGGGTTGGGATGTGAAGGGAAATGGCTGGTTTATCTATTTCCTAGTCCAGAGGCCTCCAACCTTGGCAACTTTAAGCCTGGCGGACTTCAGCTCCCGGAATTCCCCACCCAACTTTAAGCCTGGTGGACTTCAGCTCCCAGAATTCCCCAGCCAGCAAAGCTTTAAGCCTGGTGGACTTCAACTCCCAGAATTCCCCAGCCAACTTTAAGCCTGGTGGACTTCAACTCCCAGAATTCCCCAGTCAGCAAAGCTTTAAGCCTGGTGGACTTCAACTCCCAGAATTCCCCACCCAACTTTAAGCCTGATGGACTTCAGCTCCCAGAATTCCCCAGCCAGCAAAGCTTTAAGCCTGGTGGACTTCAGCTCCCAGAATTCCCCACCCAACTTTAAGCCTGATGGACTTCAGCTCCCAGAATTCCCCAGCCAGCAAAGCTTTAAGCCTGGTGGACTTCAACTCCCAGAATTCCCCACCCAACTTTAAGCCTGGCGGACTTCAACTCCCAGAATTCCCCACCCAACTTTAAGTCTGGTGGACTTCGACTCCCAGAATTCCCCAGCCAGCCTATTCTATTGTATTCCAAAATTCTATTCTATTCTATTCTATTCTATTCTATTCTATTCTATTCTATTCTATTCCAGTAATAATAATAAGTAATAACGAAAAGTCCCTTTTTATGATCTGGGGTCGCTTCAAACCGCCGCCAAGCCATTGGTCGTAAGTTGAGGACTACCTGGGCAGCTGCGATTCCCATCTCTACTCCATGCCAAGCCTGAAGCTTTGAACTATGGTTCTTACTCACCGAGTAGCCTGCAAAGATCGCACACGGTGCGGAAGACGGGCTGGGCGAAATTGGCTCTCACTCGTACGCTGCAACGGTTGGGCAGGAAAAGCACCACCGGTTTATGCTGCGGCGTAAAGTGGAGCTTGGCGTCAGCCAGGATCCCGTATTTATCCAGGCTCCAGTTTGTCTTCAGGAGCCAAAGTTTCTTCTGATCCCACCACAGGGCGTGATCCGACCAATCCTTCTGAAGCTCTGGAGAAAGGAGAGATTGGATCACCATTTGTGGTGCAGGGTTTCCAGCCTAGGCAAGGGGGTTAGACTAGAAGACCTCCGAGGTCCCTTCCAACTCTCGTTATTCTGTTAACTTCCGAGACCGACAGAGAAAAATCCATCGGATTGGGAAAGCAAACAGGGAGCAAGTCAAGGAAGTTCTAAGTCGTGGACTACCTGGATTAATTAATTTTTATTCATTTTTATCTTCCTTTCTAAAACATATCTCATTTACACGCACACACATACATACCCCAAAGTGATTTCTAACCCCCTTTCCCAGCTATGCGCCTTCCCAGTGGGCGAGAACTATAACTCCCTAGATTGTCCATTCACCCAGTTATTAGCTGAGGGAGAAATAATATTTTTTTCTTCCTCTTCGCAAGAGAGGAATAAATAACTTACAAGTATTGTCCTGTTGGGGTGGGGAGCTGTTCCCCCCCACCCCTTTTCCGGTTGCTGCTCAAAGACGTGTGAAAATAAATGCCCAAAATTAAGGAACTGCTGGAAATAATTTACTTCCGGGCCTGGTTATCATTCTCCAGGGTGTAAAGGAATAGTATCTACTCCTGTGGTTTTGGGACCATATTTTCCAGGGCTTATCTGGAGAAGGCAGGGGGGTCTCTCGCAAGCTGAGTCACGGTCCTTCTCCCGCTCGGTCTGCCATTTTCCTTTTCTTCATGTCGGGGAGCATTTTAGGCAGGAGGAAAATTGGGGAGTTTCGCAGGGGGTCTCCCCCCTTGAGAGGGGCTTCTCACTGGAGTATGTTTTGAGTCATTGGGAAAAACCCTATGGTGTAATACAGGCAGGCCTCGACCTACGACCGTTCAAAGTTATGACGGACACGTCTCCCGCCCCGGCCCCAGCTTTATGATCCAGTTGCCAAGCGCCCCAAAATTTGGTTCGTGTAACTGTTGGGGATGCTGCAGTTGTTGGAAGGGCGAGGAAGAGTCGTACGTTAGCGCTGTTGTAATTCAAACGGTCATTAAACAGATGATGGGTAAGCTGAGGCTGATATGTATGCAACAGTGTCAGGCTTACAATTTTGAGGCATCCTTGGTGCTCTCTGAGTTGGGGGGCGGGTTTCGCAGACATTTCATGACCCAACTAGGTAATGTCATCAGTGGTAGAAGGAGTGGGGTTTGGAGGAGGAGGAGAAGGAGGAAGAGAAGAAGGAAGAGGACTGTGGGGGTCTTTCTTGCAGATGTTTCTTGACCAAACTGGGTAACGTCATTAGTGCTAGAAGGGAGTGGGGGGTTTGCTACAAATCGCCCTTATTGCACTGATGATGTTACCTAGTTGGGTCATGAGATGTTTGGAAGAAAACATCCAAGCTCAGAGACTCAGCATCAAACCCCACAATATTCCTTCTCCTTCTCCTTCTCCTTCTCTTCCTCCTCCTCCTCCTCCTCTCCACAAACCCCTTCCATCACTGATGACGTTACCTAGTTGGGTCAAGAAACGTCTGCAAGAAAACCACCCAGCTCAGAGAGCACCAAGGAGCCCTCCTTTCAACCCTGAGTTGCAAATATTCTCCTTTATTTGTACTTACGCAATTTGTCCACAATCTGTAACATGATGCCTCCTATATGCAGATTCCCCGTGACTCGGAGTGTGATGGGCTCGGCCTCCGGTCCCAAGTCCTCCACAAAGACCCTGAGCTCCCAGGAGTCATCTATGTACTCTCCGCTCGCTGTTTTTATGCCGGCCATGGTGGTCCTTAAGGGAGAGAAGAATGAAGGATGAAGAGGTAATTGGGGGAAAAACCAGATCTCTGATACGTCGGCCTGAAGCAGTCTTGGGAAACTATGTGGACTTCAACTCCCAGAATTCCAGCAGGCTGGCTGGGGAATTCTGGGAGGTGAAGTCTACACATCCTAAAGCATTCTGGCTGGGGAATTCTGGGAGTTGAAGTCCACCCATCCTAAAGCATTCTGGCTGGGGAATTCTGGGAGTTGAAGTCCACCTATGTTAAAGCATTCTGACTGGGGAATGCCGTTACCTAGTTTGGTAATGAAACGTCTTCAAGAAAAACCCCAAGCTCAGAGAGAGCACGAAGGAGCCCCCATTTCAGAGTAAGAGAATGAGAAGGGGCCTTGGAGGTCTTCTAGTCCACACCCCTTCTCCACCCTAGGCCATTCCAGACAGGTGGTGGTGTCCAATCTCTTCTTAAAAACCTCCAGTGTTTCAACCAGGAGCTACAAATAGTCTTATTGGTTAAAGCAGTGGTCAAGTATTGGACCTCAGAGCCCCAACAGGAAGCTGTTGCTGGAGCTAAGCAGCCACCAGGAGAAAGAGTTGGCAAAACAGCTCAGTTCAAATTGGATCAGACCGAGAAAGAGGCTCAGCAGAAGCACCTCACTGAGGACTAGGAGCATAGGCTTTCCAAGCAGAGGGAAGCCAATGCTTGTAGTTAAAATCCAGGGAAGCGTTTGCAGGGAAGTGACTCAGAGGTCTGCATTCTGCATTAGTCACTTGAATTAGGTGTGCCTTTGACTAAATACACCCACTTCGTGGTACCTGCTTCACGCCTCCCCCAGACAC
Source organism: Natrix helvetica (assembly GCF_964273705.1). NCBI lineage: Eukaryota > Metazoa > Chordata > Lepidosauria > Squamata > Natricidae > Natrix > Natrix helvetica. The sequence goes on from NC_138563.1 coordinate 4,417,813, forward strand.
TTCAAGACAGACTTTCCACTCCCTGAGATGGTGTGCAATTCTCCCCCACCGAACAGGAACCCCCCACCCTCCGGGCATAGGATTAAAATGTCCATTGAGCTGGCAGGATGGCTGCCAGGGCGAATATATTTGCTAAAAAGGGGGGGGGGGTGTCTAAAAAGGTCTTGTCTTTTGGGCATCTTCCTTGCTCAGCAACCTCCCCCGAGGCTTCTGAAGTTTGGGAAGCAGCTGCCTTCTTTGTGCCAGCTCTTTCAAGGTTGGGCATCTGGAAGGTAGAGTGCTCCTGAAGATGGAGGCTCCGTAGAAGGTAGCGGAGAGGATGGGAAATCAAGGCCACTCGTGGTGCCTTCCAAAGGAGGGTGCGTAAGGCAGGCAAGGCCACCTTTCCCCTCTTGCCGATTAAAAAAAAAAAAAAAATCCAGAAATGTGGCGTGATAAATTTTCCTCCGGCTTTTTCTTTGGGGGAGTTTGCAAAGGAGCATCACAGAGGAAGGGGTGGCAGGAAGGAACGGAAGGATCAGTTGATGGATGGATGGATGGATGGATGGATGCCCAAGACGAGGCCCTGGGGATGAGGAGATAAAGACCCAGGTGTGGATGGGATGGACACGAGAGCGAGGAATGTGAATGCCGATAAAACATGTTCTCTTGCCTTCATTTCTTTGCCTTGGCAATTCAGAGCTTTGCTCCTTTCCGGTCTCTCTCACTGAAGAGGGAGTTGTGGGGGGGGGGGGACGGAAGGACGGTGTTTGCTGCCTCAGAAAAAAAAGTTTAAAACTGCTTTTACTTTTCTCTGCGGAAGGAGAGGGGGGGGTTGTGGGGTCGCTGCCTCCGATAAAAAACTTTTTGTTCTTTTATTCTGCTGAGGTGGGTGGGCTGCACCTTAACAGCGAGACAGAAATTCCCCCGTTGAAACCATCAGCCAGGATATTAGGAACAAGAATAGCTCGCTTAGAAAAGAAAAAAAAAACCCAAAACCCACATACCTGGCACACTTTGCAAAGTGACAAGGGATGAAAAACAGGCGAGGTGACCTTTAGCTATTGAACATAAAAGCGTAAGGGTTTTTTTAGGGTGCGGGGTTTGAAATCCAAATAGCCAATCGATATTATCTGTTATGCGTGCATTTATTAGGGGGAGGGCAAAGGGTTGAAGGCGACCCATCCCTCGACTATAAAAACCGCTCTTAGAGTCTAATCTTGGCCCCTTGGTTAGCTCCTTATATCTTGGTACCGAAATAAACATATAATTCTGTATCACACCTTTCATCCGGTGACTTATCGGCTTCGACACCAAGCAAGAGCCCAGGTTTGGGGACAACACTCAAAAGTGTTTTCAAAAGAGAAACAAACTTTGGGAAGGGGAAAAAAAAAACGTAGAACGTACCTTCACCGCTTCGGTCTCCCTCTCCTGAAGTTCTTCCAGGCTCCCAGCTGGATTCGAAAATGCGTCCTTTTGTTCTACCCCTGCCTCTGCCTGCAGGTCTGTCCCCGATTGAAGGGCGTCTTCCTTACACCCCACCCCTCCTTGCAACTTCCTCCCGGCTGCCTCAAAAAAAAACGGTGACACACACAGAGCATTTTTTTTTTAGTGCCGGAGGCTTTGAGTAAAATCTTGCAAAGCTGAATTTGCACATCTCCCAAGACATCCTTGAGAGCAAACGGAGGGTTTATGCTTGCTATTTTCTGGGAAAGTTTAGTTTAGTTTAGTTTATTAGACTTCTAGAATCTATTAGACTTCTAGAAAGGCAAGAGTTACAAAGAAATGCATTTTAAAATATATATATTGTGCGAATTCCAATATTAGAAAAGGAAATTCTGCTTCTGGATATAATTTTCCCCCCGTTCCCCTTCCCTGCTCCTCCTTCTGGGATACAGGTCGTTCTCGAACTTACGACCATTTGTGTAGCAACGGTTTGGAGGTTCAGTGGCACTGGAAAAAAACGGACTTATGACCTGTCCTTGCACTTACAACTGGTTCTCGCACTTACAACCATCATAGGCGATCAAAATCCAAACAATTTGTTTCGTGCCCGTTCAAACTTACAACGGCACTTAGGATAGTTTTTCACACTTACGACCGTTGCGCCATCCCTACGTTCAGGCACTTGGCAACTGACTCATATTTATGACGGTCGCAGTGTCCCCCGGGGGGGGTCACGTGATTTCCTTTTTGCGACCTTCCGGCAAGCGAAGTCAACAGGGAAGCAGGATTCCCTTAACGACCGTGTGTCTTTTTTTTTTTTAAATTGAAAAAGTTTTATACAGACAGATTTTCCCCCTTTTTACCCCCCCCCGCCATATAATGTAAATCACATACAAATACTGTACCCCCTCCCCTCCCCCCATCTTAAAATAGACTTCTCATTCAAATATTGTGCCCCCTCCCCTCCCAACAATCATAGTATAAGTTTCTCTTAAAGTAACAATAGCCCAATAACCCCATCATCTAAATTAATTAAACATATATAAATCATAATATAGGTTTCTCTTAAAGTAGCAATATCACATTAATCCCATCTTCTAAATTTATTGTGCATATATTGTGTCTATCTTAACGTCTGCAAGGATTCACTCCGCAACTGCGACGAGAAAGGTTGTAAAACGGGGGCCGAACTCACTTGGCAAATGTCTCGCTTAGCCACCTACGTGTTGGGCTCGATTGGGGTCGCTAAGTCGAGGACTTGTACTGCTTTGTATCCTCTGCAGTCTAGGTTAAAAAAGGAAGCTTTTCAGGAGATTGTCAGAAAGAGATCGACTTCCGAATTTGTTCAGAGGAGGGGGAAAAAATAGCTCATGGTTTTCACCTCCTCTGACACGTCATTTTGCCTTCCGTTCTCCCAGCCCTCCTCAGCCTTTTTCATCTAAACAGCGGTAGAAACCACCTATTTATTTAAAGGTAAAGGTTCCCCTTGCACATATGTGCTAGCAGTTCCTGACTCTAGGGGGCGGTGTTCATCTCCGTTTCAAAGCCGAAGAGCCAGCGCTGTCCAAAGACGTCTCCGGGGTCATGTGGCCGGCATGACTCAACGCCGAAGGCGCATGGAACGCTGTTCCCTTCCCACCAAAGGTGGTTCCTATTTTTCTCCTTGCATTTTTTACCTGCTTTCGAACTGCTAGGTTGGCAGAAGCTGGGACAAGTAACAGGAGCTCACTCCATTACGCGGTGCTAGGGATTCAAACTGCCCAGTTGCCGACCTTTCTGATCGACAAGCTCAGCGTCTTAGCCACTGAGCCACCATGTCCCTATTATTTATTTATTTTCCCCTTTTTTGCATATAGCAAAAGCGAAACACAACCGAGTTAGCTTTGGATGTGCGATAGGATGCCGAAGTTTGAAAAAAAACCCACAAGATAAACAGAGCTGGAAGGGACCTTGTAGGTCATCTAGTCCAACCCCCTGTCCAAGCAGGAGATCCTTCACCATTTCTGACAGAGGGCAGTCAAATCTCTTCTTGAAAGCCTCCAGGGATGAAGCTCCCACAACTTCCAAAGTCAACTTCTGTTCCATGGGTTGATTGTTCTCCCTGTCAGGAAATTTCTCCTTATTTCCAGGTTGAATCTCTCCTTGGTCAGTTTCCATCCATTATTCCTTGTCTGGCCTTCGGGTGCTTTGGAGAATAGCTTGACCCCCTTCCTCCTCTCTGTGGAAGCCCCTCAAATATTGGAAGATGCTCTCCTGTCTCCCCGGGTCCTTCTCTTCGCTAGACTAGCCAGGCCCAGTTCCTGCAACCGTCCATTGTCTGTTTTAGTCTCCAGTCCCCTAATCCTCTTTGTTGCTCTTCTCTGCACTCTTTCTAGAGTCTCTGCATCTTTTCTACATCACCAAGCTATACTTGAAAGGCCCAGGAGAAACACGATGTATTCCTTGACTTATGGCCACCATTGACGTGGCTAAGTGAAACGTTGGGCCAAGTGAGTTTTTTTTGCCTCATTTCACGACCTTTCCTGGCACAGTTGTTAAGCGAATCGCTACAGCTGTTAATCTAGTGACACGGTTGTTCAGTGAATCCAACTTCCCGATTGACTTGGCTTGTCGGAAGGTCACAAAAGGGGGATCACTTGATCCCCGGGGCAACCGTCATAAATAGGAACCGGTGGCCAAACGCCTGAATTTGAAATCCTGTGTGACTATGGTGATGGTCGTTAAGTTGTGAGAAACAGTGCTGCGTCACTTTTTTTCAGGGCCGTTGCAACTTTGAACGGTCACTAAATGAACTCTTGTGTGCCACTTTTAAGAAAGGAGGACTTCATTTCCCAGAATTCCCCAGCTACTACGGAGTTCGAACGGCACCATTCTTTAAAAAACATGCTGGCTTGGGGGGATTCTGGGAGTTGAAGTCCACCCTTCTTAAAGCTGCCAAGCAGTTCGTGCCATCATGGTCCTAGAGACTAAGAAGTCCCAAATAGTCACATACTGTATAAAAATGGGCTCCTTTGTGTTACAGATTCGTGCAATTCCTTTTGCACAAATCCTTTTGCACGGATCCTTTTGCAATCCGTTTCATGTGTCTGTCATAGGTCACCCGGTCCTCTACTTCTGTGCTGCAAGGGAGGGGGTCCAAGTATGAATTGGCACCGTCGGTCTTTGTGTGGGCTGTGTGTTCCCTCGCTCGACTTCCTTCTTTTCAAACACAAAAACATTTTGACTATTTACAAGTTTAGTTCGTTCCCCGAGACCCTGGATAGGAATATATATATATATATATATAGGCTAGCTGATGAGAGCTAAATAGCTTGAAATAGATCTATACTAGTCTCCCTTTATTTATATATATATATATATATATATATATATATATATATATATATATATATATATATATATATATATATATATATATATATATATATATATATATATATATATATATATATATATATATATATATATATAAATATATCCAAATTTTTCCTCCATCTCTAGCGCCCTAGTCTTTTCCTTAAATTAAACCAAGACCTGTAGCTTGTTCCCTCTATCCCTGTTACTTTTAGCCTTTTGATTATATCTTTGTAACTTAGCCAGCATTGTTAGTTCACTCCTACTGAAAGCGGGCAAAGATGGGTTGAACTTTGTTTGAGCCAACTTCTCTTGACAAAGTTCACACGTCCGAGTTTTGGATAGGTTTCTTTTGCTCCTCCTCAAAAGTTTTCTGTACAAAAACAACGTTTTTTGAGTTAAAAACGTTGAACCCCGTCCACCGAACTACCGGTTTATAATGTGAGTAAGCTAGACGGTTTTCTTCCGTTTCCTCTTTTTTTAGGAGGGGGGGGGGAGGAAAAGGGTCACACAGTTGCTGCATGCTCGCTCGGTCACAGGATGGGTGGATCTGGCCCTCGCCTTCACCCGCCCTGTCGCAACTGGGATTTCTTTGTGGCGGGAGGAGTGGGAGATAGAAGTGGTGCAAAAAAAAAAGAGAGAGTGTCTATAAATGCTTCTGACGGGAGCGTGGGTAGACGTGGAACATGTGAACTTTCCTGGGTCAAGATTGCCCCATTTCGGTTGTGTCAGCCAGGCGCCTCTCCCTCGCCCTGGCCTCGTGTAGTGCAAGGAAAAATATTTCTTAAGAGGGGAGACGTGCGACAGCAAAATGAGCCCAGTTTGGTCTAGCAGCTAATAAGGCACGAGGTTGGAAACTGGGCACCAGTGAGTTCTAGTTCCGCGTTTGCCATGAAACCCGGCGGGGCGACTTTGGGCCAATCACCAGGAGACGGTGAAATCTAGTCCCGCCTTAGGTATGAAACCCGTCTGGGTGACTTTGGGCCAACCACCGGGTGATGGCGAGTTCTAGTCCTGCCTTAGACATGAAAGCCAATTGGTTGACTTTGAGCTGATCAGGAGGAGACGGTGAGTTCTAGTCCCACTTTAGGCATAAAAGCCAATGGGTGACTTTGCCCCAACCACCAGGAGACGGTGAATTCTAGTCCTTTCTTAGTCATGAAAGCCAATAGGAAACTTTGGGCCAATCACCAGGAGACGGTGAATTCTAGTCGCCTTAGACATGAAAGCCAGCTGGGTGACTTTGAGCCAATCACCAGGAGTTTGTGAGTTCTAGTCCTGCCTTTGGCACAAAAATCCACTTGGGTGACTTTGGGCCAGTTCCTCTCTCTCAGCCCAACCCACCTCACAGGATCGTTGTGGGGAAAATAGGAAGAGGTCTTATGTTCAAGTGATCAAAATTCAGACGCTCGGCAACTGACTTGTATTTATGACGGCGGCAGTGTCCCGAGGTCCACTTCGGCGACCTCCTGACAAGCAGGGAAGCCACGTTCACTTAACAGCCAGGTTACTAAACTTAACACCTGCAGCGATTCCCTTAACAGCAGCGGCAAGAAACGTCGTAAAATGTGGCCAAACTCACTTGACAAATGTTTCGCTTAGCCACACAAATGTTGGGCTCCATTGTGGTCATAAGGGCGAGTAGGCGGCGATATAAATTCAATCTCTCTCTATAATAATGGCTCTGTGTGTGTGTGTGTGTGTACCAGCATAACTCTGGAACGCCTGGCGCAATTTCAACTAAACTTGGTACACAGAGGATTTTACTCTCTGGAAACAAATACGGTGGGGGGTAAGACACCCCTAACACCCCTCGGGGTGTGTGTTCTGTTAAGATACAGCCTGTTGTGCCTTAAAATGGCTTCTATTGTACTGCCATAAAATGGCTTCTACTGTGCAGCGCAGTGAAGTTGCCATGGTAATGGCTTCACAGTACTCCACAAGGGGGCTCCCTCTGGTAAGGGGGAAAATCCAGAAATTACGCTTGGTCCGGATATTTCCCCCTATAAATAAATAATAAACCAGGCGATGCCAGGTTATCGGCTAGTAAATAAAATAAAATAAAATAAATAAATAAGGACTGCCTGTATTTCACTCTCCAGCCAAAAATGGCTCAGTGCAAATGAAACCAGGACTGTTATCAGCCACTGTCAGAAAAAAAGCAAATCTCCCAATTTATTGATTTCAAACCGTTGGCCGAGAATCAAGGATGCGAGAGAAACAAACAAACAAACAGGGCGGGGGGGGGGGATAAAAAAAATAAACAAAATCTGATTTAAGCAGCCTGAAAAACCAAGCCGCCATCTGAACCTACAAAGCCTTACCTCAAAAGGGCAAGAAACTCAAGCTGTTCAAGAGAGGAATATAAAATTGTGACATCTTGGCTGCAAATTCCCCAGAAATGGAAGATGTTCCTCGGTGCGTCAAGATTGCGCCAATCCGGAAAAATCTGATGCAACGTTTCCAGATTGCACAATTCCTCCCCAAACTCTTTTTTTTTTTAAAAATCACCCTCTGACGAAGCCTTAGGAACTTTTTAAAAAGATGATTAAAATCTTCCAGGAGTCCAGCGGGACAGAAAGGCTTCAGAATAATGGCAGTTGTTTTCACATAAAGCAGATGAGCAGGGGGGCGGGGCGGGGGGATGTGCTTTGCTCACACATGCGGCGTACACATACGCGCCTGGGTGCAAAAAGTCCCTAAATAGGACAACATAGAGCCTGGGCAGGTGGGCCGTCCCACCTGCAATTTCTAAACTGGCTGAATCCCTCTGATCCCTGCAACTTTTTTCTGAACGTGCCGATTTTTCAGCCCACCTTAGCGGGATTTTGATCCTTTAGACCCCACCCAAAACTTTTCCTTTCTCAAGGTGCTATTCGGGTAGTCCTCAAGTTACGGCAACTTGTTCAGTAACCGTTCGAAGTTACGACGGCATGGAAAAAGAGTGACCCGTGGCCGTTTTTCAGAGTTATGACCGTGGTTCACGCCATCAAAATCCAGACGCTTAGCAACTCATATTTATGACGGTTGCAGCGTCCTGCGGGGGGGTGGGGGGTGTCACGTGATCCCCTTGTGCGACCGTCTGCTCCAAGCAAACTCACACGGGGAAGATGGATTCGTTTAACAACCCGGGTGATTCTTTGAAACGACCGCGGCAGGAAAGGCCGTAAAATGGGGCAAAAACTCAACGGCCTCGCTTAGCGATGGACATTTGGGGCTCCGCTGCGGTCGACTTAAGTCGAGGACTACATGTAACAAACCGGCCTGATCTGTTTATTCGTCTGCCGAACAGAAGGAAGGAAACTTCCGCTGAAAAGAGGAGACTTGGAAAGACTTAATTTTGCTCCTTTCTGCTTTTTTATTGGATGCGCTGGAGACCAAGGTGAACCGCAGCCTCACGGCCAAACGAAAGAAACCGGAAAAACAATTGACGAGGATCGCCGGGGCCACAAGTTGCTGGCCGAGAGAATTGAAAACCGCAAAAGTGGGGGTGGAAGAGGAGGGGAACAATCCCACCCCCCGCTACCCCAAAAAAGGAAAAAATGGCAGCTCACAACAAGGGGTATAATAACCGAGACAGAGCAACAGGCCGGGACGATGGAGAAAGCCCCTTTTTTTTTCGGTGCCGAAACAGGTTGGATGGTTGGTGACAAGCACGCATAAATGTGCAAGAGGCCGACATGTGTCTCAAATGTGTGAGTCTCTGCCTTGTGCCGAGGAGATGGCCTCGAGGCTGGACCCATTTCATGGAGAAAGACCCATCAAGGCTGGCTTTTTTTTTTTCTTCAACTGGGGGAATTTCTTTGTGAAGGATGGGTCAGAATTATCACCGGATGGCAATCAAGCCAACATCCATGAGCTTCTGGATCTTCTGAGCAATGACAGGATTTTTCAAGTGTCTGTGGGGGAAAAGAGAGGGAATGCGGTCAGGAAGATCCCTAAAAATATTTTGTAACCCATGTTTGGCCAACATTTAGCATTATTGTGGCCCGGTGAGGAAGTTGGGGAGGAGGAACCTGGGCCAGTCCTGGAGTGTGGGGAAGGCTCGGATGAGGGCTCTGTGTCGGAGGCAGAGAGGGGGCCAGGGCCGTCCGACAGTTATCAACTGCCTTCGGAGTCGGAGATCAGTGGGGCAGAAGAACAGCTGGAGCCTGTTCCCAGTGTGCGCATGGGCAGAGTTACCAGAAGAAAAGAACATCAAAGAAACTAGGGTCGACGTGGAACTAAAGCCACAGGTGGACGGTGAATGGCCCCTCCCACAGGACATAAAAGAGGAGCGAAAGGGGACGGGGCTTTTGCAGGAAACAATTCCTTCGTTCGTTCGTTCGTTTCAGGAGTGTGAAGATCTGTCTGTGAATCTCAGAGATTCTGTGCCCAGAGTCTTTCCTTGCACAGCACCTCATTTGGGAAAATATTGACATGGCCGCTTTCCAAGATAGATAAAGGGGTCTGTGGTCATAAATACACCTTTGAAAGACTGTTTGACAGGCATGAATATGAATGAGAGCAATTCACATTCGCTTAATAAAAGGGGTTTTGTCGGGACCAGGACTCTGCCCCATGTTTTTTGGGGAAGCCTCGGTCAGAACAAGCACATCTCAAAGGCTTCAAAAACTCCAAAGCTTAATCTAGAAGGCATTGTTCAACAATTATATCTAAATAAAAAAAAAACCATGTTGGAGAATGGATCATTTTAACAGCCTCTAAGCTCAGGGTTTCTCAACTTGACAATGTGCGAGTTTCAACTCCCAGAATTCTCCACCACGCATTGCTTTGCTTGTCATGGTCGACTGGGGAATTCTGGGAGTTGAAATCCACGCATTGTCCATATGGCCCAGCATGAGAAACACTGCTGTTAACTCACACGTGGGCGTTTTATGGGCCTTTGGCCACATCTGTCCCCGTCTGGCCCACGTGAGGTTGATTGGGAATTAAAAAAAAAAAATCAAACATAAGTTAAGTCTGTGCCCTGCATGCAATACAACTGCAATGCTTTCATTTCGAAGGTGACTCCTTTTTCTTCAGTATGTGCATTTTATGAGCGGAGTGGTGGCCTAGAGGTGGCGCTCTCATCTCACAATCCGGAGGCTGTATGTTTGACCCTAGGTAGAGGCAGATATTTCTCTCTCTGGGCACGATGAGAATGTATCTGCTAAACAAAACTCCGCTCTGGTGACAGGGACGGCATCAGGCCAGTAAACACTCAGCTCCGTTCAGCTGCCCAGACTCCACCCCCGCAAGGGATTATGGGCTCATTAAACGACTATATATATATATATGCGCCTTCCCAGCCCTATTGGCTTGGCCTCTACAACAGTGGCCAAGGGAAAATGAATTGCCCAACCCTGCTCTAGCTACACCCCTTAAGAGAACAACGAGGTGATGACCAAGTCTCAAGGTCATCTAACTTTATCTCTTACGCATTCCCCCAGCCCTGACTCACTCGCTTAGCGCCTGTGGATCTTTCTGCATCTGTTCCAGGATCAGCCGCATGGCTGGATCACTCATGATCTGCTGCACCTCGGGATCGGCCATGGCCCGGCGCTTCACGTCCTCGGGGTTGTCATTGCGATTGTACTGGGACATCAGGCAGCGCTGGTAACCTTCGGCAGCCTCCTGTAGTATTGGCACCCGGGAGAAAAAAAAAGGACAATCGTTGTACGAGGCTCGTTGGAAGACGTAACTTTCCCCAATTAATGGCCTTTAATTATCATTTCTTCCCGTAGTTTCGGTGTGTTGGGGCACATACAAGTAATCCTCGACTTTCGACCACCACGTCTCCGTGGCTTAAGCGAGACGTTTGTTGAGTTTTGCCCCGTTTAATGACCTTTCTCGTTCCAGTTGGTTCGGTGAATCACGGGCGGTTGTTAAAAATTAATAACCCTTGTTCAGATTAGAAACAGACGCTAAGCGAATTCGGCCTCCCCCATCGACTTTGCTTGTCAGATGGTTGCAAAACCGGGTCATGTGACACACATACACACATCTCAGGGACACTGCAACCATCAAAAATACAAGTCAGTTGCCAAGCGTCCAAATTTTGATCACGGGGATGTGGCAACGGTTGTTAAGTGTGAAAACGGTTCTGTCACTTTTTTCAGTACTGTTGTAACTTTGAAGTCACTAAATGAACTGTTGTACATCAAGGACTACCTGTAAATGCTTATCCTTTGGGACTACAGAGGATAAACAGGCCACCCCTTGCCCCGCAATCTCTGCCCTCCTCCTCCCTGCCAGGGGAGTTGTTGTGGCCTGTCGGCCACTGGCCCCGCCAACAGCCGAATTAGAGGAGGAGGGGGCGGAGGCGTGGGAGTCAGGGGATGGGGAAGAAGGAATGGAGCTGGCAGAGAGAGAGAGACCCAGAGGAGGAGCCTGGGCCGTCCATCAGCCGTCAGACGGAGAATCAACAGCCCCCAAGTCTGGAGATGGCTGATGAGGAAGAGGAGGAACAGCTGGGTTCAGTGCCTGACACATGGATTCACAGAAAGGAGAGGAGAGCAGTGGAAATCTATGGGCCGGTCCTTGGGACTGAAGAGCCACCGCTGCTAGCGAAGCCCCACCCTAACTCTGGGGATAAAAGATAGGGGGCGGAGATGAATAGACAACGAGTCATCTCCCTGCCGGATGGACTTCTTAGCCTGCGGCGAGAGAGAATGCCGGGGCTGCAGGCATTCCTAAAGGAATCTCAAGAGGGTTTGTGGTGAACAGCTGGGTCAGAACAGGTGTGCCTGGCCGAGTCCTCACCTTGCAATTTGAGTCCAGCTCCAGCGCTTTCTGATAGACGTCCATCGCTTTGGTGTAATCCTTCATGGCTTCTAAAGCCGCCGCTTTGCGCGTGTAACCTTTGACTGCAAAAGCGAAGAGGAACTCCCATCAGCTTCAGAAAGCGGGACGGCACTGGCTCCAGATTTTGCTTCCCCCCTCCAACCCACCCACCCCCTTTCGTTCAAGAGTTTTTCTCAAGGGAAGAGGGGCCTTACGAACTCAGTGGAGGCTTCTGAACCTTGGCGGAGTTGGGAGATGGGTGGACTTCAACTCCCAGAATTCCCCAGCCAGCCCCCACAGATAACCCAGAGTGTGGAGAGGTTCAAATCCATCTACTTACTGAACGCGGGTTCTAAACGGATGCATTCTTCGCAGTCCTGCGGAACGAAGAAAGCGTCTTAAGGTCACTTTCTCAGAAATAAAACACCTTTTCCTTCCTCTTGGTTCAGCCTTTCACTAATCTACCTCATTCGACCTCGCTAGCCCAATCTTGGGAAGAGCCCGTTTTGACTACCGTATTTTGCAGAGTATAAGACACACTTCCCCCCCCCCCCTAAAAGAGGGTGAAAATTTGGGTGCGTCTTATACACCGAATGTACCACCCCCCTCTCACCCTTCGGCCTCTGCATGCCCCGGTTTTGGCCTCTGCACGGCGTGTTTTCAGGTGCCGATCGGCGCCGATGTGCTTTGGCGATCCCGGCAGCCTTGAACGGGTCTCAAATGGAGCGTTCGGAGGCTGGAAACACGAGTCGCAGAGGCCAAAATGGCAACCCGGAACAGCTGCTGCCTTGTCTCGACCGGTTCCACGATTCGCCTGCTCTACTCCCTGGCGCGCCCTGCGACAATCAACTGCGTTTCTGAAGGTCGGTATGAGCCCCAACGTGCGCGTGCTCACAACCAGCGAACTTCCTAACAGGGAGGACAATCAGCTAATGGAACGGGCTTGCCTTAAGAAGTTGTGGGAGCTCCGTCATTGGAGGTTTTTAAGAAGACTGTCTGAAATGCTAGAGTCTCCTGCTTGAGCAGGGGCTGGACTAGAAGACCTCCAAGGTCCCTTCCAGCTCTATTCTATTCTACATCTCCTGAGTCTTCTTGGCATGCTGATTTCAAAAGACACCAGAGGTCGTTACGGCTTCTCTACAGGCGAGAGGCTCACCTTAAGCGCCAACGGGAACTCCAAGAGCTTGGTGTAGCAGGCTGCTCGGTTGCTGTACAGTTTGGCATCGCTGGGGTTGCGTTTGATCGCTTCCGTGTAGTGCTTCATGGCTTGCGGATAAGCCCCTGGGGGAGACAAAGACGGTCACTGGGCGGACGGAGCTTCCCGATTCCAAGGCAGTATATCTCCGAATAACGAATGCCGGGGACAAAAAATAATTTGGGATTTTCTGACTGCGCCTGCAGGCTTCCTGAAGGAAGCAGATTGGAGAAAAGAACTGGATTCGGGGCGTAATTCAGACATGTTTGTTTCTCCAGCAATGAATCACTCCACTGTTAGAAACGGCATCTGCTCACAGTGTGGTAAGTATAAAGGTAAAGGTTCCCTTCACACGTATGTGCTAGTCGTTCCTGACTCTGGGGGGCGGTGCTCATCTGTGTTTCAAAGCCGAAGAGCCAGCGCTGTCCGAAGACGTCTCCGTGGTCATGTGACCGGCATGACTCAACGCTGAAGGCGCACAGAACGCTGTTCCCTTCCCACCAAAAGTGGTCCCTATTTTCCTACTTGCATTTTTTACGTGCTTTCGAACTGCTTAGTTGGCAGAAGCTGGGACAAGTCATAAGAGCTCACTCTGTTACGTGGCGCTTGGGATTCGAACTGCCAAATGCCGACCTTTCTGAACGACAAGCTCAGCGTTTTAGCCACTGAGCCACCATGTCCCACAGCGTGGAGGGAAGCCCAATTCTGCCCGGCTTCTGCAGAAGCCGCAGTTTTAAGCTGCTGGCAAGGAAGCATGTGGCCGAATGCAGCGTTAGCAGTGTGGACTTCAACTCCCAGAATTCCCCAGCCGGCATGGGAGCTGAAATCCAAGCAGCTTAGAAGTTGCTGTGCTTGAAAAACACTGGCCTAAGGGGGCCAGTTGTGGGGAGCGCTGTTCCTCCAGTGGGGAGACATGGAAGGAGGTCCAGTAAGGTTTTTACCCTGACGCGGCATGCAAACAACCACCAAACCCAAGTGCAAACCCATTCACCTTTCTGGAAACATTCGTTGCCCTTGTTCTTCTCTTCCAAAGCCAGCTCAGGATTGATGTAGGCCTCTCTCTCTTGTTCTTTTAAGATCTTCTCAGCCTGGGGAGAAAGGAAGTTTAAACGTTATCCACGCAGGAAGAAGCTCCGGTGTGAAGAAGCAACGGGACGGTGAGTTCTAGTCTCGCCTTAGGCATGAAAGATGGCTGGGTGACTTTGAGCCAATCACCAGGAGACGGTGAGTTCTAGTCCCGCCTTAGACATGAAAGATGGCTGGGTGACTTTGAGCCAATCACCAGGAGACGGTGAGTTCTAGTCCCGCCTTAGACATGAAAGATGGCTGGGTGACTTTGAGCCAATCACCAGGAGACGGTGAGTTCTAGTCCCGCCTTAGACATGAAAGATGGCTGGGTGACTCTGAGCCAATCACCAGGAGACGGTGAGTTCTAGTCCCGCCTTAGACATGAAAGATGGCTGGGTGACTTTGAGCCAACCACCAGGAGACGGTGATTTCTAGTCCCACCTTAGACATAATGAAGGCTGGGTGATTCAGGGCCAATCACCAGGAGACAGTGAGTTCTAGTCTCGCCTTAAGCATGAAAAGATGGCTAGGTGACTTTGGGCTAGGAGACGGTGAGTTCTAGTCCCACCTTAGACATGAAAGACAGCTGGGTGACTTTGGGCCAATCACCAGGAGACGGTGAGTTCTAGTTCAAACTTAGGCCCCCTCTGGACCACTTCCTCTCTCAGTCCAACCCACTCCATGGGGTAGTTGTTATTGTGGAGAAAAGAAAGCACCCTTCCCATCAAAACTCTCGGAGTTCCTTGCCTGCTGACACTTCTTCAGCACTTCCGGAGTCCGGTGTTCAGCCAGGGACTTGTTGAAAAACTGAATGGCTTCCTTGTACTTTTCTTCCTTGAAGTAGGAGTTCCCAATTCTGGCGTAAGCTCTAGACGCAACGACAATCACAACAACAACAGTCATCACACAGCTATCGAGGACCGAGTGCAGAGAAAGTCCTCGGGCAAGCGAATAAGGCCTGCCCGATCTGCTGAGGGACAGGCCTGGAAGGCAGCATTATGGATGGCCAATTCCATTACGTGCTTTCAAACTGCTAGGTTGGCAGAAGCTGGGACAAGTCACGGGAGCTCACTCCGTTACGTGGCGCTAGGGATTCGAGCCGCCGAACTGCCAACCTTTCTGATCAACAAGCTCAGCGTCTTACCCACTGAGCCCCCGCGTCCCTCTTCTTTCCAGTTTAGGCAAAAACAACAACAACAAAACACTGCAATGGATTCCCTTATTGACGTTCAATTGAGAACCACTGGAAAAAAGTTACTCGCTTAACAACTGCTGCAAAAGAAAAAAAAAAAGACCAAAAAGTCAGCTGGGGTCATCGATTTAATGACTGGCATGACTTCTTATGACTGTAATTCCAGGCTCAACCCTGTCGTAAATCGAGGCAGATTGTGATGTAAATTTTCAAAGCCCATATATCTTTTCATCCCAAAATGGCAACTAAGCCAATTCTGGTGCAAATCCAACTAAGATGAAAAAGAACAAAAATCAAACTGTGATCCCTCCTGAGAAAACCATCCCAGGAATGTTGGCCACCTACTTGGCAATTTGTCGGTAATCTTCCCGGTTCTCACGCCCCACCTCGATGGCTCGTTCACAGAGTTCTCGGCACTCGTTGTACTCCGCTTTTTCAAAATGCACCGCTGAAAGCCAAGGGAGAATCACACAGACACACACGAAGACAGGTGTGTGAGAACTGCAGATGCCTTCCCCACCCAGTTGGTAAACAAAAGTGTTGTCTTCTCTCCGCTAGCTGGATAAGGCTGATGGGCTTTGTTGTGGCCCGCCAGCAGCCAGTGAAGCTGGCAGTAGATTCAGAGAGTGAGGAGGTCGGGGAGGAAGATGGGCCAATCCTGGAGTCTGGGGAAGGCTCTGGGGAGGGCTCTGTGTCGGAGGCAGAGAGGGGGTCAGTGCCATATGCCAGTTATCAGCTGCCTTCGGAGTCAGACATCAGTGAGGCAGAAGAACAGCTGGAGCCTGTTCCCAGTGTGCGCATGCACAGAGCTGCCAGATGAAGGGAACAGCTAAAGAACAGGGGTCGACTTGGGAGTAAGGCCACAGGTGGACGGTGAATGGCTCCTCCCAGGGGAAATAAAAGAGGAGCAACAGGGGAGTGGAGCTTGCAGGAGACCATTAGTTGGTTTGTGATTCTCCGATCGACAAGCTCAGTGTCTTAAGCCACTGGGCCACACCACGTCTGCAAAAATAGGCCTACCTAGAAACAAGCAAAGCCCAGATTATTCAATTTTAATAAATTCCAGGGCTCAGCTCCTCTTTCCTTGGTTTTCAACAGCTTAAACCGTGTATTACGCAAACTGTTTCATTTTGTAAAGGGACAGAGCAGAATTCCCTAACTTCCCCCCGTTTGTGCTGTTTTAAACCTACGGAAGAGAATATTTGTAGCTCAGGAACCGTGGAGTCCTCGGAATTGGGTTTTTTTCCTTGCAGACGTTCCATGACCCAACTAGGGAACATCACCAGTGCTAGAAGGGCATGGGGAGTTTGGTCTCTTTTTAAGCCTGTAGGCTTGCCCCCCCCCCCCCCACTCTTCCGCCGCCCACCTCACCTGCTTGATTAGTAATGTAAGTCATGTTGGTAGGATCCAAATCTTTGGCTTTGTTGTAATGCTCCAGGGCTCTTTCGAAGTCTTTCTTCTTATAGGCCTCATTGCCCAATTCCTTCTCCTTCAGGGCCTGAAAATCAGCAGATCCACCTTGATTAGGGAGATTTTAAGGCTGCCTTCGCAGCAGATCCAACACAAATTGTTCGGCCCAGTAAGGATTTGTCAGCTTATCCTGTTGGCCACCCACTGTTTTAAGAATCAGAATAGATACACCTGAAAGCTTTCCTTCCTTCCTTCCCTTTCATTTCTTCTTTTTCCTTCCCTTCCTCTCTAATTTTCCTCGTTGCTTCTTTCCTTCCTCTAATTTTCTTCCCTTTCATTTGATTTCTTCTCTTTCCTTCCCTTCCTAATTTTCCTCGTTGTCTTCTTCCTCTAATTTTCTTCCTTCCCTTCCCTTCCCTTCATTTCTTTCCTTTGATTACTTCTTCCCTCCCTAATTTTCCTCACTGTTTCCTTCCTTACTCCATCCAATCTTCTTCCCTTCCCTGCATTTCTCTTCCCTTCCTAATTGTCCTTCCTTCCTTCCTTCCTCTAATTTTCTTCCTTTCCTTTTCTCACTAAATTTCTTCCTTCTTCCCTTCCCTTTCTCTCTAATTTTCCTCGTTGCTTCCTTCTTTCCTTCCTCTAATTTTCATCCTTTTCTTTTCTTTTCTTCCCTTCCCTATGCTACCAAATTGCCAGAGTCTAATACCTGCTTCTTGTTTTCTGGCAAGTCTTCCTCCATGGGTTCTGCCTTGGGCTCTTTCTTGGGGGGCGGAGGAGGCGGGGGAGACATGGCTTCGTCGTCATCATCAGTGCCGGCTAAGTCGACTCCGAGCAGCACCCCAAGTGTCGTCATCACCCGGGGGTCCTTCAGTTTTCTGTCACAGACCAGGGAGGCAAGCAGGTGAGAAGGCCAGCCTAAGCACCTCAGATACACCTCTTTGGTAGGCTGACCCAGTGCAGGAAGCTAAGGTTTAACTCCACTCCCCGTTCACTGTCCTCCTGTGGCCTTATTCCCAAGTCGACCCCTGTTCCTTAGCTGTTCCCTTCGTGTTTAGTCACTTTGCACACTGGGAACAGGCTCCAGCTGTTCCTCTGCCTCACTAATGTCTGACTCTGAAGGCAGCTGATAACTGGCATACAGCTCTGGCCCCCTCTCTGCCTCCGACACAGAGCCCTCCTCAGAGCCTTCCCCAGACTCCAGGACTGGCCCAGGTTCCTCCTTAACCTCCGCACTGTCTGAATCGGCTGCCAGCTCCATTGGCCGCTGGTGGGCCACAACGGATTCCTGAGCTAGGAGACTCTGGCTCTGGTCGAGGAAGGGTACAACCTTGACTGGGAGGGATCAGCCCCCCCCCCCCCCCATTCTGCAATACCCATCGAGGACACTCACGTTCCCAGCTCCGA
Organism: Natrix helvetica; assembly: GCF_964273705.1. Lineage (NCBI taxonomy): Eukaryota > Metazoa > Chordata > Lepidosauria > Squamata > Natricidae > Natrix > Natrix helvetica. The sequence continues at coordinate 4,435,629 of NC_138563.1, forward strand.
CGGTTTGTTGCGGAGTTGCTCAATCAGCTCTCTGTAACTCGGATCGCTGAGGAGGTTTCTGGTGCGGGGATCACTCTCCAGCTTCTGGTAGAGGTTGGGCATGTTGAAAGGATTCATGAGATTCCGTTCTGGAAGAGGGGGGAGGAGGAGGAGAGAAGAGAGAGAGGAGTCATGGTCTTAAGGGGATTTCCTTTGGGGTGGGGGGCTGCAAAACTCCTGCCGTTTTCAGCTTTAACTTCTCACCCATCTGACTCCTATTGTTCGGACTCAGCTCCCCAAGCACAACAAACCCTCAGAAACACAGTGGCTCTTCCGTCCCAAGGACCAGCCCATAGATTTCCACTGCTCTCCTCTCCTCTGCCTTCTGTGCAGCCGCGTGTCAGGCACTGGACCCAGCCGTTCCTCCTCTTCCTCATCAGCCACCACCAGACCTGGGAGCTGTGGACTCTCTGTCTGAGGGCTGACGGACGGCCCAGGCTCCGCCTCTGTCTCTCTCTCTCTTTGCCAGCTCCATTCCCTCTTCCCCCTCAGAGCTCCCAGGTTGCCCAGATGCTGACCCTGACTCTCACGCTGCCTCCTTCTCTGATTGGGTTGCTGGAGGGGCCAGCGGCTGATGGCCATATCTATTTATGAGGGTCGCAGGGTCCTGGGATGGTGGGATCTCCTTTGGCGACCACTTGACAAGCAAAGTCAACACTTAGCAACCGTGTTACAGACCGTAACTGTACTTTACTGTAACGAAGTTACAACCGCCCCGAAAGTGACTTACGACCTTTTTTCCCCCACACTCACAACCAAATGCAACACAACCACGTGGTCAAAATTCAGATGCTTGGCAACTGACTCGTATTTACGACGGTTACAGTGTCCTGGGATCACGTCCTCCCTTTCTGCCACGCGAAGTCGGTAAGAAGCCAGGTTCGCTTAACAACCATGTTACTAACTGAACGACTGCAGCAATTCCCTTAACAACGGTGGCAAGAAAGGTCGTAAAATGGGGCAAAGCTCACACTTAAAACTTCACAGAAATTTTGGGCTCAATTGTGGTCGTAAGTCGAGCACTTCCATGTACCAGATCTTTCCATAACTATCTACCACATCATCCTTATCATTTAACAACCCCATAATCCCTTGTGGGGGTGGAGTTGGGGCAACTGAACGGAACTGAGTGCTTACTGGCCGGATGCCATACCTGTTGCCAGGGCGGAGTTTCGTTCAGCAGGTCTATTCTCAATGTGCCCAGAGAGAGAAATATCTGCCTCTACCTAGGATCAAACTCACAGCCTCCTGATTGTGAGGCGAGAGCTCCACCTCTAGGCCACCGCACCAACCATGGCTATTTCCCACGTGGTTTTTTTTATTCAATCCTTTACGTGGACCCCAGACAGTTTTGGGGATCAATAATGTGTACCCCCCTCCTTCCTTCTTCATGGAAAGGTTGCACGGCCCTCAGTTTGGCCTGCTTTTCAGAGACAGGCGCTATCTATTCCAGATTGCTGCAACGGAAGCGTAACACTACCCAAGTCAGGGGGAAAACCCTCCTCCCCCCTTCCCCTCACCTGCTAGCCTGGACTCCATATTTTGCAGGCCTTCCTTCAGCTGGGCGTTACCCGGCTCGTGTTTCAGCCCTTCCGCGTACGTCTTCTTCGCTTCCTCAAAACGGTTCAGGAATTCCAAGGCAGCTGCTTTCCGGGAGTAGCCCTGCAAAGAGAACCAACAACGGATCAGAGATAGACGACACCCTCCACCCCCCCGGTCGTTAAAACGAATCCACAGCTGTGGTGCAAACATAAAGTATTCTTTAACCCCGGGGACTTTTGGCTAGCATCGGAAATAAATGCCGCTTCGCAGCAAAAATTACATTGTAAATGTACTTAAGTGCAGTTGTGTGACCAAAGGTGTGTGTGTGTGTGTCAGAACTTTAGACTTGGGTTGTAAGTACAGGTAGTCCTTGACTTATGACTGCTATCGAGCCCAATGTTTTTTTTGTTGCTAAGTGAGACGAGTTTTGCCCAGTCTATCAAGTTTCCCCGAAAATAAGACAGCGTCTTATTTTCCTTTTTTTTCCTCCTTTACATTTTCTTTTATGCAGAAAAGAGGCTGAAAATTTGGGTGCGTCTTATACACTGACTACAGCATATACAATACAATATACAATACAATAGCAGAGTTGGAAGGGACCTTGGAGGCCTTCTAGTCCAACCCCCTGCTTAGGCAGGAAACCCTACACCGCTTCAGACAAATGGTTATCCAATCTCTTCTTAGAAACTCCCAGTGTTGGAACATTCACAACTTCCCGGAGGTAATTTCTCCAGTGATTAATTGTTCTCATTATCAGGAAATGTCTCCTTAGTTTTAAGTTGCTTCTCTCCTTGATTAGTTTCCACCCATTGCTTCTTGTTCTACCCTCAGGTGCCTTGGAGAATAGTTTGACTCCCTCTTCTTTGTGGCAGCCCCTGAGATATTGGAAGACTGCATTCATTTTACATCATATTTTCATTTTACATTTCAGTCATCTTATTTTCGTTCCATATTCTTCCGCTTATTTTTAATTTGTTCTTAATATATAAAGAATATCATTATTTGCCTCTCTAAGCAAATCAAATTTAACGTATTATTCTGTTTTACTATTAATAAAATATATCCTCAAATTTAATTTTATATAGCAAACATTTCATTTAATTATCTACAAGTAATACTATTAATCTATTTCCACCACATTATACTGAATATATACTGTTGGCTATATTTACCAAATTTCATTCTAGTCCACTAGTAAATCCTTTTCTTTCTTTCCTCCTTTCAACCATTTAGTCTCTCAGGAACTTCACTTCTTTCATATTCTCTTCTCTCCACCCGTTTACCTAGTTTTTTTCCCCGTTTTCTTGATCTTAACATTTCTCTCTCTTTTCTTTTCCATCTTTTTTCTGCCTTTTGAATTCTGGTGCTTTAGTATCTCTCCTCAGTTTTTTCCCCTTCATCTTTCCCCATTCATCCCACCTTGGCTATTTAACTTTCCCTTTTTGGGGGGTGAAAGGGAAGAGGCTTCGAAAGCACCTGGCGACCCTCTGTATTTTCTCACCTTGCCCCATTCGGGCTTCAGTTCGATGGTCTTGCAAGCGTCTTCAAGGGCCTTGTGGTACTCCCCCTTTTTGGCATAGGCAGCAGAGCGGTTGCTGTAAAGCACATGGTTGGTGGAGTCCAATTTGATGGCCTCGGAGTAGTGCTTGATGGCTTCGGCGGTGTTGCCGGAGCTGAGAGCCTTGTTACCTTTCTCCTTCAGTTCGTTCACCTGGAGAGAGAGAGAGAGAGAGAGAGAAAGAAGAGCAGTGAGACATTAAATCTGGGGGGGGGGGGGGGGAGTCCAGTTGCTTCCTGCAAAAAAGCACCTTTCAACCATGGCTCGAATAACGGAGAATCTCTACAGACTTCTAGCTATACAATTTGGGATGGTGTGTTCCAACATAACAACTGGCAACTGACTCGTATTTACGACGTTCGCAGCGCCCTGGGGTCAGGCGACCACCTCTTTAAGGGCCTTCCGACAAACCAAGTCCATGGGGAAGCCAGATTCGCTTAACAACCGTGTGACTAATTTAACAGCTGCGGGGATTCGCTTAACAACGGTGCCAAGAAAGGTGGTCAAATGGGAGGGAGGGGGGGCTTAACAATTGTCTCACCTAGCAGCATAAAGTTTGGGCTCCATTTTGGGTCGCAAGTCAAGGACAACCTTGACTAGCTAATTTCTCTCCTGCCGTTTTGTGTGTGTTTGTGTTCCAGTGTAACTCTGGAACACCTCGAGCAATTTCAACCAAACCTGGAACACAGATGACTTGCCCTCTGGAAACAAATACTGTGGGGGTAAGACACCCCTAACACCCCTCGGGGTGTGTGTTCTGTTAAGATACAGCCTGTTGTGCCTTAAAATGGCCCTAGGACTACTTTCCACACTTATGACCGTTGCAACATCATCATCTTCTTTTAATGACCCCATGATCCCTTGTGGGGTGGAGTCTGGGCAACTGAATGAAGCTGGCAGAGTGTTTACTGGCCGGATGCCTTTCGTGTCGCCAGTGTGGAGTTTTGTTCAGCAGATACATTTTCATCGTGCCCAGAGAAATATCTGCCTCTACCTAGGATTGAACTCACAGCCTCCGGATTGTGAGGCGAGAGCTACACTTGTAGGCCACCGCACCACTCCTATGACCATTGCAACATCCCGTGATCAAAATTCAGACGCTTGGCAACTGGCTCATATTTACAACGGTTGCAGCCCTCCCGGGGTCATGTTGACCCCCCTTTTGCAACCTTCTGACAAACAAAGTCCACGGGGAAAGCCAGATTCACTTAACAACCTTGCAACCATCTTAACAACTGCAGCGACTCCCTTAAACACTGTGGTAAGAAGGGCTGTAAAACAAGGCAAAATTCACTGAACCGTCTCATTTAACAATAGAAACATGGCTCAATTGTGGTCGTAAGCCGAGGACTACTGTTAATGGAAGAAAAATGACATTCCGGTATCCGTATGCTCTGACCGATGGTTCCTGAGAGCATGAAGCCAACTCCTTGTTGTCCCGACAAAAAACCCTTTTCTTAACTGACTGTGGATTCTGCTCCTTCACATCCAGCAAAGTCTTTCAAGGGAGGATTTATGGTCACAGACCTTATCTGGCTTGGAGAGCTGCCAGGCTGATCTCTGCAGAACTTGGCCAGGAGTCTCGGAGAGTCATGAACCAATTAAGCGAACTAATTGTCTCCTGCAAACTCCACTCCCCTTTCGCTCCTCTTTTATGTCCTCTGGGAGGGGCCATTCATCATCCACCTGTGGCCTTCCTCCCAAGTCGACCCGTTCTTTAGCTGTTCCCTTCGTCTGGCAACTCTGTGCCTGCGCACACTGGGAACAGGCTCCAGCTGTTCTTCTGCCTCACTGATGTCTGACTCTGAAGGCAGCTGATAACTGGCATACGGCCCTGGCCCCCTCTCTACCTTCGAAACAGAGCCTTCCTCAGACTCCAGGACTGGCCCAGGTTCCTCCCCAACCCTCCTCACTCTCCGAATCTGCTGCTACCTCTGCTGGCGGGCCACAACACTTTATCTATGTGCAATAGTCACGTTCATTTCTTCCCTCCAGGAAGAGAACCCAGGGAGATGGAAGGGCCAACCTGCACCCAACTCGGGGTGCCCGTCCATCACCTTGTTCACGGACACCAAAGGACCCCGAAAGCGAGCATCTGCAGCTCACCTGTGTCCGGAACAACCGTGACGTTAAGTCATAGGACGAGGTCCCCACCACATTCTCACCTTCTTCCCCAGAGGAAACGGCAAACCAGAGGTCGCTTCCTCTGAGTCACAGCTCCCGGGGACCAGCAGCTGAAATTACAGATGGCCAAGAATAACCATCCTTTTCGAGCGGCGACAAAATGTCACCGAGGCTCTTTCTGGAACAATCCCCGGTGGTGTTTCACCTCCGCGCTTCAGCTATGCGGGAAAACGAGTTTATTTTTTTTTTCATCCATAAAAGCGAAGGAGGGCAAGACGATACAAGCGTCACCCCGGCGGCCCGTTTGGGATGGCAGGAACAAAAAAAAAAAAAAAAGGCCGAAAGCCTCAGCCATGGAAGTTGGAGCCCGGCCAGGTTGCTATGGTGTAAAAACCCTGACACAATCTCACACCCACCCGGGCTGCCTTACATTACAGGTCTGTTCTGGTTCCCCCCCCCCCTTCCTTTTTCTGCTCGCTCCCGGTTTCTGGCACCTTGATTTAAAAAGGCCAACTGGCTTCCTCCGTTCATTTTCACACCCGGGCAACAAGTGCCATTAGGATGATGGGTGGCAGGAAAGTTTTAATTAGTGGCCAAAGGTCAGAGTGGGGAGGGGGAGGGCACAGCTCTGAGTCAAGCTTGAGCCCCCCAAAAGGGAGACACTTTTTTTTTTTTTGCAGGAGGCCAAAGGTCTACAGGATTAGACATGTGTCTTTCAATAGGGGGGAATCCCTGCAGAAAGAGCGACCCGCTGTTTTCAATGTCCCTGGTTCGCGCACGGTGCTGAGTCAGAGTTTAAAAAGAATAAACCGCGGCTGGCTTAGTGCACCACAAACTAGGATGATGAAGTGATAGTTGCTTCTGTCATTTGAAGGGGAATATTTGTAGCTCAGGGTTGAAATGAGGGGTCCTTATTTTTCTTGCAAACGTTTCGTGACCCAACTAGGTAACATCATCAGTGCTAGTAGAGTGTGGGTTTGTTCTCATTTTATATTCTAATCTAGTGGCTTGCCCTGTCAGTGTTGGGGGTGGCCAACAGCCCAAGCAAAAGAACCTCTTAAGACCACCCTCCCCCAATACTGGCAGGGCAAGCCAGTAGAATATAAAATGAGAGCAAACCCCACTCCCTTTCTAGAGCTGATGATATTACCTAGTTGGGTCATGAAATGCCTGCAAGAAAACAACCAAGTTCAGAGAGCGCCAAGGAGCCCTCATTTCAACCCTGAGCTACAAATATTCTATCCAATTCACTTGTATATAAACAGAGAAAAAGTCACACTCCCTTCTAGCACTGATGAGGTTACCAAGCTGGATCATGAAACGTCTGCAAGAAAACCACCAAGTTCAGAGAGCACCAAGGACTCTACATTCCTCTTCCTCCTCCTCCATTCCACAATCCCCACTCCCTTCTAGCACTGATGATGTGACCTAGCTGGATCATGAAACGTCTGCGAGAAAGCAATCAAGCTCAGAGGGCACCAAGGACCCCGCAGTCCTCCTCTTCCTCCTCCTCCCCACTCCCTTCTAGCACTGATGTTCCCTAGCTGGGTCACCAATCGTCTGCAAGAAACCCACCAAGCTCAGAGCGCGCCAAGGACCCCTCACTTAGGCTACTGTTAAACCCAAGCCAGATGTGCAAACCCAACACATCTATTGGAGGGTCGCTTGGGGAAAGGTCTCTGCACATTTCCGGAAGCAGCCCTACCAAAATAATCCAGAGCAGTGAGAGGCCACGTGTGCCTCCCAAACAGCTGAAGACGAAATCCTTATCCCTGATCCAGGAAGAGTTAGACAGCAAGGTCTTCCCTCCATCGATGCGAACATGCTGCGACGTGCAAAGTTAGGCTTGGCCCCTCTTCTTCTTTTCGTAAACAGCTTCAAAGAGCCGAGAGGTTGCGCTAAGCTCTGTTCAAGCGGCTTCCAGTGCTTTGCTGGAGAGGCAGCATTTACATGCAAAGGCACCTTCGTGTCCAAATGGCACCAGCTCCCACAAGCCGTCTTTGCAGATCAGCAAAGCGATAGCGTAGCGAGACGGGAACTGTGACGTGTGGCAGAAAACTGCTTTGGATGGCATCAGTGTGCCTAAAAGCAATCCATGTCCCTAATATTATCAATATTATGACTATATATAAAGGTAAAGGTTCCCCTCGCACATATGTGCTAGTTGTTCCTGACTCTAGGGAGCGGTGCTCATCTCCGTTTCAAAGCCGAAGAGCCAGCGCTGTCCGAAGACGTCTCCGTGGTCATGTGGCCGGCATGACTCAACGCCGAAGGCGCACGGAACGCAGTTCCCTTCCCACCAAAGGTGGTTCCTATTTTTCTACTTGCATTTTTTACATGCTTTTGAACGGCTCAATTGGCAGAAGCAGGGACAAGGAACGGGAGCTCACTCCGTTACGCGGCGCTGGGGATTCGAACCGCCTACCTTTCTGATCGACAAGCTCAGTGTCTTAGCCACTGAGCCACCACGTCCCATATACATACATGTATGTATGTATGTTCCTAAAAGTATCCTATTGACTTGAAAAAATTGGAAAGTTCCCGCAAAAAAGGTAGGCTCCCAGAATAGAGAGGACTCCCATTAATCTGAGCAAATTTGTCCACTCTGAGATGCCGTCAGCGCAGTAAACATCCCCCAAGCAGAATCAATTCACACACAATTTGTCTTCATTCAGAACCCACAACATCCATAGGTCAAAGGCCCCAGCAATGATAAAGCAAATCACCTGTAAACACACTACTCGTAAAACTAAACCTGTTCTAGGACAGCTCCTGCAGCCAATCTGGGGCTTGTGCCTGCCCTCAAGTCTGAGAATAGCCCGGCAGGGGATGATTGGAGCTGTAGCCCGGTCTACAAAAGCATGGCTGGCTCCCCCTGGACCTCAGCTCAACATTGTGGTTGCCGAGCTCTTAAGAGCAGACAAGATAAAAGCCATGGAAATCCCTAAGAAGGATCAAAAGTGATTCTTCTCTGTATCAACACAATTAGTAGTGTTAATAACAACGGTTAATAAGTTCTCAACACCCATTAGTGTGGACAGCTGGGAAGCCACGTGGCCTGGGGATGATGGGTAAGGTCATTCCTGTGAAGGGGGCAAGTGGGCCATGCAGGCTGGGGATGATGGGTAAAGGTTATTATTTTGAAGGAGGCAGGTGGGCCATGCAGGCTGGGGATGATGGATAAGGGTATTATTTGGAAGGAGGTGGGTGAGTCATGCAGGCTGGGGATGATGGGTATGGTCATTACTTTGAAGGAGGCAGGTGGACCTTGCAGGCTGTGTATGATGGGTAAGGCCATCACTTTGAAGGAGGCAGGCTGGGGATGATGGGTATAGCAATTACTTTGAAGGAAGTCGGTTGTACAGGCAGGGGATGATGGGTATGGTCATTACTTTGAAGGAGGCAGGTGGACCTTGCAGGCTTTGTATGATGGGTAAGCCCATCACTTTGAAGGAGGCAGGTGGGCCATGCAGGATGGGGATGATGGGTATAGCAATTACTTTGAAGGAAGTCGGTTATACAGGCAGGGGATGATGGGTAAGGCCATTACTTTGAAGGAAGCAGGTGAACCACACAGGCTGGGGATGATGGGAACCCACCCCATCCAAGGGCAGCACGTGGGGGGGGGGAGACTGTCGGTCCCCTTCCCTCCCTTCCCAAGATGCACTGCGAGCTCCCCCTTCCTTCCTTCCTTCCCCACGAGGCTTCCTCCCCCCCCCCCACTCAGCCTTGGACTCCTCTCCTTTCCCTCCCCATGGTGCACACCCATGGAGCCTCCCCCCCAAGATCCTGGGGACGAGCCCCTCCCCCCTTCAACGTGCATTTCCCAGAATCCTTTGCAAAAGGAACAGCCCTCCCTCCCCAGGTTGAACCCCCCAGCCCTTTCCCTTCCCACCCCCCCCAGCCCTCCCACCTTCTCCATGGCGCCGGGGAAATCTCAGTTCCTCCGCTCGCCTCTCCTTCGGCTTTTTCCCGTCTGGCTCTCCGGCTCCTTCCTGCGCCCGCCTTTCCCTTTTCCCACCCCGCCTTCTGGAACCTGCTAGAATGCTCCCGCCCCGCCCCCGGGGCCCGATTGGCTCCCGCTCGCGCGCGTGGGCCCGACCCCCCACCGCGCCTCGTTGGTGGAAAGCTAAAATGAGGGCGGGCTTTCCCCCTCTCCGCCTTTCTCCCTCCCCACCTCCCCCTGCGACGCGCGGATTGGTTCGCCGCCGCGGGCTGCCGTCCGACTATTGGCCGTTTGACAGGCTTATGGAGAAAGAGGGGGCGGGGTTTTGGGAAAGTCCTCTCTCGGCTTCCATTGGGACGGAATCCAGACGTCATCGGAGCTCCTGACCAATAGCTAGAGGCTTTGATTTTTCTCCCCTCCCTCCTTCCTTTGATGATTCTTATTGGTTTTCCGGGTTTCTCCCTGCCTAACCGCTTTAAATGGCTTTTCAAGGGTGACGTCATTTCCGCTTTTTCCTTTTATTGGGAAAGCCGGAAGTTTCCCCCCCCGTCCTCTAGTTTGGGAAGTTTTGATTTATTGCATTGCAGTTTTGACATTTATTTCTTTTCTCCCTGTTTTAAATTTTAATTTAATCTTAAACCCCCCCCCCCTCCAAGCTTTGTAAAACATTTTCTTCCTTTACAGTCTTTTTTCAGATTGCATATGTAAATTTGTATACATTCCTATCTGGTATATGTGTAATATCACAAAATATGTAATAATTTCACCAACAGCTGCAAAGACGTCACTAAAAAAGTCGAATCCTTTCCTGGCTTTTCTCAAACGACTCTCCTCTAAAAATTTAAATGTAACGCAGATCCTGCTTCCCCCATTGACTTTGCTTGTTGGAAGCCAGATGGGAAGGTCACAAATGGTGACCATAGGATGCTGGAACTGTCATAAATATATGCGCCTGGATTTTGATCACATCACTGTGGGGACGCTGATCAATTAATGTAGAAAGGCTGGAAAGACAACAGGAAGCTGGAAAAACATCAGGAAGCTGAAAGATTTAAATGAAATTAACCTTTTCTTTTCTAATATCTTTTGAATCTTATTTCAATATAGCACATTGCAATTTATTGGTGGGGTGGGGTGGGGGGTTACAAAGCAACACTGGCCAAATTGATGCTGCTCCGAGCATCGTGTAGACTAGAGAGAAAGCAGCATGATTAGTTTTTCAGCTATATTTAGAAGCTTAGCTTCTGTCAACATCCTTTCTAAAATTAGCTGCCAACAAATGGAAACTCAGCCCAGCAGGGAATAGGCAATGCTATATCTCTTTTCTCAAAGCATTATTTTGGAGTAAGACTGGCAAACTGGGTCTGCTCTCTACCATCTTCTACACCACTGTTTCTCAAACTTGGCCACTTGAAGATGGGTGGACTTCAATGCTCTCAATTCCCTATCCAGCTGAGGAATTCTGGGCGTTGAAGTCCACCCACTGCCCCCACCCCAATTTTGCCTGGAAGGCCTCCTGAACCAACTTGGAAACCCAAAATTGCCAAAGGGGGGAGGGGGCAAGCGCATGCATGTAGGGGGGAGGCGGGAAACACAGGGGTCACAGGTGCATGAATGTGGGGTGGGGCACATGTGCGGGGCCAGGGTGTCACACAGGCATTGCATTATGGGTGTTGGAGTAGGGGCCTGCTTTCAGCACGCAACGACGGAAAGGTTAGCCATCACTGATACAGTGCAATACTGGGTTTTCAATTTCAACTGTACAGAATGTGAAGGATGCGTTTTTGTGTTTTTATTTTTATTGTTATAATGTACACTGACGATGGCACTTAATCCCGTTGTGCAATGACAATAAAGTTAGCTAAATTCCCAGAATCCTCAGCAAGAGCTGAAGAAGTCTGGAAGTGGTTAGGGAGCGTGGCAAAGACTACATTTCCCAGGAGCCCTTGGATCCGAGCGCGGGGGGCGGGGCCTCGGAGGCTGGGCTCGTGCGTTGAGCAGCAGCAGCTGCTGTTCTTGCAACTCGCTTGATTCCGCTGCTTGCCCAAGGAGGACCAGGTGTTTTATATATAGAAGGGAGAAAAATCCCTTTGCCCTTTCCCGGGACCAACCAGAGCGGCCCGTTGGAGCCTTTGCAACCATGCCAGGCGCTTTTCTGCCCCTCCAGCAGCAGAGGTTGCTTGGCAGTCTAGGGAGGCTGTGGAGGGAGTGGGGCGGTCTCCCCATCGCTGTCCAGGCGGGTAGAGGGAGGCAAGGGGACGGGGCCAGGCTCCCCTCGTTTGGCAAAGCTGTTAGCCGCTGGGTGTTTGCACAGGGCATCCGGAGCTTGGTTGTAGCTGCCCCCTTTGCCATGGCTGCTAAGGTGGATTTGACCACGTCCACTGACTGGAAGGAGGCTAAATGTAAGTGAGTAAGGGCAGAGTGTGTAGTTGTGAGTGTGTGTCTTTGCAAGCCCTTGCCCTTCCAGGAGTCCCTCGCTAAGCTCCTGCAAGCCTCTCCGTCCTTCGCTGGCTTGCAACTGGGCACCCCCTTTAATTTCCCGCCTCCTCTTCCAACCTCCCACGCTTGATCTTAACTTCAATAGACTATATAGTTTGTTTAACTTTTAAGGCAACTTAGTGGGACTTCCACAAGAAAGGCTGCTGAGAACTTTGCTTCACATCCTCCGATGTAGTTTGCACTCCCTTGAGATCCTGCCCTGAAGTTAAGGAACCTTAAAGTGGGACAGTTTAGTATTATTTTTTAAAATGATGCTTCAGAGGAAAAGGGGTGTTGAGTCCGGATATCTCCACTTGGAAGTTTGATGCTTCTGCAAGAGGTTTTCTGCAGTTAACTGTAACTGCATTGCATTCCGGGAACCTTCCTAAGGCTGCTTGCTTGCAGATAAATATCTTGCAAAACATGGTAGGAAATTGGAAGGATATCCTAGGAAGTCAGCTGCAAGCCGTAGTTTCTCCCCCCACCCCCACCCCCCATGCATAGGCCAACCTGTGTGAATTTATTTTCCAACATGTGTATACAACACTTTTTAGATGAAGTTGGGGGCTTTGATGAGATGCTGATGGGAACATTGATCCAGAGGTCTCAAAAGAGAAATTGCAGCTTTTGCAAGAGGCGTGTTGTACTGCTGCTTGATCAAAAAGAACACTTTATTTTGTACTTTAAAATACAACATCAACCAGAATGAACCCGGAACCATTTCTTCAGTCCTTGTTTATGTATTTCTGGCTTTGGTAAATTCTGCAGAATGGGACTTTTCTTCCTTTTAACATACCTGCCAGTTCTTCTCGGTCGTGGGAAAGCAAGTTTCCGCCCCCTTTTTATTAAATTTCCAAAGTTCTGTTGTAACTTTGGTCCCTAAATGAACATTTGTAAGTTTTAGGACTGCCTGCACTTAATTTCTATTTAATGTTTGCGCCTCTCCTTTATGAAGTTTGTAAGCCACCCAAAGTCACTGAGCTGACAGAGTCGCTAAGAGAGTATTAAATTTAATTAATAAATAAAAGAGGTTTAAATTTGCAGTGAGCAGGCAATGGAGTGGTCAGGGCCTCGGTTGCCTAGCAACCGGCCTGGGCCGGTCCCTTCTCCTGGACTAGGCCTGCATCCATCCTTTAAGGAAAATGTCCTCAAGAGATATCTTTTTTGGGGTTTTTTTTGGCAAAAAGCGGGGCTTTTCAAAAACCTTGAAACTAGGGTTTGAGGATCAGCAGTTGAGAAGGACCCCCAGACTCTGAAGGGCCTTGGGAGAGGGCTTCGTTTGCCTCCCCGCTGAGGAAAAACGGCTCCCTCAGAGCAATGGCGGCCGGCCTAAGAAAATAGGCCCCTCTCCAAGGCTGTTTTTTCTTCCCCGAAGGAGACTTTTCTGTCTGTTTCTGAGCTGATTAGGGACTCAGAAATGGCCCTGGCTCTGGGGACAAGGCACAGGGATATCCCTGGGGGAGGTCTGGAAGGGGTTTGGTGCCCAAGGTTGGCCTTGAGGAAGGGGTTTGGAAGTAAGCCCCTGAATTGCAATTTCCAATTTCTGACAAGAGTTGATTAAAATCAGTTCAGTGGGTGACACACTGCAGTGAGATATGCGCACTGAGCAAGTTAACTCCTCAGTTCTTGCACGTCCATGTTGCAAAACCTCTCTGCTTAGGTTAGCATAAGAATTATTCCCTTATTTAATTCCTCCTCGTTCCTGAAACTTGGATGTGTTGTATTGTACTAGCTGTCTAAGAGGTATTATTACATTTTCTTTTTCTTTCTTTCTTTCTTTCTTTCTTTCTTTCTTTCTTTCTTTCTTTCTTTCTTTCTCTCTCTCTCTCTCTCTCTCTCTCTCTCTCTCTCTCTCTTCCTTCCTTCCCTCCCTCCCTTCTTCCTTTACTTCTTCCTTTCTTTCCTTCCCTTTCCTTCTCTTCCCTTTCCTTTCCTTTCTTTTTAAGAAAGGAAATTAAGAAGATAAAACTTTACAAAACCTATACACAATAGCAACTAAATAATACAATAGATAACACACAATCCTAACCTGTTTTTTTTTTAAGTTTATAGGTAACTATAACATGAACTTCATAGTACTATTCCCTTATTTAATTCCTCCTCATTCCTGAAACTTGGATGTGTTGTATTGTACTGGCTGTGTAAGGATATTATTACATTTTTTTCTTACAAAAGCTACCTCTGGGCAGTTTACAAAATTAAGCAGATAAAACTTTACAAAACCTATACACAATAGGAACTAAATAATACAATAGATAACACACAATCCTAATTGGTTTTTTTTTAGTTTATAGGTAATTATAATGTGAACGTCATAGTATAAAAACGATAAAGGGTATTCTTTAATTCATAGGTACCTCAAGGAGGTGAACATATATAATATTCCTTTTTCCTCTTGATTTCCCCACAACAACAGCCCTGTGAGGTAGGTTGGGTTGAGAGAGAGGGACTGGGCCAAAGTCACCAGCTGACTTTCATGGCTAAGGTGAGACTAGAACTCACCGCCACCCACTTTCTAGGCTGGCACCTTAACCACTACACCAAACTGGCTCTACCTACCATTGGTAGTCCTCATTCAGTGACTGCCTTCTTTAGTTCACGCCGTTCTAGCTAAAATGAAAACATTTTCTCTTTTGAAGGTGCAATACAGTTGCTTAAAAGTGATTCTTTTTTTTTTAATATACAGTAAAATGTTGCAGATTCCTTCTCCCCCCCCCCCCTTCCTGCAATTTGGATCACTAACCATTCCTTTCTTTCTCCTTTGCTTTATCTTCCCATTCAGCATTTCTGAAAGGACTGAACAATAAGCAGAGGCGTGCCCATTACTTCACCAAAGATTTCGTCAAACTGAAGCAGATCCCAACATGGAAAGAAATGGCCAAAAGTGAGTTGTCTTTAAAAAAGAAAAAGCTGTTTTGAAGTTAATGACAAAGAAATACCTCCTCCCCCCTCCATCATTTTCATCTCTTTCCCACCCACCCCTCACCCCGATTACACCAGGCACTCGGATCCAGCAACCCGAAGAAAACAATTACCCCAAGGATAATAATCTGAACGGGAAAATCTCCCTCTTCCGAGGAGACATTACCAAGCTAGAGGTCGACGCGATCGTCAATGCTGGTGAGTGAACGGCGGACTGGATCCCCTTTGGCTTTGTGTGGATCGTGGCAGATGTGATTTTTGCATTCCTCATTTGGGTTTAAGAACGGAAGAAAAGGAACGGACGTGCTGCTGGCCAGGGGTCTCCAAACTTGGCAACTTTAAGGCTTGTGGACTTTAACTCCTAGAATTTTCCAGCCAGAATTGAAGTCCGTAAGTCTTAAAGTTGCCAAGTTTGAAGACCTGCTCTTGAAAAGCTTTTTGCAATTTCCACAGTATTTGATTCTTATTAAAAAGTCAAGTAGTGGATACATCTGTATAGTATGCATCTGTACATGTTGTAGGAAAAAAACTTTACAGTGTCTTGAAGTAGTTAGATCTGTTTCCCACCCTTGGCAATGTTAAGATGTGTGGCCTTGAATTCCCAGAATTCTCTCATCAGTGGCTGGGGAATTCTGGGAGTTGAAGTTCACCTAGCTAGAAATTGCTGTGGCTGGGAATTGATAAATTACACAACGTCCGAAGAGGTCAAAATCAGTCTGCTTGAAAATGTATATACGTACAGTAGAAACTTTTGAAGCCTTTAGAAGACAGAATATCTATAGAAAAGAAGCTAAGAGGATAAAGAAGTGGGGAAAAATGTAGTCATAAATAACAGGAAAAAAATACATGTGATTGCATTGTCTCCTTCCCAAAGTTAATAAATAAATGACCAATTTTGAATTCTTCTATTCTTCGGAATTGGATGGTCGAGCCAAAAGGTAAGTGACCAGGTTTTTTAATTCAATGTGGTGGATTGGTTTGTATTTTAAACAGGGGCATTTTAAAAATTGATCTATCTATTTTTTTCGTGCTTCAGACTCTTTAAAAAAAAACAGATTTGCTGTGCTGGGTTGTATGCCTTAAAATTTGGGTGATTGGCGTCAAAGGTCAAGGTGCAGTGAGATTATCGTGAAACTTGGAAGTTCTGCAAAAAATTGATAAATGTTTGGGGAATTGGATTATGGCAAGACTAATATTTCTCCATCTTCAGGAGCACCACCTTTGAGTGAGTGTCAATATTTGTGTCAATAGTTTGGAAATAGACAATGAAACAATGGTGTGTATGTTAGAGGCATTTCTTTAAAACGAACTCTGCTTATACGGATGGCCAATATCCAGCCCATATGAAGAACAGCAGCGTGTGGGGAGAGGAGATGGAAAAATAATTGATTCTATTAGTGCCCCAAGAGTATCTCTCTCGCACATTTTCTGAAAGAGCAGTCAACGAAGCCTTTGCGACTGCCTTGTTTAACGGCCATTCGCGGCCACAACAGTGAGGACAAAGTAACTTTGCAGCCAGGCCTCACATTTACGACCTTTGCAGGTCTGAAAAGCAAAAGAAAGCCGAAGGAAGATTTGCAAGCACAGTTGTGGTTTAAGTAGGAAAAAAAAAACATGCGTAGTTCTTATCAGCCTCAGGTTTTACCACTGATTTTTAATTTCTGCCTGAAATAACGATAAACAGCTGTTGACTCAGCAACACCTGTGGCCATTGCTTGCCGCGAACACTGGAGGGCGCCGAAGAATCAGAATTCAGCATTGGATTCTGGTTTGAATTTCACCCTAGCAAATAAATCAGTCCGTTTTATTAGCCTTGTTTATACGTCTTTGCGGATACTTCAACACTCTTTCCTTGTACATCATAATGTCCATATGTCCTTAATTCAGTTGAATGTCAATTAAGGTTACCGACGATCCGATTTTATTCCTAGCTGTAAAAAAACAACAACAACCTACCAGCAAAAGTGATGTATTTCCTGGCTTTGATGCAATCCAATTTGTAGGTTTGCAGGAGACTCATCATGCAGGGTGGCCCGTGGCAGCTTAAGCAAGCAGGGTGTTTATTTCCTCTTGAGCCTTGTCTCCATGACAGAAATCTAACACAATCACGGTCTCAAAGCTCTTACAGATACCAGATGTGTTGTTAACACCTCCCGAGGTGCCAGTATCTATAGCCAGCAACGCCACCCAAATGCTTCAATATTATACTTCTAAAAATTGTAAATAATATTTTTATTTCTACAGTATGGATGATTAAAAGAAAACATATAGGGGAGCAATTGGAAAGTTTTGCGCACAGGTTTTGTTGTTAATTGTGTCTAACCCATCGCGACCCCTTGGACGACGTTCCTCCAGGCCTTCCTGTCCTCTCCCATCCTCTTGAGTCCATTGAAGCTCAGGCCGACTGCTTCGGTGACTGCATCCAGCCACCTCCTTCTCTGCCGTCCCCTTCTTCTTCTGCCCTCCATCGTTGTTCCCAGCATGAGGCTCTTCTCCAGGAAGTCCTTCTTCCTTCTCCTTAGGTTGAAATTGAATTGAAATTGAATTTGTTAGCCGCACCCTCTCCAAACGGACTCGGGGCGGCGTACAATAAAACACATACAATATACATATACAATACATATACAAATACAAATAAACACATACACATAAATGTACCTGGAGGAGGTAACACTCATAAAATATATATAAAAATACAATTAAAATAGCTATTTAAAACATCCTCAGTTAAATTACAAAATTTAAAAAACCCGTCAGGTGGCCAAAGTCTTTGAGTTTCCTCTTCAGGATCTAACCTCCTAAAGAGCAGTCAGGGTAGACTGACCAGTTGGATGGCCTTGCTCTCCTTCTCTTCCTTAGACTGGACACACGGTACCTAGCTCCCTCAACTCTTCATTGATGGTCTAGCCTCCAGATTGCAAGACCAGGACTGGAATTCTGCTTGGTGCTTCTCCATTCATCCCCTGGCATCTTTGTTATTGGGTCACCTGAGTAGCTTTTAACCTGATGTGGTCCTTGTAGGACCAGCCATCTCTCTCTCCCTCTCCCTCCCTCCCTCCCTCCCCCCCCCTCTCTCTCTCTCAACCTGATGTGGTCCTTGTTGGAGTAGTCATCTCTCTCTTTCTCTCTCTCTCTCTCTCTCCCTCTCTTAACCTGATGTAGTTCTGGTAGGACTAGTCATCCCTCTCTCTCTTTCTCTCTCTCTCTCTCTCTCAACTTCAACAGCGAAGGCGCTGTGGGAGACCGGCTGGTGGGAAGATTGGCGCCATGTTCTCCCAGCTGGGTGTTTTATGGAGAGATGGATGGATTGAGTGCCTGCGTTACTTTGGCATTGCCAATCGCCCGGCCACGGTGATCAGCCTGCCAAGTGCGGGAGGCAAAAGCTCCAGGCAGCTATTAGAGTGGCAAATTGTCAACACAAATCGACGCGTCTGTCACTCCAGCGGTCCAATTGCTGGCGGATGTTTGCCGCCAGCGGAATCGTCGGAGGAGCTGGAGAAACAGACCCAGCTGCTGCTTAGGAGGCAGCCCTGGGTGGGCTGGCCTTGTTTGGTTTCCCTGACCCCTCTTTCCAGCAGCTGGCCTCACACGAAAAAAGGCTAGTCTCTTACAAGGGGAACTTCTCGACGGGCTTCGTGCGTCGCCCTAAAAAACCCTGGTTTGTTTATCGCTGGTCAGTTGACAACCCTGTAGTCGGCAGGATTCGGAGAACTGGCGGAGCAGAGAGCCTTTGATTGGCGGCTTCCCCTGAATTTCTTTTGAGATGGAGCCACCTGTAATTACCGTGGCTGAAAACTGGAAGGCTGCTTCCCTGCATTTGGCAAAAGGGAGCGATGGCAATGCATTGGCTTTAAGGGAGGAGAAAGAAAAGAGGGAGGGAGAGAGAAAGAAAAGAAAAAGAAAGAAGGAAAGAAAGAAAGAAAAGGGGGAGGGAAGGGAGGGAAGGATTAGAGGGAAGGGAAAGGGAAGGAAGCAAGGAAGGAAAAGGGGAGAGAAGGGATTGAGGGAAGGATTAGAGGGAAGGGATGGAAGGAAGGCAGGAAGGAGAAAGAGGGAGAGAGAGAAAGGGAAAAAAGAAGGAAGGAAGGAAAAGGGGAGAGAAGGGAGGGAGGCTGGGAAGGATTAGAGGGAAGGGAAGGGGATGGAAGGAAGGAAAGGAAGGGAGGGAGAAAGGAGGGAGGGGGAGAGAGAAAGGAAGAAAGGAAAGAAAAAGAAAGAAAAGAAAGAAAGAAAGAAAGAAAGAAAAGGGGAGAGAAGCAAGGGAAGGATTAGAGGGAAGGGAAGGGGAAGGAAGGAAGGAAAGAGAAAAAAAATCTGGGATTTGAGAAAGAATTTTGTAATCTCATTGCTCAGTAATTTCCACGGAGAACTGTTTCTTTATAGCCTGTTGTTGTTATTATTATTATTATAAATAACTCAAGGTGACAATCATACCAAATATTTTATTTTGTACAATGACAATAAAGACTATACTATAAAATACTCCTCCCTCCCTTCTATTTTCCCCACAACCTCATGAAGGAGTTTCGGCTGAGGGAGAGGGGACGGTCTCAAAGTCATCCGGCTGGCTTTCATGCCTACGGCGGGACTAGAACTCCTCACCTCCTGGTGATTAACTCAAGGTCACCCAGCCGATTTCCTTGCCTTAAATCACCCAAATCCGGAATTCCCCATCCTGACTCCTGACACGCAACCCCCCCCCCAAAAAAAAACCCCCCGGAGAAGTCGATTCTGCCTCCGTGGCTTTTGGTGCAGGGAGCCAATTTCCACCGGTCCAAGGACTGACAGAATGAAATAGGGCTTAATTACCTGACATTAATTAACTGCCTAATGAATCGCAGGGCCTGATTAACCTCCAGAATTCGTCCCAGGGAATGTCCCAGCGATACGGTCGCTGGAGCGGAGAGGCAATTGGCCAAGTCCGTGGAGACAGCGAGGTCTCCGGTAGCTAATGTGGTTATTCTTAGAAGCAAAAAAAAATAAAAATAAAAATGAACCTGTTTGGAGGAAGAGTTTGAGACTTTCGCTGTTGCTGCAGAAGAGATCACGTCAGATCTCAGAGGTGTCTTCTTCCTTGCCGGTTGTTGCATCAGAACCCCCCTCCCCAAAAAAGGGGTGGGGAGAAAAGATGAGAGATGCCACCCATCTTTTGCTGAGGTCCATCCTCCAGTCAGTTCCCCCCAAAGACGGATCAGCAGGGAATAACCCTTGAGTTGATTTATCTCGGTTGCCTTACGGTAACCACTTAACTCTGGTGGTTAAGGCACCAGGATAAAAACCAGGAGACGGTGAGTTCTAGTCCACTCTTAGGCATGAAAGTTGGCTGGGTGGTTTTGGGCCAATCACCAGGAGACAGTGAGTTCTAGTCCCACTTTAGGCATGAAAGTCGGTTGAGTGACTTTGGACCAATCACCAGGAGACGGTGAATTCTAGTCCCACCTTAGGCATGAAAGTTGGCTGAGTGACTTTGGACCAATCACCAGGAGACAGTGAGTTCTAGTCCCAATTTAGGCATGAAAGTTGCTGGGTGACTTTGGGCCAATCACCAGGAGACGGTGAGTTCTAGTCCCACCTTAGACATGAAAGCCGGCTGGGTGACTTTGGGCCAATCACCAGGCGACGGTGAGTTCTAGTCCTGCTTTAGCTGTGAATGCTGGTTGGGTGAATTTGAGGCCACTCCTTCTCTCTCAGCCCAATTCACCTCACAGCTTTGTAGTTGTGAAGAAAACAGGAAGAGGAAGATGTTCACCACCTTAAGTTACTTGCAAAAAAACAATAAAAGGGACACTAATTTATAGATAGATAGATGGATAGCTCCTTCTTCCCCTCAAAGAGAGCTCCTGCAATGGCCATAAACGGCCCTTTTTTAGAGCAATAAGTGTGAGTTATTCCTTCTTTCTTTTCTCCCCCCCCCACCTCCCCTCTTCCCCTCCCCTCTTGTCTCGTTCCACCTTTTGGTCTATAAAAATCGCCATAAAAAGAGAGATTTGCAGCAGCCTTAAATGGGGAGCGCTTCCCCAATCAGACGGCTCCTGTCTCTGCTCTGTTTTTACGGTCGCTGCCAGGCGATATTTCACAGGGAGGTTGGGAGTGCATTAAGCAACCCTCACAAGGCAGGTTTTTTTGGGGGGGGAGCAAGGGGGGGCAGGCCCCGCTAATGGGGCCTGAGGATTGGAGGTACTGATCATGCAGTTACCAAATTTACATGCTATTTACATGTAAATAGCAATAGCCTTTAGGATTACATACCGCTTTACAGTGCTTTTATAGCCCTCTAAGAGGTTTACAGAGTCAGCATATTGCCCCCCCAACAATCTGGGTCCTCATTTTGCTTCATCTTATCAGCTGCCTTCAGAGTCAGGCAGCAGTGAGGCAGAGGAACAGCTGGAGCCTGTTCCCAGGGTGCGCCTGCGCAGAGCTGCCAGAATAAAAGAACAACTCAGAAATCCCAAGGGTCGCCTTGGGAGTAAAGCCACAGGTGGACGGTGAACGGCCCCTCCCATAGGACGTAAAAGAGGAGCAAAAGGGGAGTGGGCTTTTGCAGGAAACGATTCGTTCATTCGTTCGTTTCAGGAGTGTGAAGATCTGTCCCTGAATCCCAGAAACTCTGTGCCCAGAGTCTTTCCTTGCATTTGGGCAATATTGACATGGCAGCTTTCCAAGCTAGATAAGGTTTGTGGTCATAAATACGCCTTTGAAAGACTGTTGGCCAGGCCTTGGCTGAATGTGAATGAGAGAATTTCACCTTTGTTTCATAAAAGGGGTTTTGTAGGGACCAGGACTCTGCCTCGGGCTTTTTTGGGGAACCTAGGTAAGAAGAGCCCTCTAAATCTTCTCATTGATTAAATCAAATTTTGCAAGATTTCTGGGGAGCTGCAAGTCATGTATGTGGGGGCCACAGGCAACCTGGAGCCCCCCCCTGGAGGCTTTAGCTCTACCAGCATATTAACTCCCTGCCCCCCCCCCCGCTCCTTCCACACACTTTTCCCCCCCAAGGGATGGCTCTGATGTGAATTTAACGTAATGTCTCCCTCTGTTCCCGGCTGGGTGTTTTTGGGGGGGCTTCCCCGAGGCAAAGAAATAAGTGATAGCCTCCCTAAATCAAGGCCTGTGTTCCCTAAGGCGAGAGGAATTATTTTGACCCCTGGGGCAGAAAATCCAACCGACGGCAGTGAAAGTGCAGCCGCCGCACATTAAGTGGATATGTGCTGATAACCCTCTTTCCGGGCTGCCCACATCTATTATGGGTTGTTGTTTTTTGAGATTGCTAGCTACAGCGGTTGGCAAGATTTCTCCGGTGTTTTCTTGTCCCATCCAGGTTTTTTCCTCTCTTGCCATCAACTCCTCCTCCTCCTTCTCCCCTTCTCCTTCTTTTTTCTTCTTCCTCCTCCTCCTCCAATTCTCCTTCTTTCCTTCCTCCTTCTCCTCCTCCTCTCCTCCTCCTCCTCTTCTCCTTCTTCTCCTTTCCTTTCCTTTTTCTTCTTTCTCCTCCTCCTCCCATTCTCTTTTCCTTCCTCCTCCTCCTCTCCTCCTCTTCTCCTTCTCGTTCTTCTCCTTTTCTTTTTCTTCTTCCTCCTCCCCCATTCTCCTTCTTTCCTTCCTCCTTCTCCTCCCCCTCTTCTCCTCCTCCTTCTCCCCTTCTCCTCTTCTCCTTTTTCTCGTTCTTCGCCTTCTTTTCTTTTTCTTCTTCCTCCTCCTTCTCCCCTTCTCCTTCTTCTTTTTTCTCCTTCTTCTTCCTCCCCTTCCTCCTCCTCCTCCTCCTCCTCCTCCTCCTCCTCCTCCTCCTCCTCCTCCTCCTCCTCCTTTGTTTATTTTCCTGTAGCTGGGGGCTCCGCAGCGTATTTTAAGGGCCATCGCGGAGAAGATGATCATCCAAACAATTAGATTACTCAGTTAGTTCTAGACTTGGGACCCCCATTGAGGCCAAAATTTTATGTCGTTAAGTGAGACATTTGTTAAGTGAGTTTTGCCCCCTTTTACGACCTTCCTTGCCACAGCCGTTAAACGAACCACCGCAAGTATTCAGTTAGCAACATACGGTCGTTAAGTGAACCTGGCTTCCCCGTGGATTTTCCTTGTCAGAAGGTCCCAAAAGAGATCACGTGGCAACCCCCACACACCCCCGGGACATGACTGCGACCGTCACAACTATGAGTCAGTTCCCAAGCGCCTGAATTTTGATCCCTGAATGTTGATGTTGTTGCACGGGCCCGTAAGTTACGACCCAAGTCACTTTTCCCCCCCTTGCTGTGTTGCAACTTTGGTCGCTAAACGAATGGTTGCAAGTCGAGGACCACCAGTACGCAGACCATAGCTTACCTTTAAGCTGCCCAGAACCTGACTGATAAACAGGGTTTGTTGGCAAATAACCAGTTCCTTGAATTGCATCCAGAGAAAATGGGGCTAACCAACAAGGCTCCTGTAATAATGCAGGATAATGTATGATGCCTTAATTATAGGGGGTTTTCTCCTTCCCTTTACAAGGGGCAGCCGATTCAGGAGCAGCTGTCCTCAGAATCTGCTCGTCTCTTCAAATGCCTGCTTGGTTTATTTGGCATTATATTATTATAGGATTTGCACGCTGCCTAATTGGGGGGGGGGGGACCGACTTTATTGGCCAGCCTGGAAATAAGATTCTAGCTGGACTGGGCCCCCAAAGTCTGCCATTTCCTTATATTTATCCATTTAGCTCCCCCGGAGAATGCAAGGACTACCTGATCGGATTTGCGGAAAGAGTTCAAGCAGATATGGAAGACTCTTAAAAAAACCAGACGTGTTTTTATTTCCCTCCCACCCCCCCAAAATCCCACCCGTTTGGAAAGCTTCGTGTAGCCTGTTTTACAGGGTTATACGATTGCCTGTTCGCCCACCGGCTCTGGGCCTCTAACAACATCCAACAACGGTTTAAACACGCGCCCCTAATCAAAATCCAGTACAGTCGCATACGGTATATATTACCCACCCTAACACCGATAGCGTTGAGCCCAGTAATTCACACGAGATTAATCGATGCTTACCGACACCTCGCCCTAGGGGCCAAAGGGATATATCCAGCCAGATCGGGCAGGTTTACTTCCTCTGCTTTTCCATGGTTTAATTCCTTAATTTTTCTCCCTCTCTTGCCACGAATGCCTGGGTTATAAGGGGGGGGAAAGTTCTGTGCGCGCGCACAGTGCAATATTTGTATTTTTAGCATACTTTTTTGTATTTAGAGTTATATGTATTATGTTTGTATTATTTGTATGTGAAATAAAATAATATATATATGAGCTGTGAGGGCACAGTGGTTAAAGTGCAGTATTGCAGGCTTCCCCCTCTCCGTGGAAGCCCCTCAAGTATTAGAAGATGCTCTCCTGTCTCCCCTGCTCCTTCTCTTCCCTAGACTAGCCAGGCCCAGAATTGAGGGAAGGCCTTTTTCCCCCAGCTGCTTTCTTTTTCTTTTCTTTTTTAAACCAACGCTTCCTCCTGACGGATATCGTCCAAGGCAGGCACCATATGCAAAGAGCAGCAGGGGTCCCTCTCCATTGCTGCCAGCAAACGTGTTGGGCCTGCTCTGGCAGTGCTAAACGGAGCCACTCCTGACAGCTGTTGTAGCAGGGTGCGAACCCCACTTAGCAAGTCTTGGTTTGTAGCTGGTGGCTGCAGCAGCCTTTGCCACTGCAGGCACCTCCCGGCCATAAAGAGACCGGGTGACGATGGTGCCAGCATTACCGATGTTAGGCAAGGGTGCTTTAAGATGGGTGGACTTCAACTCCCAGAATCCCTCAGCCAGCATGCTTTAAGATGGGTGGACTTTAATTCCCAGAATCCCTCAGTCAGCATGCTTTAAGATGGTGGACTTCAACTCCCAGAATCCCCCAGCCTCCATGCTTTAAGATGGGTGGACTTCAACTCCAAGAATTCCCCAGCCTCCATGCTTGAAGATGGGTGGACTTCAACTCCCAGAATCCCTCAGTCAGCATGCTTTAAGTTGGGTGGACTTCATCTCCCAGAATCCCTCAGTCCCCATGCTTTAAGATGGGTGGACTTCAACTCCCAGAATCCCTCAGTCAGCATGCTTTAAGTTGGGTGGACTTCATCTCCCAGAATCCCTCAGTCCCCATGCTTTAAGATGGGTGGACTTCAACTCCCAGAATCCCTCAGTCCCCATGCTTTAAGATGGGTGGGCTTCAAACCCGAGAATCCCCCACCAGACATGGCACGGCGTGTTACTTTATTAGGACCCCTTGGTTTAAAACGATGAAAATCTCTGGTTCTGGTTAGTCCGTTTCGTTTTTCCTATGTTTGTGCTTTTAGGATTGTTACTTTCTTTAAAATAAAAACGCAAAACAGCTCCATGCACCCTCTCCCCCTTTTAAGAAACACTTTGTTATTTAAAAAAAAAACAACCTGTCACCTTTTTGGCAATTTGACGCAGCGCTGGCCGAGCGGCACATAAAAACCTCACCCTTGATCCGTGCTGAATGCTCAGCCATATGCTCAACATATGGCCGGTGTCCTCCCTGGAGCCAGAGCTGGGTTGTAGGCTGTGCGCCATGCTTCATGTTTTCAGCCATGGGGCTGAAAGGAAGCCAGGATTTGGGCCTCTTTTATTATTATTATTATCATTATATTTTCTTTGAAAGAAAGGGGGAGACCAGAGGCGGTTGAAATACTCGGGGGGGGGCTCCTCCTCCCGCCGTCGAGATCTGATAATGTGGCTTTACCGCTGTGATTAAAGAGCAGAGCTGTGCTATCCGTCAAATTCTGCTTCAGAACGGGATTAGCGGCACAAATCCTGAATTAGCCTCCCTTCGGTACACCGTCCTCGGTTTACAATTCCTTTCGCGAGCGTCGGAAGTTGCGACGTCACTGAAAAGAGTGGCCTAGCTGAGCTGTAGTCCCCCCCGCCCTCTTCAAGTACCCCAAGGTTGAGGAGACCCCCCCCCCCATGCCAGAGAGGAACCCCGTCTCACTTTGCCGCCTGCTCCCAAGCGCCGCCTCCCGCCTCCATCTGGGTCAGGCCATGAGATGTTTTAGCAGCCCTGGTTTAACTAGGGATGTTTTGTGCTCCCTGAGCAGAGCATGAATTAGGGCTCTTAAGAAGATGCGCTTGCCGTCCATTTGGGGGCCGTGGGAGGCCCAGGAGCATTTTTTTTCCAGCTGTGCCTCACGGTATGAGGCGCCTGTCTTCTCTCCGCGCTGGCACTCTGGGTTATTAATAGAGCCAGGCCTCCCGACTGCCTTTGCCTTCTCCTGTTAAATCAAAAGTCCAAATCTAACCCAGGAAGGCGTCGGTTTTTTGGGGGGGTTGTTCTCTAAATCTGGTGCACACCCCCTCCTCCCCAATCTCTACGTTTTCCCTCTTGCTCCCCTTGACCTCTTTCCCAAATTAATATCCATCTTTCTTCCTCCTTCCCTCCCTCTCTCTCTCTATCTCTCCCCTCCCTCCCAATTTTTCTGTCCTTGGGTTTTATTTTTAAGATTTAAAAATAAAAGAAGAAGGCGGCAGCTCTCCATCTCTCCCCCTTCAACCCCGGGAAGAGTTGATGTAGGTCAATAAATGGGGGCTTAGAGAAGAATAAAAGCAGCGTTTATAAAAAGCAAATGGTAAGATGCCCTCCGGTAAGGAGAAGAAAAAATGGTTAAAAAAAAAAACGGAAGAAGAGAGAGACTCAGGTCCTGATGGATTCGGGTGGGGTGGGGTGGAAGTTGGCCAGGGTTTGGCCTGGCGTGAAAACAAGGTGCAATGATGCATTTGGTGTTAAACTGCAATGCTACACTAGGCTTTGGAACAAGCTGCAGTGTTGCATTGGGCGTTAAAACAAGCTGCAGTGTTGCATTGGGCATTAAAACAAGCTGCAGTGTCGTATTGGGTGTTTAAAAGAAGCTGCAGTGTTGCATTGGGCGTTAAAACAAGCTGCAGTGTTGCATTGGGTGTTAAAACAAGCTACAATTTTGCATTGGGCATTTAGAAGAAGCTGCAACGTTGCATTGGGCATTAAAACAAGCTGCAGTGTTGCATGGATGTTAGAACAAGCTGCAATGTTGCATTGGGCGTTACAACAAGCTGCAATGTTGCGTTGGGAGTTAAAAGAAGCTGCAGTGTTGCATTGGGCTTAAAATGAGCTGCGTTGTTGCACGAGGTATGTTCATGTGGACAAACACACCGACTAACTCGGATGTTGCATAACACACTGTCGCTGAGATGCAGGTTGTGTTTGACGAATTATTTTTGTAACACACTTCCCCCCCCCCCCCGGAGCAAAATGCGGAGGATTAAAAAGCTCGCCATTGGTTTCAGAGCCTCAACCTATTTTATGCGCATGCACATACGGTGTTCGTTTTGGGGTTGGAGGGAGGATTCTGTGCCCCCCCCCCCCCGGCCCTAATTCTCCAACTTCTCCTATTGCTCTAAGCAGCCACAAAATTCGTTTCGGTTTGGGATGTCAATCAACCCTGGCACAGATGTCCAAGCTGTAACCTCACATCTCTAGGGGGTTGCTTCCCAAATATTGGTGTGTGTGTGTGTGTGTGTGTGTCTCCCAACCCCTTCAAAAGTTATGCCTATATTATTGTGTTTTTTTGACATGGTAGGACCCTCAACCACAGGAAACTAGAAGGGTCATTTCAGATCTGGACTTTAAACTGATCCAGGTTACTTGATAGTTAACGCTGGCTGGTTTTTATGGGGGAGGGGGAAATTCTGCAAGTTGCAGGAACTGGGTATGTCTCGTTTGAGGAAAAGAAGGACTAGGGGAGACAGGATAGCAGGGTTCCAATATCTCAGGGGTTGCCCCAAAGAAGAAGGAGTCAAGCTGTTCTCCAAAGCACCTGAAGGTAAAACAAGAAGCAATGGGTGGAAATTAATCAAGGAGAGAAGCAACTTAGAACTAAGAAGAAATTTCCTGACAGTGAGAACAATCAGTGGAACAACTTGCCTCCAGAAGTTGTGAATGCACCAACATTGGAGGATTTAAAGACGATGTTGGATAACCCTTTGTCTGAAGTGGTGTAGGGTCTCCTGCCTAAGCAGGGGGCTGGACTAGAAGACCTCCAAAGTCCCTCCCAACTCTGTTATTCTATTCTATTCTGTTCTGTTCTAAGTTTTGGGCCAGGAATCTGAGAGGCAGCCGTATGTTTTAGGAGCCCACCAAAGATCTAGTTTTTCATCCAGTCCTTTTGCGTGTCAACTTATCTGAATTTCCCTTTTCTTTCTGCGTCTTTTTCCAATTAATGGTTGTGTATTGTTTAAATATAAGGCGATGTCATCATGCTTTCCATAAACCAGCACACAAGCAGCTTGTAGAGCATGGAGAATTTTTTTTTTTAAAGAAAGCCTTAACATTCTCCAGGGGATACGGATGATTTTTGTTTTGCTGTTGTCTTCTTGTTGGCTTAGTGCCTTCACCCCCCAACTTAGCACCCCCCCTCACCCCCTCCCAAAGACCTCCATCTCCACAGGAGTGGCATCACCCTTTGCCCTGCTTGCTGTCGCTTCCCGCTGAAAAATAGCACTTTCCATCCCCCGGAGAAATCCATTAACCTGCGGGCAAATCCTGGAGCCCGTTTAATGCCGAAGTAATGAACTCTTGAGTTTTATGTTAAATTTAGCAGAAACCCACCATTACAAAGTGACAGAAAATAATTTCCCCCCCGGGGGATATTACAGTCCAAGAGGCAGGCTGGAGAAGTCAAGTTTTGTCTCCTCTGGGGCTCCGTGACTGGAGATCCTGGTTCCAATCCTCCCTCTGTCACGTTTAAAATAAAAATAATAATTCAGCTGTTCAACATCCTGAAAATGGGGACTCAGCCCAAATGACAAGAAAATAATCGGAGCATGAGGCTTGTCAGTGACTAAGGTCGGAGTTTAAAAAGACACGGAAAGGACCAGGGTAGATTTTTTTTTCCTGGTTCTTGCTGACATAAGCAATCGTCGTACAGTAGCGCCCAAAATTGTGGAAACCTTTTGGGGAAAGTGTCTTTTTGAGGTTTGATGGCTAATAACACCACTTTGTTTTGAAATAGCACCCTAAAATTATATATCGATGGAGAGATAATTTAATCAAGAAGGTAATGCCATAAAGCCCGTTCAATTATCTGTATTCTGTGAAAAGCTATAGCCAAATAACCAGAAAAAGAAAGCACAATGTACTTAGGTTGATCTCAGGTAGCTTTCCTTCATTTTCTTCAGATTATAACAGCTGCAGAACTAAAAGACTTGGTTCACTCCATGGGAAGACGTCGTAAGGCCCGTAATTCATTCTAAAGGTTAATAGAATAGAATAAGGAATAGAATAGAATAGAATAACAGAGTTGGAAGGGACCTTGGAGGTCTTCTAGTCCAACCCCCTGCTTAGGCAGGAACCAAGGCAATATGATTTACAGATTCAAGTTTGTGGCTTAGCGTATTGTGTCATCCCAACCAATCGTGGCTTACATAACAAATCTTGATGGACGGGCTGTTTTGATGTGATCCCTGTCTAAAATAATCACGGATGAATCTAGCAAAATTTGGGTGCTTACAATTCCCACTCAAAAAAACCCCACCTGAGTTTGTATCGTGAAGCTGGCTATCGAAATTAAACATTTTCCTCCGTTTTATCCCCTCCTACTACCCCACCGGCCAAATGAGGAAAAAAAAACTCTTTGCTTTTTTTTTTGTTTTGTTTCTTTATTTTTAATAATTAATTTTTTAAACTTGTACTTTTTTTTTTCTATGAAAAACGGAGGGGAGGAAAAAAGGACTAAGAGAATTTTGCGAGACATTCATTATTATTATTTTTTTAAACATTTGAAAATTTTCAAGGCACCTAAAACGAGGAGGAGGAGGAGGAGGAGGAGGAGGCCAAAGGTTGCGCCAAAGAGAGCACTTTGGTTTCTCTGAAGTCAAGAAAAGAGAAAGGGTGTGTGGGGGGGGGAAGGATTCCAAAATAAAAATAAAACAAAATAAACACCCTTAGTTTTGGCTGTAGACAGTTCAAGATGGAGACTCAGCTTGGAAACTGGTGCGAGAAGAACTGGACTGAGAGGCAGTGGTGAGCGGGACGAGGCTTCTGCGTCCCCAAATTGTCTTTTTTTTAAAAAATGAGGCTAGCCACTGTGATCCCGGACAGTTTTTCAGAAGGCTATTTTTTTTAAAAAAAACACCTTTTGATTAAATCCCATGTGGCCATCAATGTCCTCTCCCTTTTCAACAGCAGTTCCTCATTATCGCCGTTTCCCACCGCTCCTTGGGGCCAAGTCTCCCCTTTTTGCCGAAAACCTTTAGCTGTTCTCAAATCAGGGATGATGAATGGGGAAAAGACGGTTCTCTTTTTCCCAGTTTCTTGGAAGTTAGGGCCCCTGCCTTGACTCCCGTCAGTTTCATTCCATCAGGAGGAACCGAAAGTCGCGACTCGCTGCATCTCATCCTCAGAACGTTCTTCGTTTGGCTTCCGAAGGCTCATCTGTGGTTTCTAGGGAAGGACTGATGGCCCAAGGAACCTCCGTTTGGGCAAGGATTTTCACCAGCCAGAACGTGCCGCGGGGTGTGTGTGCATGCACCGTTCACCGTGTTGTCTAGGGTGGATGAGGAGACGGCTGAAGATATTAAGGTGGAGATTGCCCCTTTGGAGTTGAGGCCCTATCCAGAGAATTCTTTGAGCGGTCCTCTCTCGGGGACGTTGGTTTTCGGCCACCGTCCAATAACCTCCCAGAAGGGTGGATAGAATTCAGCAAACCAGCAACCGGGAGTGTCCTGTGCAGATATTCTGGACAAAACTGAGTAGCGTTGGAGAACATCTCCAGCTGTTGATGTTCCTCAGCATTCTCCCCCCCCCTCCTTTTTTTTTTTCTCAACCTGACCCTGGAGCTCTGGGAACGGAGGTCCCACCCAACGGAAGGTCAGCTTTTGGCTTGACAGATGACATCAACCACGCCTGGATGGGCCCCTATGTGGTCAAGAGAAGTTGCTTTGAAGTGGAAGCCAAAGATCTGCAACACATCAACCTTGGCTTCCCCACCATATCACTGGTCCCTTCACCTGTAACCCCCCCATGTTGGCTGTTGGCTTTGCATGGTTGCTCCCTCGGAAGGTGGTTTCCATCCTCAGAGGCACCAAGATGGACCCCTGGTCTGAGTCACACAGGTCAGCCTGACCTTTTGAATCTCCTCAATTATCCAGGAGCGTCCTGGGGGAAGATCCTGCTACGGGGAACAGTAAGGGAGGCTTGGACATTCTGAACCTGATGAACTTGGGGAGAGGTTATTCCATCAAACCAGATGACCGCAGGCTAAATGGGAGGGTTGATCTATACAACATGTTATACGTGCTACAAGACAAGACTCCAGTGTTTCTCAATTTTGCAAAACTTTTTAAGATCGGCGGGTTTCAACTCCCAGAATTCCCCAGCTGGTATGCTTCAGTAGGTCTGGACTTCAACTCCCAGAATTCCACAACCAGCAATGGTGCCTGGGGAATTCTGGGAGTTGGCCCACCCATCTTAAAAGTTCCCAAGGTTGAGAAACGCTGGGCTTAGAAGCTTGTGTCCATCCAGATGTGACCACTTCCAATAAATCCATCAAGGAAGGCCCATAGAGAGGGATGCTGGGAACTGTAGTTCACTCACAGTGGAAAGGACACGCCTCCCCTTCCCGCCTGGCCAAATCAAAACTCAGCCATCCTAATGGAACATTGTAGGGCGGCAAGACCGAATTTCGCTACCTGCCACGCTTCGTGCAAGGATTGGAGACTGGCAGCAGCGTTCCTATGCGTCTCTGCGCCTTTTTCTAGACAGGTTTCTAGTCCTGTGGGTCGCAGCCCTTGCTATTTTAAGAACTCGCCCTTCCTGCTTTTCCCTGATCGGCAAATGCCACCTTTGTGCTCCTCCTGAACCTCAAAAAATAAATTAACAATTGCAAACAGCTCCTGAATTCTCTTTCGTGTCTGGAGGTAAGCTGACTGGAGCCCTTGCTTGCCAAGAAGGATGTGCTGGAAAAGCCAAAAGTGGCATTTTGTTTTATATATATATAAATATATAAATATATAAATAAAGGCCATTTGTCAAGCAGACCATCCACCCCGTGCCAAAGGCTGATGCCGCAGGACTTGAAACCCCATTTGAACAAAGACATTTTAGCCTGCCTGTCGAGTACCGATAAGACCCTTGCCAAGGACGAACCGAAGCGCATCGGAGGCTGGGACGGGCTTTCCCCAACCTGTGGCCCTCCAGCGACTGGAGTCTAGTTTCCATAATCCCCAGCCGTCAGAGGGTGTTTGGGAGGATCGCAAACTGAGCTGACCTAAATTATTATTATTATTATTTAATTGGCAAGTCATCAATCACAACCTAACTCGTCACCATCCATCAGGGATCACATTATTGGATTATAGTGTGTGTGTGTGTGTGTGTGTGTGTGTGTGTGTGTGTGTGTGTGTGTGTATTGAGGTATTGAATAATGAAAGAAAGAAAGGATGGAACTTTAAACAGATGCGAAGAGCTAAATAATGGAAACACGAATAACAAAACAGACGGAGGATGGGAAGCAGAAAAGAAATGTTATTATCACGTCTTTGAACATAACGGCGATCTGAGGGTCAAAATCAATTTAAGCTTAAAAAGTTAAAATAGAGTTAGAAATAAAAGGGGAAATATAGCATATGTATATCAATATATTAAAATATGTGAAAGAGTAAGGAGGAGGTCCAGAACTGACGGGCGGTAATAAAAGACATGGGTAAATAATATGAAATAATGAAAATGAAATGGAATAACTATGAGTAATAATACTATGGCTACTTGTATTGAAATGTATGATACTCAGGTATCACACCATTCATGCAGCGATATGTACAGTATAAACAATATAAAATAAAAAACTTGATTTTATATATATATATATGTGTGTTTGTGTGGGTGTGTGGGTGTTTCCATACATACAGACATATATATATACTGTATGTATGTATGTATGTATGTATGTATGTATATACTGTATATATATGTGTGTGTTGTATTTGTGCTGATAAATAAATGAAGGGAGACTAGTATAGATCTATTTCAAGCTATTTAGCTCTCATCAGCTAGCCATACCATTACTGGGATTCAAACCCAGTAAGAGAGCTGATGAGAGCTAAATAGCTTGAAATAGATCTCCCTTCATTTATTTATCAGCACAAATACAACACAAATATAAAAAGGCAACATTAAAAATATGGTTTTCTGCCTGGATGGTCTCCTGTAGTGAGCCGATAGACAGAAAGGGGGAGTGCTGTCCTATTTTTGGAGCATCGACAGTCCTTGGGTGGAATGACATTGCGGGGAAGGTGGGGGAGTGCGTTTATAGCTATGAGCTGGACCCTCAATGTCCTTTTAAAACTTCCAGAAGGGATTTGGGGTGCTGTCCAAGAAGATGGAAGAGAGCGGGGAAGCGAATTGCTTGGGCGCAGAAGTCCGAATGGAAGGCGGGGGGGGGGAAGCGAAACGGGAGGCGTTTCCCAGCTTTGTCTCTTCCCAAAAAATGTTATCTTAGACAAGCAGGTGGAAAGAGAGCCCATTGTACGCCCTTTCCCTCCCCCTCCCCAACTAAGCCAACAGGAAGCCCGAAACGGCTGCTCACGTTGATGGGGACGGACAGGGCAAATGGTGAGCGTCAGCCAGCGTTAACTGGGGATTTTGGAAATATTCAGATTGCAAAAAAAAAAAGGGGGGGACTTTTTAATAAGGACACCCCCCCTCCCATCCTACTGCCCTCCCTCTCCTTTGGCTTTCCTGCCTCCCCGTCTGGGTCCTCCCAACCCCGCTATGAAACCACTAGTTCAGTTTTGCTTCTCGACTTAGGACCACAACTGAGCCCAAAGTTCCTGTCGCTAAGCAAGACAGTTGTTTGGCGAGTTTCCTCCCCCTCCCACCCATTTTACGAACTTTCTTGCCACGGTTGTTAAGTGAATCCCTGCAACTGTTAAGTTAACAACACACGGTTGTTAAGCGAATCTGTCTTCCCCTATTTGACTTTGCTTGTCGGAAGGTCGCAAAAGGGGATCGCGTGACCCTCCGGGACAATGCGACTGTCATAACTATGGGCCGGTTGCCGAGCGTCTGAATTTTGATCACATTGACAGGCACGGAGATGCTGCAACGGTCATAAGTGTGGGAAACGGCTATAAGTCACTTTTTTTGTTTTAGTGCTGTTGTAACTAAACGAATAGTTGTAAGTTAAGGACCACCGGTATCTTGCTCAGCCATTTAAAGTCCTGAAATAAGGAACCATTGCATATTTTGCCTGATCTGTGACCCCCTCCCAATTTCGGCTCCAGCTAACTTAGCCAATGAACAAGGATGCTGGGAGCAGTAGTCCTGATAAATTGGTTGACAAATAATGTCAACATCTTAATGCAACTGATCCCTGAAAGGTTGGGCACAAAGGCACGTTTTCATTCCTCTGGGTGCCCCAGGCCTCTTTCTCTCGCTTGCTTTGTTTTCAAAACAAAATAAATCAAAACCTTCTTCTAAAATACAAACTTAGAATAAGAGAGTTGGAAGGGACCTTGGAGGTCTTCTAGTCCAACCCCTGCTTAGGCAGGGAACCCTATACCGTTTCAGACAGATGGCTATCCAACATCTTCTTAAAGACTTCCAGTGTTGGGGCATTCACAACTTCCGGAGGCAACTTCTGTTCCACTGATTAATTGTTCTCACTGTCAGGAAATTCCTCCTCAGTTCTAAGTTGCTTCTCTCTTTGATTAGTTTCCACCCATTGCTTCTTGTTCTACCCTCAGGTGTCCTGGAGAATAGTTTGACTCCCTCTTCTTTGTGGCAACCCCTGAGATATTGGAAGACTGCTACCCTGTCTCCCCTAGTCCTTCTTTCTATTAAACTAGACATCCCCAGTTCCTGCAACCGTTCTTCATATGTTTTAGCCTCCAGTCCCCTAATCCTCTTGGTTGCTCTTCTCTGCACTCTTTCCAGAGTCTCCACATCTTTTTTTATATCGTGGTAACCAAAACTGGATGTAGTATTCCATCTATGGCCTTACCAAGGCATTACAAGCCGAGTTGCAAATCGCTTGTGAAGACCAACGCCAGCATATACCGGCACCCGTCAAATCACCTGAATTAATGATAAGGAGTGGCATTATTTCGGGGGTGGGGGTGGGGTGGAGGGGAGCATGGGTTGTGTGTTGTTGTTGTTGTTTTTTTAAAAAAATTATTTCGACTTTGCCTTGTGCTAAACGCCAGCTCCCCGAGAGCCTGCTCACATTATCTCGGTCTGTGAAGTGCTGGGTACGGGAGCTAAGCACTGATTAAAATTACACTTTGCAGGAGGTGAGAGCAGCACCTTGGGTCCCAGGCCCTGATTATGCAAAGCGCTGTTTAGCGGAAAAATATTAGCTAGCCTGCAGCCATTTCTTCTCCCTTCCTCCTCCTCCCAGCTTATCTGTGTGTTTTCCTCACTGTTTAAAGCAAGGCGCGCGTCAACCGAGCCTCCTCTCGTCTTCCGATAGACCTCCCTGGATTCCCTCCTCTTCACCCACATTATCTTGGGGTGCTGCTTACATCTTGAAAACCAAAATCGTGGGCTTGGCAAGGAAGGCAGCGAATGGACACCTGTCTTCAGAGCAGTATTTCTCAAACCTTCCCCCCCCCCTAAGATGGGTGGACTTCAATCCCCAGAATTCCCCAGCCAGAGGAATTCTGGGAGTTGAAGTCCACATGAAGCAACGGGTGGAAACTAACCCAGGAGAGAAGCAACTTAGAGCTAAGGAGGAATTTCCTGACGGTGAAACAATTAATCAATGGAACAACTTTCCTCCAGAAGTTGTGAATGCTCCAACGCTGGAAGTTTTTAAGAAGAGGTTGGATAACCATTTGTCTGAAGTGGTGTAGGGTTTCCTGCCTAAGCGGGGGTTGGACTAGAAGACCTCCAAGGTCCCTTCCAACTCTGTTATTCTATTCTATTCTAAGTCTTTAAAGTGGACAAGTTTGGAGGCCGCCCCTCCTGATTCAGGTCAAAGGTGCTTTTACCAAAAGGCAACTGAACTTTCTTGGGGTTTTTTTCTCCTTTGAAAACATTCGTCTTCTCATCCAAGATTGCAGTCATCGCGTCATTCGCACGCCAAAGGTTGATGGATAAGCTCCCTGGGAGCTAACAAGAGCTAACGACCAAAGATGAGATGACTGCCAAGAATATACATCCTTCCGTTTCCCACCAGCCGGTTAGAACTGAAGGAGCTTCTTGGATGAGAAGCGAAATATTTTCAATATTTGTGACTCAGACCAGCAGTCCATCGGCCAGTTTCAGCCTTGGCTTTCCATGCGCTTCTTCATTGTCCGCCAACTGAAAATCTTCCCCAGCGATGCTGGAAGACCAAACTCAAGAAACTGGCACATGGCGCGCAGCCCATTCTCGGAGGTCAGCCCGTCAACGGTGCACAAAATCTCAACAGGTCGAGCCCTGTGTTCAAGTACATTGTCCTACTTCAGTGGCCCACTTTGTCTGAAGTGGCCTAGGGTTTCCTGCTCGAGCAGGGGAAATTGGCCGAGAAGACCTCCAAGGTCCCTTCCGTTGAGCGTTGATGGACAGCCCTGAATCTTAGATTGTTCTCTAATCAATTGCTCTCAACTCCAGTAATTTCAGCCTGATCCTCCTCACTGCAACCACGTTATAAAGCCATCCGTCCCCCTCCCCAAAGATAACCAGTTGTTTTGCATCTAACCGGCTTTTCAACCTCCTGTTTTTTTTTTGCTACAGTAAATCCTGCATTTTTTTTTTTTTTGAGCCTCTGGATTCGCTCTGGAGAAAAACAAGCCCCTGCCCTGCATCCACGAGAGGTCCAAACTGGGGGTGGCACAATTGAAAAGATGGCAGCCGCATGTGGGTTGCCCCAGGGGTGAAATCCAGCAGGTTCTGATAGGTTCTGGAGAACCGGTAGAAGAAATTTTGAGCAGTTCGGAGAACTGGCAAATGCCACCTCTGGCTGGCCCTAGAGTGGGGGGGGGTGGGAATGGAGATTTTGCAGTATCTTTCCCCCAGGAATGGGGTTTTTGCAGTATCCTCCCCATTCCTGGGGAATGGAGATTTTGCACTTTCCTTCCCCCAAGAGTAGGGAGGATTTTGTAGTATCCTTCCCCTGCCACACCCACCAAGCCACGCCCGCAGAACCGGTAGTAAAAAAAAAAATCACCACTGGGTAAGCCCCTTGCTCGAAGCTCATCTTTCTAAGGTGAGAACCTCCAAGCCAGGAAGTCCTTCAATGAGTCCCAAATTGGATTGAAGAGACCCTTGCCGTTGAGGTGGCCTGGATATCACGGCCCCTCTGGGGATCCCTAGATCTACAATTAGGACTTTTTTTAAAAAACAAATTCTCCCCAAGTTAGCGAATACTGAGGTTAAGAGAGGGATAGATCTTTTGAGCTGATGCCAAAGGCTTTGGACTACAAAAAAAAAAAAACCCATCCTTTCTCTTCTCCTCCCTTAACATCTTAAAAACCATTCACCTGTGAACCTGAGATTCGTTGGGGAAAATTCAGAGCCCCTCCTCCCCTCCCCCCCCAACCATGGAAGGTTTGATTATCTTGCTGGTTGGAAGACGCTGCTGGAACTGTTCCATCTTCACACACCTTTCTTTCTTTCTTTCTTTCTTTCTTTCTTTCTTTCTTTCTTTCTTTCTTTCTTTCTTTCTTTCTTTCTTTCTTTTTTGCTAAAAACTCAAGAGCTACACGGTGAGTTTATCCCTACGAAGGGAATCGTCTGGAGTGACTGTCCCGAGAGATAGCTGGGTGAGAAGGTGGCGATGATGGAGAGAAGATTCTCTCATCAGCGAGAAGATTCTCCCGTGGTGACAAAGAGCGACTTTTCAGGACACCCCCCCCCAAAGAAAAGGGGGTGGGGGACAGAGAACCTCCCCCGAACCGTATATTGTTTCTCGATTTTGCACAACAAATCCAGAACCTGTAAGGAAAGCAGAATTATGGGGTGCAAAAACAAAGAATGATCTTTCCCACGCATCCTCTAAGACAGTTGACTGTTTAGCCATCACGACAAGAGTGTCGATTTCTCTTTCTTTTCTTATTTTTTTTTTATAATCTAACCCCTGAACAAAATAGAAGATTTATACAGGAAGAAAGATAAACAGGTAGCATTTCCCCCCCCGTTTTTGATCCTCAAGTGTCATTTCTGCCTTCCTCCAATTCTTCCCCTCTTCTACCCCCCCTCGCAGGGGGGAAAAAAAGCCCACCGCAAACCCCCATAAAACCCGAAAGTTCGTTCACGATTGTTCCTCCCGATCGCTCCTTTTTTCGTTTTTTTTTTTTAAATCTGGCATATTAAATATAAATTAGGTCTTTTTGTCCCCTCCGTATCTACTTTTCAAAACTTGCTTTTGTGTATGCTGTGTGTGGGTTTTGTTTTTTTTTTACTTCCCCTCTCCCCTACAAAATAAGGTCGGTTTGTAAAATTCGCTTCCCTTCCCCTCCCCTTTCGGTTCCAGCGGGTTTTGCTCGGGAAAATATAAGTCCGCGTTTCGCTGTTTTTCTTTTTTTCCTTCTCGGCAAAAATAATAATAATAATAACATGAAAATGAAACCACCCAACCGAAAAACCGATCCAAGCTCAAACCTGTGTGCGTGTGCATCTGTGTGTGTGTGAGAGAGAGAGAGAGAGAGATTGGGGAAGGGGTAAAAACGGGGGAGTGTGGGCGCGGGGTGGGGGAGGCGACACGATGCATCTGGAAGGAGGGAGGGGAAAACCTCTGCATCATGTATAGGCGTAGTCTACATCTGGGATGCCCCCTTCTCTGTATCCCCGAGTTGTGCCGTAGCCAATTGTGTGGGTACTTTTGTAAAGGCTGGTTCCGTTGGAAGGGAATATGGTGTGGATGACGTACTCTTCCTTCGCCCGGTGAGGGTTGATGGGGATCATTTGCAAGCCGGGCCCTCGGATCTCCAAGATGGAGTTGTCTTTCTTGGTGCCCGACTCCATGTAATCGTCCTTCTTCCGGTTGCCTCGCTCGCGCGTCAGCAGCTCCCCGGTCCGGTGGACGTACCAGCAAATGGCAGCCATGACCAGGAAGAGAAAAACCAAGGCCACCGCCCCGCCGATGATCCCCGCCAGGGGCAGCCCAGCCATGGGGTCCAGGTTTTGTTCATGGTTGAGGGTGGTGGTGGGACTGTACATGTCGGCGGTCTCGGCTTTGGCGCACACGGGACTCTCATCGGGTATGTAGGTGTTGCCCGTCTCCATGGTGACCATGCAGATGATGTAGGTGGACTTGGGCTCCAGGGCGGTCAGGAGGTACTCGGTCTTGTCGCCTTGCACCAGCGTCTCAGTGATGGAGCCGACGGCCGGGCTGTGGCCCAGGCGCAACCAGCTGAGGCGGAAGGAGGCCGCCGGGAGGGATGCCTTCCAGCTGATGCGGATGCTGTCGGCGGTCAGCGGCTTAACGTTCAGCACCAGCGTTTTGGCTCCTGACCCCGTGGCCATCGGATAGTCGATGTTGGAATCGGGCAGCTGGATGCCCGGCCGTTTGGCTTTGAGGGTGAAGAGGGAGCCCTGCGGGGTGGTGATGGCAGCGTTGCTGGCTGTTGTTTTGGCTGCCACTGCTGCCGCGTTGCTCTGCTGGCCGGCTTCAAAGCACTCGTCCATCTCATTGGTGATGTCTTTGATGGCCATCCCTCTGACCCGGTCAGGCCCTTGACACATCAGTCCTCTGACGTTAACCACCGCTGCTCGGGCCTTGACCCAGTCCCTCAGCCACATGAGGTTACAGCTGCAGTACCACGGGTTGTTCCTCAGCAAGAGCTGGGAGAGGCTGTCCAGATCGTCAAAGAGACCCTTGGGCAGGGTGGTCAGGTTGTTGTTGGACAGGTCCAGCTTCTCCAGCTCCCTCATCTTGGACAGGGTGTTGTATGGGATGTGGCTGATGGCATTGTCCTGCAGGTACAGCTTCTGCAGGTGGGTGCTGGGCAGGTTGAGCGGCGGGGCTGCCAGGGAGTTGCGCACCAGCGAGAGCTCACTCAGGTTCTGCAGGCGGCTGAACGTGTCGTCCGCGATACGCTGGTTGGCGAGCAGGTTGCCGTCCAGCACCAAGCGCCGCAAGCTGTTGAGGCCTTTAAAGGCGTGGAGGGGAATGGTGGAGATGCGGTTGTCGTCCAAGCGGAGTTCCTCTAGAGTGCGCGGCAGCCCGGAAGGGATGCTGCTGAGGTGGTTGCGGGAGAGGAAGAGCAGCTTGAGGCGGGTGCTGTCGGCGAAGGCGTCGTCTTCGATGCTGACGGTGGAGACCGAATTGTCGTCCAAGTGCAGCTTCTCCAGCAGAGGGATCCTAGCCAGGGAGTCCCGGGCGATAGTCCTCACGTTGTTGTCCTGCAGGTGGAGCTCCTTCAGCGAGCGGGGCAGATTGATGGGGAACTCGTCCAGATCATTTTCGTAGAGGTAGATGACCTGCCGGGAATCAGAGGAATCGGACAGTCAGCATGCAGAGAGGGAGAAGATTATATATACGGTACCCAATTGAGAAAACTTGACTGTAGTGTTCCTGAGCTAGAAATAAGCAGGATTCTAGACCGTCCTAAGCTAACCTTGTTTTTAGAAGTAAAATCTGCGGAAGGACGGAGCGGAGGGACTCTAGCGTTTTGTCTAGCTATGGATAGATAATTGATAATGATATAATGTATACATAGGTATTGGTTTGACAAGAGAAAATTTGGCATCAATTTTTAAATGATGACCATGAAAGGAAGTTTAGACATTTTGTTATGTATGAAAGCCTATAATATCGAAATTGGATTGATCATGGATACACTTAGATAAATAATTGATA
Organism: Natrix helvetica; assembly: GCF_964273705.1. Classification (NCBI taxonomy): domain Eukaryota; kingdom Metazoa; phylum Chordata; class Lepidosauria; order Squamata; family Natricidae; genus Natrix; species Natrix helvetica. The sequence continues at coordinate 4,476,014 of NC_138563.1, forward strand.
ATGATATAATGTATACATATATATTGGTTCGACAAGAGGAAATTTGGTATAAATTTTAAATGGTGACCAGGAAAGGAAGTTTTGAACCTTAGTTATGTACGAAAGCCTACAATATTGCAATTGGATATAAACTGTAAACCGTGGTTAAGAAAGGAGGTTTAGAAACTTTTGTTATCATGCATAATTAATTTTTATTTAGAACGTTTCACAAAGATAGAATGTTGTTGGGTGATATTGAAAATAGACAATGGAATGCCGTTATGTGGTTTTGCTTTGAATTTTGGAATATTTGTCATAAAGGGATGTTAAAACAACTATAGTCATATGAAGGATGATGATAGTAATATATATAAGTATATTTGATGTAAAATATATAATTTGATATGGATTATAGGTGGTGACTGTGGAAGGGATGCATGAAAGTTCTTTGCAACCAATTGACACACTTTTTATAATTTGTCATGGAATATGTTTTTATGGTGTTTGTTGTGTCTTGTTTGTGTCTATTCAAAAAATAAACATTAAAAATTAAAAAAAGAAAAAACCACCAAGCTCAGAGAGCACCAGCGCCATCTCAGAAACTGAACCATGATTGCCCCCCCACCTCCTTCTCCATTTCGTCCCCCCTCGTCCGTCTCACCTGAACGTTGAGTTTCTTCTTCAAACTAGAAGGGATGCCCGCGTTATTGATCTGGTTATTCTGCAGATAGAGGGTGGTGGCATCGTCTGGGATGTCAGCCGGGATGGAGGTGAGACCCCGGTCGTTGCAGTAGATGAAACCGTTGTCGCACCGGCAGACGGAGGGGCAGGTCGTGCTGTCGATCACCTCGCTCAAAAAGGCCACCAGCCCGTAGCAGAGGAAGATCCAGTCGCGCAAGTCCATGGCGGCCGCCGTGGTCACCACGGTGGCGGTCACCACGGCGGCTGTTGGCGACGCCGTCGCCATGGCGCCCGGTGACTTTGGCCGTCCCAGGGTGAAGCCTTTTGGACCTGCGGGAAGAGTCAAGTTTCTATGTTTAGCCTAGATCAGTGGTGGGCAACCTTTTTTTCCAACTGAGCCAAATCTCGCCAAAACCACGATTGAAATTTATTTTGAGAGCCACATTTTTAAAACCGAAAATACATAGGATGGTACACTGTTTTTAGTTTCAATAAACTCTGGCATTTGAAGCACGCAAGTCTTAAAGCTGTCAAGTTACAAGATCCTTGCATCCCTAACCCTTTAGGAAAAAAACCCCAAGGGGGTCTTCAAACCTGACAGCTTGAAGACTTGTGGACTTCAACTCCCAGAATTCTGAGAATTGAAGTCCACCAAGGGCATCAATCATATTAGCCCAGGGATCTGCAAAATTGGCTCTTAAGACTGGTGGACTTCAACTCCCAGAATTCTGAGAATTGAAGTCCACCAGTCTTAAAACAGCCAACTTTGCAGACCTCTGTGTTAGCCCAAAGCCTGGCGCTGGGCGGGCCTTGCTCCCCCATTGGTGGAGGCCCAAGAAGCGAGGAGGGAGAAAAAGAGACGGAGGCCAAGGAGCTTCTCCCCCCCCCCCCGCAAAAATCTTATCAGCTGCGGCCGAACCGGTAGTGGAATTTAGGTCTGGGTCGCACAACCGGCTTAAAGAGCTTCCTGTCGCTTTAACGCCTTGAACGCAGCTCCAGTGGCCTCTTGATACCCTTGTAGTTTATATTAGGGAGTTTATGTAGCCGATCAAATTAAGACCAGTAAATGCGTCTGGTTTTATGGCCCGGTTTTATTCTCGAACACGAAGAGAAGGCGACGAAGGAACGAGCTGTAGGTCCTGGCTGATGAGAGCGGGGAAATGGAAAGGAAGAAAGTCTTTTTTGGAAGGACACATTGCCATTTTCCTCTCCGGAAAAGCAGCCCAAACTTCCAGATTTCTATTTTTCTACTTGCATTTTTTTTTTACGTGCTCTGGAACTGCTCGGTTGGCAGAAGCTGGCACGTCCCTTTTTCATAGGATTTAAGGTTGCCTAATTCTCCCATTCTATCACCTATAAGTCTTTTCCAAATCCCCCATCCCCCGTCCCTCTTTTTTCTTAAAAATCTGGATGCCAGGGCAGGAAAAAAAAAAACCACCACCCTTCATTGGTGCCACTTTTTTTTTTGCAAGTTCAAAACCCCAAATGCAAGAAGCAGGAGCCCCCCGAGCAGCTGTCAGGCCCCGGGCACAAGTTTCTAAGCATTAAAAAAAATCCATCGGTCACCTTGGCTCGCCCCATCTGGCTGACTGCACCCCAGAGGGGGGACAGGGCTTGGTGCCCAAACAGCTGGACGTCCTTCAAATATTCTTGAGGGTCTTTGGTTCACAAATATTAGGGCAGGTGGCATTTGATGGAAACCAAAAAAAAAAGCAAGTTTTTTTCTTTAAACCTTAGGAACTTAAAAAAAAAAAAAGTCTGGACTTCAGCTGCCAAAATTCCCCAGCCAGCAGAGAATTCTGGGAGTCGAAGTCCACAAAGTTGCGTTAACACTTGATAGTTCTGTATTGGGTGTTTTAACAAACACGCAAGGAGCCAGGTCATCATGCCTAGAATGAAGGCTTCTTCTCCCCTCTTCTAACCAAGATCTTAACAATGTTGGTTTAATGGGAAAAACAACCGGAAGTAGCCTTACGCCATCCAAGGAAGCGGTTTGTTGTTTTATCGCACCTCTTTTGCACCTTTCTCCCACCTCCGTGGGGCTAATAAGCTGTTGATTGTGACTTTTGATCCCGTAACCACAAGGTTTAAGGAATGAATACCGGCGTCTTAAAAATGTCTCTCCCAGTGAGAAATGCAGAATGAAATCTCCCAGCCTTCTCTGGTTCTAGCTCCTTGGGATCAGATTCATAAGCAGCAGCTTTGCTAGGATAGTCCTCGGCTTACGACCACCATTGAGTCCAACATTTCTGTTGCTAAGCAAGACAGTTGTTGTGCAAGCTTTGCCCCATTTCGCAACCTTGCTTGCCCCCGTCATGAAGGGAAATCCTTGCCGTACTTAATCACACGCTTGTTAAGTGGCTTCCCCATCGCTGGTCAGAAGGTCACAAGGTCACGTAATCCCGAGATGCTGCAACGGACATAAGCATGAATCCGCTGCCAAGCGCCCGAATTTTGATCGCACGACCGTGGGGATGCTGCAACGGTTGTAAGTGTGGGAAACGGCCCTAAGTCACTTTCTTCAGTGCCTTGGTAATTTCGAACGGTCGCTAAACCAACTGTTGTAAGCCGAGAACTACCTGCATTTAGAGTTTTACCCTCGTTCCTTAATTTCAGCCGTTTTCCCAAGCTTTTCTCTGCTTCATCCTCCCAGCGTTAACAGGGGCGGCGGTGCTCATCTCCGTTTCAAAGCCGAAGAGCCAGCGCTGTCCGAAGACGTCTTCGTGGTCATGTGGCCGGCATGACTCAACCCCGAAGGCGCACGGAACGCTGTTCCCTTCCCACCAAAGGTGGTTCCTATTTTTCTACTTGCATTTTTTACCTGCTTTCGAACTGCTAGGTTGGCAGAAGCTGGGACAAGTCACGGGAGCTCACTCCGTTACGCGGTGCTAGGGATTCGAACCGCCGACCTTTCTGATCGACAAGCTCACCGTCTTAGCGGTTTTTTAAAAAAGTGGTGGTGGGAGGCGAGCGACTTTATCCATCCCTACAAATTCTTTTAGGGCACAATGTTTTGCAACGTCCGATGGAAAAAAAAGGGAGCCAACCGAGACACGGTTTGTTCCATCTCTGCGTAAGCATCTCTGCGGCGTATCTGCCAACAATCAGCCCCCCTGCGAGATCACAGCGCCTGCTTCAAAACTTCCCAAATTGCCGCAAATCAGTCTTGTTTCCCCCCCTCCCTCCATTTTTTTAAAAAAATGCACAGCCGTTCCAATGGCATCTTCCAGAGAACGTCAGATGCTCAGGAGAGTCTGACAGGCCTCAGTTCCCCAGGCAGGTTGAGAATGATTGCAATTATTCAGGGATTGTCAGGTTGAATAATAAATATGGAAGCAGGCTGCATTCGACATTAAACACCCCCTCCCCAATCCTCTGTTTCAACCCCAACCACTTTAAAACTAACCCAGCTTTGCATATCGTTCGCAACGGCGCTTCTTAAGTCTTGCGACTGACCTCGTTTAGAGTGATGTACGAACGGCGCTTCTTTGGGGGTTTCTATGTGGAGCGTTTTCCCAAAGTCAAAGCCGAGGCGCTTTTAAATCACTATTTTAAATTTTAAATTCCCCTGCCGCGCTCCCTGTTTTTTTTCACCTCAAAACAACGGGCTCTCCACAATTGTACGCAGGTCGTTTACTGATGCACAGAGTTGGAAGGGACCTTGGAGGTCATCTAGTCCAACCTCCCCCCCCCCAAGCAGGAGACCCTACGCCATATCTGACCGAGGGCAAATCCAATGTCTTCTTGAACCACCTCCAAACGCCAGACTGGCTGTAAGTTTCTTTTTTCCCCCGGTGCCGCTGTAATTTCGAACAGGCCTACCTGTTCAAGATAGTTATCTGTTTAAAGAAAATAATACAGGTAGTCCTCGACTTACGTCAGGAAATTTCTCCTCAGTTCTAAGTTGCTTCTCTCCTTGATTAATTTCCACCCATTGCTTCTTGTTCTACCCTCAGGTGCCTTGGAGAATAGCTTGACTCCCTCTTCTTTGGGGCAGCCCCTGAAGATAATCTGAACACATCTATCCTGTCTCCCCTAGTCCTTCTTTTCATTGAAGTAGACCTACCCAGTTCCTGCAACCGTTCTTCGTATGTTTTAGTCTCCAGTCCCCTAATCATCTTTGTTGCTCTTCTCTGCCCTCTTTCCAGAGTCTCCACATCCGTTTTTTACATCGTGGCGATTAAAATTATTAAAGAGGGAATGGAAGGGGAAAACGCGTGCACTCCACCGCTCTCACCCCCGTGCCCCTCCATCCACCTCTGGGGAATTAATCGGTACTAGCTTCTCTTCCACGCGGGCGCCAATTATGCAGCGAGAGTTTTCGAGATGATTAAAACTAGCAAACTGCCTGTTGCTAAGGCGGTGGGGGGAAATGTGTGATGGCAGCCCGCAGCCCGCACGAGAGATGTGTCTTCGGTTGTAGCCGCTTTCGGGGGGGGGCGCTAACATCTCAGGTGTGGCCCTTGAAGCGCCTCAGTTGCGCCTCTGAATGTGATCTCCCCCCATCAAAGGGTCCCGAATCCAATCCATGGACCTGTAAGCTATAAAACCTGAGTGCACAGGAATGACCAGTCAAATGCAAAAAGGTCTCCCAAATAGTGTTTATTTAGGACACTGTTTCTCAACCTGGCCAATTGCAGGTGGGTGGACTTCAACTCCCCCTGGCTGGGGAATTGTGGGAGTTGAGGTCCACCCACCTTCAAGTGGCCAGTGCTAAGAGACATGGATTTAGCATGACTTTCCCACTGTGGCCCCTTTCAGTTGTCTTGGGTAAAAGACCCCATCGCTCCAGGATCTGTGCCCCCCCCCTGAAACCAAACGCAATTGCTGGTTGGATAACTCAGCGCATTAAGCCTTGGTTTAACCGTGGTTAAATGAGATGGCACGCCCAGCTTTGTTGTTGTTAGTTGCAAAGTCGTGTCCGACCCATCGCGACCCCATGGACCACGTTCCTCCAGGCCTTCCTATCCTCTACCGTCCTCTGGAGTCCATTGAAGCTCAGGCCGACTGCTTTGGTGACTCCATCCAGCCCCCTCCTTCTCTGCCGTCCCCTTCTTCTTCTTTTGCCCTCCATCCTTCCCAGCATGAGGCTCTTCTCCAGGGAGTCCTTCTTCCTTCTCCTTAGGTGGCCAAAGTCTTTGAGTCTCCCCTTCAGGATCTGGCCTTCTAAAGAGCAGTCAGGGTGGATCTCCTCTAGGACTGACCGGTTGGATGGCCTTGCAGTCCAAGGGACTCAATGCAGGAGTCTTCTTCTCCAGCACCATCATTCAAAGGCCTCCATTCTTTGGCCCTCAGCCTTCCTTAGGGTCCAACCTTCACAGCCATCCATTGCAACTGGGAAAACCATCGCCTTGACTAGACGCCCTTTTGTAAACCATACAAAAACGACCATGGTTTGCCTTGGTGCAAGATCCTCCCTTCAGCCTTCCCTTCTTCCCTTTTTTGCTCGCCTGATCTGAAAAACAGCCCGATTTCAATTCCGTGTTTGCTTCCCCTCATCACGGCAGCCAGCGTTGAGTCAGATCTGGCATCTCCCGAAATGCAAGGCAGGCTACCCACTTTGCAAGTCAAATCATCATCAAAACGTAGCTGGAGCCATTCGGCTCCAACTGAGCTCCTAAGCTAGCAGGTGCGAGGGGCGGGGGGGGGGGGGAACAAAAAAAAGCCCTGATGCACGAATCTGGTTTATTCCAAATTTATTGACAGGGTAAGGGGCTCCAGTGTGAGAACCGGCTGTCCCGCCCCTCTCATCTGCATATCCCCGCCCCTTTGCATTCTGCCTCGGTGGGGTGATGTCAGACGTGTGATTGGCACCCAATTCGGTGGGGAGCAGGAGGGTGGGGGCGAAGGGGCGGCGGCGAAGAGACGGGATTTATTTCAGATGAGTCTATTCTGAATGTTTAAAATAACACATTTCTGGCAAGTTATTCCTTTGGGTCTCAATTGGTATGCATTAATTCACTTCTGTCTACTATCGTTGCCTGCTCCTGTTATCTGATCCTCGACTTTGGCTGGCTCACAACGCCAAAATTAGAAATGCGTGGCGCGTCCCGGCTTCGGTGGGTTGCTACCGATCGGTCCCCTTTTCAATTCCCTTTGCCCCGTTGATTCCCTCTTCTCCGCCCCGCAACACCGGGTTTTCCTTTGGAAGCTAGCTTGATAAAACTTACCCTGTTTCCCTGAAAATAAGACCTATCCAGATAATACGCTTTTGAGCACATGGGCTAAAATAAGCCCTTCCCCAAAAATAGGCCCTCCCCCAAAATATTGCAACACTGCACCAGCCACGAGGTGACCACGCTTGCTGCCTCCTGCACCCCAAAAGTAATAAGACCTCCCCGAAAATAAGGCCAAGCGCTTATTTCGGGGGTCAAAAGATAATAAGGCCCTGTCTTATTTTCGGGGAAACATGGTAGAAAGCTGTGCCTAATAGAATTAAAAATGCCATTCAAAACAGGTTACTTACAACCCCTTTAGTGACCGTCTGAAATTGCAACGGCACAGAAAAAGCGCCGCTTGACTCAAGAGAACACTTGTTGCTCAGGGTTGAAGGTTTGCAGACGTTTCACGACCCAACTAGGCAACATCATCCATGCTAGAAGGGAGGGGGGGTTTGCTCTCTGTTTATATGTGGCGATTGCCCTCTCAGGGCTGAATCTGGAAGCTGTAAACAAGGAACGACCAACTTAGACATGCAATAAAAGAGAAACGGCCTAATCCAGGAACCCCCAACACAGATAGGGCAAGCCACTAGTCCAGGGGTGTCAAATTGGATTTCATTTGTTACGTCTGCAACAAAACCACCAAGCTCAGAGAGCACCAAGGACCCCACATTCCTCCTCCTCCTCCTCTACTCTGCAAATCCTACTCCCTTCTAGCACTGAGGATGTTCCCTAGTTGGGTCATGAAATGTCTCCAAGAAGACCACCAAGCTCAGAGAGCTCCAAGGACCCCACATTATTATTATTCCTCCTCCTCCTCCTCCTCCTCCTCCTCCTCCTCCTCCTCCTCCTCCTCCTCCTCCTTTCTGCAAATCCTACTCCCTTCTAGCACTGAGGATGTTCCCTAGTTGGGTCATGAAATGTCTCCAAGAAGACCACCAAGCTCAGAGAGCTCCAAAGACCCCACATTATTCTTCCGGGGCCAGAACACCCGAAGGCAGGGCAAGAAACAACGGATGGAAATTAACCGAGGAGAGAAGCAACCTGGAATTAAGGAGAAACTTCCTAACAGTAAGGACATTTAACCGCGGAACAGCTTGCCACCAGAAGTTGTGAGTGCTCCCTCACCGGAGGCTTTTAAAAAGAGTCTGGACAGCTATTTGTCTGAGATGGTATAAGGTCTCCTGCTTGAAGAGGGTGTTGGACTAGAAGACCTCCATGGTCCCTTCCAGCTTTATTCTGTATTCTATTCTGTGTTTGTTAGCAGCAGAGGCCGTCTGTGATTTTGGAAAGCGGTTTTAGGGAAGGCTCAAACTTCTGATTAGGGGACGAGAGAGTAAAACATATGAAGAACGGTTGCAGGAATTGGGCCTGGCTGGTCTAGTGAAGAGAAGGACCAGGGGAGACAGGAGAGCATCTTCCAATATTTGAGGGGCTTCCACAGAGAGGAGGGGGGGACACAAGCTATTCTCCAAAGCCACTGAAGGCCAGACAAGGAAGAATGGATGGAAACTGAACAAGGAGAGATTCAACCTGGAAATAAGGAGGAATTTTCTGAACAATCAACCCATGGAACTTGCCTTCGGAGGTTGTGGGAGCTTCATCACTTGAGACTTTCAAGAAGAGACTGGACTGCCCTCTGTCAGAAACGGTGTAGGGTCTCCTTATTGGGTGGGTGGTTGGGTGGTTGGACTAGATGACCTACAAGATCCCTTCCAACTCTCTTCATCGAATATTCCCATGAACGTATCCACGGCTGGACCAAAGAGAGATTCCACCCCATGCTCTGGAAGCCACATTTTTGTGGCTGCTGCTCTGTGCGCAAAGAGGAGGATCACTACCTCTGGCAACAAGACAGGCAGGCCAGATGTGCGCAGAGGCACGGCTGTTTAGCTGGACCAATCAGGCCCTCCAATGAGCAAAGATGGATGTCATCCCAGGGATGCATCTGACAGCCTCCGAGCCTTGGCATTGCCATGCGAGGGCGGGGGGGTGGGAAACGATACCCAAGGGTGAGAGGCCCCAGCGAGAACAGGCAAATCCTGGCGTGATGTAAGATCTTTCACCATCTTTCATCATTAGCCCAGCTGGCTGAAGGACACCCGCCAGGGCCTGGCATCCTTTCTCTCCCTCCCCTTGTTTGGCCTGCTTCTTGTGCCGTACAGATGCGAGCGGAAGATCCCCAGCGTGCGTGGATTGCATCAGGAGGGGGGGAAGGGGCTGGATTTTGGCCTTAAAAGCATTGGCAGGGGAGCCTAAGAGTTGGCAACAACTGCCAGGCAGCCGGGAGGTCTCCGATAAACGTGCAGGCAGGGCACAGGTGTGCTGGTCTCGCACGAGGCTCAGAGGCCGACCAGAAATGGCCAGGAGAGCAGAGAAGACGGTCGTCCAAATTTTGCACTCTCTGGTTTGGGCTCACATTAGCAGTGGGCAACTGAATAACCTTGGAGGTCTTCTAGACCAACCCCCTGCTTCAGCAGGAGACCCTATAATTATTCTGGACAAATGGCTGCCCAATCTCTTCTTAAAAGTCTCCAGTGTCGGAGTACCCACAACTTCTGAAGGCAAAACCATTCCATGGATATATTTTTGTCATTGTCAGGAAATTTCTCCTTAGTTCCAGGTTGCTTCTCTCCTTGATTAATTTCCACCCATTGCTTCTTGTTCTGCCCTCAGGTGCTTTGGAGAATTGCTTGACTCCCTCTTCTTTGGGGCAACCCCTGAGATATTGAAACACTGCTATCATGTCTCCTCTGGTCCTTCTTTTCATTAAACTAGACATACCCAGTTCCTGCAACCGTTCTTCCTATGTTTTAGCCTCCAGTCCCCTAATCCTCTCTGTTGCTCTTCTCTGCACTCTTTCTAGAGTCTCTGCATCTTTTCTACATTGTGGCGAACAAAACTGGACGCTGTATTCCAAGTGTGTTTTGGAAAGCAAAAACAGTCTTATAGAGCTGCCTGTTTTTTGAACTATTCAGGCAGGGAATTCAGGCACCGTGAAGGGGCAGGAGACGCAACCTGGCACGAAGGGGGAATTTCCCGCCTAAGCAGAGGGTTGGACTAGAAGACCTCCAAGGTCCCTTCCAACTCTGTATTTTCTGTATTTCTGACACTGAGAAACCAAACTGAATAAAAAGATGTAATAGGCCCAGCCCTGAAGCAACCCCATTTTCCACCTGCACGTGTACACAAGCAGTCCTTGATATACGATGTTTCATTTTAGCGACCGTTTGAAGTTATGACAGCACTGAAAAAAAGTGACTTACGGGCATTTTTTCACACTGACAACGGTCGCGGCATCCCCATGGTCACTGGATCAAATTGGGACAACTTGACAGCTGATTTGTATTAAAGATGGCCGCATGGTCCCCCGGGGGGGGGTGTAACGTGATCCCCTTTTGCGATTTTCTGAGCAGCAAAGTTAACAGCGGAAGCCAGATTCGTTTAACGACCACGTGACTAACTTGGCAACTGCAGTGATTCACTTAAGGGGGGCAAGAAAGGTGGTAAAAGTGGGGCAAAGCTCACTGAACAACTGCCTCGCTTAGCAGCAGAAACTTTGGTCTCAATTGTGGTCGTAAGTTGAGGACTAACCTGTATAAGATTGGGCGGTGTTTTCTCTTTCTTTCTTTCCTTCTTTCCTTGTCTTTCTTTTTCTTTCTTTCTTTCTTTCTTTCTTTCTTTCTTTTTTTCTTTCTTCTTTTTCTTCCTTCCTTCCCCTTCCTTCCTTCCTTCCTTCCTTCCTTTTCTTTTAAACACTCTTAAAAAAAAACAAGGGGTGATGAAATCTCCCTCTCTAGCAATTCCTTTTTCTTTCTTTTTCTTTCATCCTGGGAAAACGGGCGTTGCGCTGATGCCCAGCTGTTGCCACTGCAAAAGAGGCCCGATCGGTTGTAAACGACTAATGTTATTTTTCCCATAAGGAATCGCCTTCCATCTGCTTCCAGGAGTGGCAGTGAACTGCGGGTGTCATTGTTGGTGTTTGCTTCTGTGCAGAGAGCCAAACAAACGGCCCATCCTCTGGTTAGTTTTTTCCTTTTTCAAAAAAATTGCCCCATTTCCCATCCAGATTTTGCTAATCCCTCTGCCCCCCCCCCCTTGGATTCCAGAGTGCAATAAGGCCATTTAATTAAGATATTTGACAGCATGGCATCAAACGGGCCAAGGACGCATGGAATTAATACGACGGGGGAAACCCCTTGACACATGATCTGGCCCCTTAGCTGGAGGGAAAAGGCCTGGGTTATGTTTAGACAGATGCTATTCATCGGGCAATCTGACACAGAGCAAGTGTAGGAAGATCGCCTACCCCCCTACCCTCCCCCCCGACTCCACAGTCTTACGGACAGTGAATTTAATGAGGACTAGCTCTGCTGGATCTCAGCAAAGCAGATTGATGGCTGAGAAAAGCCGTTGATTGAGTGATCATCTTGGATGGATGGCGACCATTAGCGTCTTTTAAAACGTGGCTGCTTTAAGAGGGGGGGTGGACTTCAACTCCCAGAATTCCCCAGCCAGCATGGGTGGCTGGGGAATTCTGGGAGTTGAAGTCCTCCCCCCCTCTTAAAGCAGCCACGTTTTAAAAAAAACAGACCTAGGTAGACTGATTTAAGGGGGCAACTTGTACCTATCTATCCTTGGCTTATCAGACTATTTATCTATCTTCTATCCTTGGGCTGTCAGACTCTTAAACACAACCACAATCACTCCATGCACAAGCGGAAACATATGACTAGTTTTTTCTTTTCTTTTTCCTTTTCCCCTAATCACTTGCATTGGGATTATTCTTTATACTATCTATGTTGTTTGTATTTGTTGTCATGAATTGCACCAATGGGCATGAATTGTTGTCATTTTGTACAATGACAATAAGGGCTCTACTCCTCCTCTACTCTACTTCTACTCTACTCTAATTCTACTCCTACTCTACTCTGCTCTAATTCTACTCTACTCTACTTCTACTCTACTCTACTTCTATTCTACTTCTACATTACTTCTACTTCTACTCTACTCTAATTCTACTCCTACTCTACTCTATTCCTACTCTACTCCTACTCTACTCTAATTCTACTCCTACTCTATTCTAATTCTACTCTACTCTAATTCTACTCCTACTCTACTCTACTCTAATTCTACTCTACTCTAATTCTACTCTACTCTAATTCTACTCCTACTCTACTCTAATTCTACTCCTACTCTACTTCTACTCTACTCAAATTCTACTCCTACTCCTACTCTACTCTAATTCTACTCTATTTCTACTCTACTCTAATTCTACTCCTACACTACTTCTACTCTACTCTAATTCTACTCTACTCTACTCTACTCTACTCTACTCTACCTCCTCCTGCAGGAGAAGTCTACCTGTAGTGATGGTAGAGCAGGACTTGGTATAGCTCCAGGTATTTGTGGCGAAAGCACCCAAAAAAAGCAATTAAAGTTACTGTTTTCCTACCCAATAACAACAGCTTACAAGAATTACGGAGGGGCCTGGACGGATCTTTGGATAGACAGATGGAGCAAAGTATATTTTGGCTTTCTGAGGACCCTGTTTACAACCCCCCCCCCTCCCAAATACATAAATAGCTCACAAAAAACAGGCCGGCAAAATTCAGCCGGCTCCAATGCTCGAAGGAGTAATTTAGCAATGCTAGGGAAGCGAAGCAAACTGAACTTCTTCAATCTATCCTCCCTTAACAAAATCTTGGCCACGCTCTTTAATCTGGCCAATAAATTCATAACGCTGTATCCACAGCCCCCTCCCCCCCATTGTTAAACTGGGAAGGGGGAGAAACTGAACTGGGAGACTCTAGTCCTGCCTTAGCCAGCTGGGTGACTTTGGACCACTCGTTCTCTCTCTCTCTCTCTCTCTCTCTCTCTCCCTCTCTCCCTCTCTCTCTCCCTCTCTCCCTCTCTCTCTCTGCCCAACCCACCTCACAGGGTTATTGTGGGGAAAATAGGAGGAGGAAGAAGGCATGTTGGGCATATTCCCCACCTTGAATTCTCTGTAAAAATAATAAAGGTGACATGCAAATAAATAAAAAATTAATTTATGGCTGGCTGGGAAATTCTGGGAGTTGAAGTCCATCCTACCAAACGTTGCTGATATTGAGATATGCTACTTTTGGAAGCTCCAGGGCCAATCGTCACAACACCGTAGGGAATTCTGGGGTAGGGAACGTGAGATTAAAAACCCCGCCTAATCAGCAGGATGCCAAGTTCAGTTCCCTCCCTCCCCGCAAGCTGGATGGCCCCGAGTGCGAGAGCAAAACTGACCTTCAGCGCAACTCTGCGTAACCGCTCTCTGCAAAACGGGGGAGTGCAATTGTTTTTAAATTTATCTGTGCTCAGCGGCTGGCCTTAAAACTGCTGTGGTAGAAAAGCAGGGATATAAATAACGGCCCTTTTTTCACCCCTTGGGGATCCCACCTGCTTTGCATGCTAAAGGTTCCACCTCTTCCTAATATGACCTCAGCCATCCTTAAGGATTGTTGTTGTTGTTAGCTGTGAAGTCATGTCCGATCCATCGCAACCCCATGGACAACGTTCCTCCAGGCCTTCCTGTCCTCTACCATCCCCTGGAGTCCACTGAAGCTCAGGCCGGCTGCTTCAGTGACTCCATCCAGCCACCTACTTCTCTGCCGTCCCCTTCTTCTTCTTTTGCCCTCCATCGTTCCCAGCATGAGGCTCTTCTCCAGGGAGTCCTTCTTCCTTCTCATCAGGTGGCCAAAGTCTTTGAGTTTCCTCTTCAGGATCCGGCCTTCTAAACAGCAGCCAGGGTTGATCTCCTCTAGGACTGACCGGTTGGATGGCCTTGCAGTCCAAGGGACTCACAGGAGTCTTCTCCAGCACCAGAGTTCAAAGGCCTCCGTTCTTTGGCACTCAGCCTTCCTTATGGTCCAACCTTCACAGCCATCCATGGCAACTGGGAAAACCACCGCCTTGACTAGACGCACTTTTGATTGGCAGGGGGATGTCTCTGCTTTTTAGGACGCTCTCTAGATTTGCCATAGCGGTTGTCGCCCAACCACCAATTCCAATTCTATAAAATGGACCTGTCCTTTGGCCCAAAGCAACATGGATTAGATTAGTCAAGTCAAAACAAATAATGCTTGCAGCCACAACAGACAATCGAAGCATTAACGTTACAAGAGATAATCATCAACACCTTTGATAGCAACACCTTTGATTACTTAAGAACAAGGCAATGGCACACTTTCACAACAACCGCAAACTCGGGTGTGTGCGTGGACACAAAGCCGTTGCATTAATAGAATAGGCACCATACAATATACATAATGACTGCATAAAGATGGATGTCATATACATCGCTTGGGGGAGGGAGGGGGGGGCTAAAAGATAAAAAGTAAATCTACCAAAGAAACTTAACAGAATGCCAGAGTTGGGAAGGGACCTTGGAGGTCTTCTAGCCCAACCCCTTGCTCAAGCAGGAAATGTGTGTGCCAGCTTTGCTGGGTGGTTTGCTTATATCAGGGGTGTCCAAACTTGGGAACTTTAAGACTTGTGGACTTCAACTCCCAGAATTCCCCAGCCAGCATGGCTTGTGGACTTCAACTCCCAGAATTCCCCAGCCAGCCATGCTGGCTAGGGAATTCTGGGAGTTGAAGTCCACAAGTCTTAAAGTTCCCAAGTTTGGACACCCCTGGCTTATATAATCGAACAGTAAAAATATAAGAATTTCTAGTCATTCTGAGCATCCTTTTCATTAAAAGGGGCCCGTCTTTGTTCAGCTGAATAAACGCGCAATCTTAAAAGGCAATCTCTGGGGGTTTTTTCTGTGTTTTTATCAAGCCATCCCTATAATCCGGCATAACATAACCCTATACCCATGGTGAACGAGCACGTCGTCGAGGTAGCATTGGGGACGGATCGGAGGTGAGCTGCCAATGCTGCCAGGACCTTCGTGTGAAGGTGCGAGGGGCTTAGGCTAGGCCGAATGGGAGGGTTTTGATACTGAAGCCTGTTGTGAGAGAACCTGCGATGGGAGTGCAGAATTGGGATGTGGAGGTAGGCCTTCATTAAGTCCACTGATGCCAGTGGCATGACCCCCTGGAGTATGGACCTGAGGGAGGACTCTCTGTGGGCACATGTGCCGTTGCCAGCTGATCTTCATGCGCAATGACCGGCTGGTCTTCACAGCCTGAAAACAGCCCCCAAAACGGCCGTTTTCCAGGCTGTTTTGGGATTGTTTTTCAGGCCTGAAAAATGACCGAAAACACCCCGGAAAATGTCCCGAAAAATGTCCTGAAAAGCAGCCAAAAAAGAAGCATGCGCGCACTGGCCATTTGGTCTTCAGTTTTCTGGTGCTCCGGCGTGCAGATATGCTCGTGTGTTTCGGTTTGGCCACTCGGCGCTGAAAAGGTTCGCCATCCCTTCCCGATACCATTCTGGACAAATGGCAGTCCAATCTTTTCTTAAAAAGCACCCACGACTTTTGGTGGCAAGTCGTTCCACTGATTAATCAGTCTCACTGTCAGGAAATTTCTCCTCAGTTCCAGGTTGCTTCTCTCCTTCATTAGTTTCCACCCATTGCTTCTTGTCCTTCCCTCAGGTGCCTTGGGGAATAGCTTGACTCCCTCTTCTTTGGGGCAACCCCTGAGTTATTGGAAGACTGCTATCCTGTCTCCCCTAGTCCTTCTTTTTCATTAAACTAGACATAACCCAACTTAAGTTTCTCCAACCTTGGGGCAGGCTTCTGAAATCCAGCTTTCTCCAGATGGCTCAGGATTAGGGAAAAACGTGGCTTGGCAAGGCCTCCTAGAACAAGTTTGCAAATGAAAGACCTGTTGCAACTAGAAGAGGAGCCTTCTTTGTTTAAATATATATATATATAGTTATTTGAATTCATGCCGGGGGAAGATGTCAAAAACTTCAGGTTCGTTCTAGCAAAATGCTCCCCAAAGGATAAACATGGACGTTCTCTTCGCATTCTCAGTTCTCTGGTTATGCACACTTCCCCTTTTGGCAGCATTCGGTCAGGAATTCCTAAAAATCCCCTTTTACACACTTTCCTATGTTGTGTCACACAAGATCCCCGAATCCTCACCCCCCCAAACCCCACTCCACAAGGGTGTCTGAATGGACACCTGTTCTTTTCACAGAAGTCCAACCCCCCCCCCCCATATCCCCTTCCAAAAGGGACTACTGTAAAATGGAGTTTGGTCCCCCCCCCCCCAACTTAGACACCTTTGTTTTCCCTATATGCTAAATTAGGTGGAGTAATATTGTTATTGCCAAGAAAGAAAGGGGGGGGGGAGTGGTATGTTATTGCCAAGAAACCTGGAGACACTCAGCCCTCCCCCCAAATGGAATTCCTGCCTGCTCTCCCAATCAGAAGAAAGTTTGGGTGGAGGGTTTTTGTTTTGGATTCTTTTTTCCTTCTTCTTCTTCCAAGCAAGATGTGAATCACCTTTTCTTGAAATGCGCCCAAAGGATTTCTCCCGACCTCGTTTTTTTTGGGAAACAGTCCCAGGTGTGTCTTCGGCCAAGGCGTTTGCAAACCTGCCCCTTTTTCTCCCTCTTGCAACCTCCCCACCTGCCCTCCCTCCCCCCTCAAAACGGCTCGATCCCCATCCACAACCGGGCAGGGACCCTGACCACCCCCCAATCACTTCCCTCTTCTTTCCCTCTCTCCTAACTCAAATGATGGAGAAGCCCTGTGCTGCTCTCCCGGGAACAATCCAAGCACCTGATTCAAGAGCCCTTTTTTGAAGAGGTAGACTGCCTCCAGCTGAGGAAGCTCTCTCTCTCTCTCAATTTCTCTCCCTCTCATTCTCTCTCTCTCTTCCTCTCCCTCCCTCTCCTCCTCTCGTCTAGTTCTAGCAAAAGAAGGAGCCAAGTGCCCCAAACCTCCCCCCACCCCCTTGCCTTGAGTTAAGCCTTCAATCGGCGGTCCAGCCTGCTCCAAGGTTGGATGCCCCGTGTCTGTGGATGGAGGGGGGGGACGGGTCCCGGGTGGGAGCCCAAGGCCTGGAACCCCTGCGCCCCATCCTCTGCCTTGCCTTGCAAACTTTCCCCCCCTCCTGGCCTTACGGAGCATTGCGTCACAGCATCTCTCCCGGGGAGGGGGGGGCGGCGGGTATGTGTGACTTACCCCGCTTGGGCATCGCCGCCTCCGGCTCCCCGGGACGGCCCAGCGCTTGCCCGGAGCTCGCTTGTCCAGCGCCCGGCGGCAGGGGCCGCGGTGGTCGTCTTCCTTCCCTCTCTGCCTCCGGGCTCCAGGGCCGAGAAGAGACAGCCAAGCAGGCGGCGAACGATGCGCTCCGATCTCCCCTAGCGCCGTTTCCCCGGGCATGGCCAGGCCATTCCTCCTCCTCCTCCTCTTCCTCCTCCCTCCTGGCCGCTGCTTCGGATTCGCCCCTTCTCACCGGGAGGGGCCGCGGCGCAACGGGGGTCGGCGGAGCAGCGAGGGCTGCGCGCACGCCGTGCAAAAAAAAAACACACACACACACAAAACGGGCGGAGGGCAGCAGCGGCGGGGCTGGAGGAGGAGGAGGAGGAGGAGGAAGAGGAGGAGGAGGCGCTACCGAGCAACCCCTGGCGGCGGGGGAGCGCCTCTTTCTCCACTCCCCCCCCCCCCTTTCCCCAAAGTCTTTAAGTCTTGCGGTGCTGGTACGATCCTAAGTTGGTGGTTGAGGTTTATCCGACAGGAAACCTCTTAGACACTGGGGTTGGCTTGATTTGGGACATAAGGGTAGGACGCTAAATTGTCTGTTACAACAATCCTACCTGTCAAGGACTACTTCAGCTTCAACGGGGCAAACAATAAGATGCAAACTCAAGGTTAACCGCTCCAAACTCTCCTTGCAGAAAATATGACTTCAGCGGGAGTGGTCAACGCCTTGAATGCTCTACCTGACAGCCTCAAACCCCCTTAAACTGTCCAGCATGGAGCTCACCCCATTCCTAAGAGGTCCCTAAACCATCCCTGTCCTACTGTCCCCATTTATTCGTACCCATTTCCTGTGTCCATGTCCATGTTTATACTTATACCTGTCGTCTTGTACATGTTTGATAAACTAAGCAAACAAGCAAGCAAATAAATAAATAAACCTTGCCCAAGAGAAATCTCCGAATCCATCCTAAATGGTTCTGCAAGATCCCGGGCCTATCAACAGGTAATCCCCCCTGAAGATGGCACATATTCGCTTGATTTTCCCTACTCACAAGTAAGGCTGAAATCTGCCCCTCCTCCTCCCCTCACTTTTAAAGTTTTGACCTCCAATTCTGCATCCCAAATGGGAAAAGCACATTTTTTTCAAGTCCCAAAGGCTGCTTTTTCAAGAGGCAACTGGACGCTTCTTGGATGAGAAGCGAAAGGTCTTCAGAGACAAGCCGGAAAGTCCAGTTAACAGATGAACAGAGTTGGAAGGGACCTTGGAGGTCATCTAGTCCAAAGCAGGAGACCCTACGCCATTTCTGACAGAGGGCAGTCCAGTCTCTTCTTGAAAGCTTCCAGGGATGAAGCTCCCACAACTTCTGAAGGCAACTTCTATTCCATGGGTTGACGGTTCTCACTGTTAGAAGATTTCTCCTTATTTCCAGGTTGAATCTCTCCTTGGTTAGTTTCCATCCATTATTCCTAGCCTGGCCTTCAGTTGCCTCTTGAAAAAACACCATTGGGACAACCATGCCCTGGATTCCTGAGAATGTCCATCGATATATTTTTCAAGCCAACTCAAGGTCCTAGCTTGTAAATTCTCAGGAAGACTTGGGTAGGAAGACTGGCACTCACAATCTCCTGGTTTCTAGCTTTTCGCCTTCACCGCTTACAGCTCCCCTAATCCTCAACCAAGGTGGCCAACGGCAGCATGAAGCCATGCTGCTTCAATTGCAATTTTAGATCAATTGAAGTTATTTGCAGCAGGTGTGTCCAACCTTGGCAACTTCCAAGACCTGTGGACTTCAACTCCCAGAATTCCCCAGCCAGCATGGCTGCCTGGGGAATTCTGAGAGTTGAGGTCCACAGATATTAAAGTCGCCAAGGTTGGAAACCCCTGATTTAAGAGTGTATATGCAGGCTCTATGGGAATGTTTTTTGCAAATAAAGTTAAAAACATACAGTGGCTACAATGACAAACAGCGAAGTATAAACATACACAATGCTACATTTGCTCACAGTTTATCTTGGCATTGCAACAGCCTTCTCTCTTCAGGCTTGGCTCTTCTTCTGCATCGTGGCTTGCAAATCTCAGTGACTTGGGAAGATCTAACCAAATTATGGCTTAGCTCAATAGATGAATCAAGTAGGAACCACATTTAAGCCACCTTCCTTTCCAACACTAACCTGCTCTAGAAAAGTTGATTTTCGGGTGTGGGTGTGATCAAACCTATCATTTCTCTGCCCGCAGTCTTGAATTTTCAGTGGGGGGGAAAAAGTTTCAAAGGCTCAAAAGAAGATTTCAGGCCTCTGCTTGAACTGAAAATGGAAAACTTAGCTTTAAATATATATATATATATTGTAAAGGTACAAAGCAACGCATGCTAAGCTTTTTTTTAAAAAAAGCCTTTACGACAGTCTCTTTAAAATTATTATTATTATTATTAAAAAGAATGACAAATAGGGAGGTGTTTAATTTACAGGGGCTGGGCCGTATTTATGATGGCTCTCCCCTTTTTTTAATTTCCAAAGGAATTAATAGCTGGCATCCCAAGACAAACCTGGCTGAAAATCTATTTGTTTTTGCCTCCCCTCCGAGGCAAGATACGGTGATAGGATCAGCCATCTGTCAGATCTGTGCGTTGTCCCAAACAGCAGACACCGGGGAGGCAGCTGTGTGGAGCCAGGCTGAGTGGGTGGCACCTCACAGCCCCTGGCACAATCCGAAAAGGAGTAGTTACTTCCTTAATTTCCTGGCAATGGAGAAAAGTATCATCCCTCCCCTCCTTTTTTTTTTTTTTAATTAAAACCTGCCTGCTCGGTGCGCTAAGGGGCCTTAAAATGAGATGAACAGACGTGTTAGAAGAGGGAGCTCTGCCCCCCCGTCGGAGGAGGCACAGCGGCGGGACTGGGGTGGGGGTGGGAGTTTGCTTAGTTTGATTTCCCAAATCGGTATGCTACCCCGACTGCCGTGGGGAAGTGCTGGCACCCTGGCCTTTTGGGATCCGCGTGCCTTTTGGGCCTGTTCGAGAGATAAGAGCCCCCTCCTTCTCTCCTGCTTTCCCACAGTTGCAGAAGGGGGGGGGATGTGTGCGAGACGATGGTTTTATGAGTAAGGGATACTGGCAATCTCTCTCACAGTAGGCATCGGGCTTGGATGGATGCCCAGTTTGTTTTCCACCACAAAGCGGTCGGCGTGGTTTTGTGTCTTAATTCAGCTGGCCGCGGTTGGGGCTGGTGCTTGGACTCAACCTGGCTTTAGCTGAGCGTGTGAATCCGACATTTTGAGCTTTATAGGTTGAGGATTCTGAGAGTTTTTTTCCCCTTGAGTTTGCAAACTTAGTAGTAGCCACTTGCTTCCCAACAAGCTGATGGTGATTCTGGATCACATCCATAGAAACATCTCCATCATTTTTTCAGCAATAAGATGGAAGTTTTCCTTCCTTCCTTCCTTCCTTCCTTCCTTCCTTCCTTCCTTCCTTCCTTCCTCCCCCTTCGTTCCTCCTTCCTTCCTTCCCTTCTTTCCTTCCCACTCCCTTCTTCCCAAACATTCGGTTCTTGGATTTCCCATCCAACTGCTAATCATTTTGGCTGTGCAGAGGTTCAAATTGATAAAATTAAATGGTTGCAGGAACTGGGCATGGCTAGACTAGTGAAGAGAAGGACCAGGGGAGACAGGAGAGCATCTTCCAATATTTGAGGGGCTGCCCCAGAGAGGAGGAAGGGGGTCAAGCTATTCTCCAAAGCACCCGAAGGCCAGAGAAGGAAGAATGGATGGAAACTGAACAAGGAGAAATTCAACTCGGAAATAAGGAGACATTTTCTAACAGTGAGAACAATCAACAGAAGTTGCCTTTGGAAGTTGTGGGAGCTTCATCCCTGGAGGCTTTCAAGAAGAGACTGGACTGCCCTCTGTCAGAAATGGTGTCGAGTCTCCTGCTTGGGTGGGGGGTTGGACTAGATGACCTTCAAGGTCCCTTTCCAACTCTATTAATCTGTTAACAAACATCTATAGATACAATGCTCTGTCTTTTTCTGGGCCATGCAACTCATGTTGCATTTTGCCCTTCAAATCTGGATTGCTTAAACCAGGTCAGGTTTTGCATAGCTTTTCTGAGATCAGGCAAGACTTCACTAGGGGCTCTACAGACACACACACACATATACACACACACACACACGCACACATATGCACGAAGCCCAGTTTGGCAGTTTCTAGGTCAATGTTTCAACTTTGGCCGCTTTAAGTTCTGTGGACTTCAACTCCCAGAATTCCCTAGCTAGCTATTGTGTGTTCTGTATCTTTTATCTTCTTATCTATTCTGTATCTATATATAAAAGCCAAATGCCATTCACTCATCACAAAATATCCAGAACTGTAAAGGCAACAAACTTGAAATTGGGCACATACGTTCCTCTTGGCTTCTAGGTGCTCGCTAAAAAGGATTTTTTTCAAAACGCCCATCAGTATTTCTTATACAGTAATTAACACGCATCAATGCTAAGGAGTTAGATGTTCTACTCCCCCTCCCCACCTGAAAGGAACTCTGTTCCAACTGCCAGTTGCCTTATATGAGCGTGGCCAGCGCGTGACTCGTCTGGCCTAAGGGGCTGGCCCGATCACATGGTTTCATAGTGAAGCACAGCTGGTATATTACAAACCACCGTATTGATCGTCATTTCCATCATGTCTTCCACACTATAGGAGGAGATTTAGGCTAGTGTACAAAACGTTGGTTAGGGGCTCTACAGTATACACACCACACTGTACTACACACTACATACAGTGGTGGGATTCAGCCGGTTTGTACCACTTCAAGAGAAGCGGTTGTTAACTTTCTGGGCAGCTTGGTGAACTGGTTGTCGGAAGAAATCATTCCACCGGTTGTTAAATTATTTGAATCCCACCACTGATTACATATATGCAGTACACATATGTACATTTCATATACATATGCCTATACACTACGCTAAAACCTAACCTCTTATTCCCCACCCCCCTAATTAAAATCACCCCCACCATTTCTAAAATCTCAAATAAACCTCTTATAAAAAGAGCTTATTTTCTCTCTCTCTCTCTCTCTCTCTCTCTCTTTTTTGGAGACAAGTTCTTCTTTTTCTCCTCTTCCAAAATGCTGAGAATTCGGGAAAGTACGTCGTCATTTCCACCACCCCCGCCCCTCTGCCTTTAGCAGAAGTACCAGACTTCCAATCAAATTAATACCAGTGGAGCTGTTCTAAGTAAATAATAATAATATTTTTCCTTGGGGGTGGTAGGGAGTCTGCCCTTTTTGTCTCTCCAGAACAGGTCAGATGGCAGATCATAATTATCCGCTTGCTTGGGGCTTTTATACCGGAGCTGTTATTAAAAGGATCCACTGACTTTCGGAAGGGGGGGGAAAAACAAAACCATTGTTGTGCTGAGTCTTCTTTTAATCCAGAAACTCAAAATGCCCCTTAGTCTCTTCTCTTTTTTTTCCTGCTGGGCTCAGCAGTCTTCTCGTCTGAGAGCACGGCTCGGCGGATGGGTCAGTGAATTCAATTCAGCTGTTTATCCTCCACTCCGCCACCTTATCTTTAAAAAAAAATCAAGTTTCTAGGCCTCATGGACCCCCTTACCTAGGTAGCATTAACCTGACGACGTAAGGTGTGTTGTTTGTGCTTGTGACTTGAGCTTTTGAAATAGGGGCGTGCATAAGCGCACCAGCGTGCCTAACGCCCCTGTCCTACTGTCCCCCATTTCTCTGTCCCCGTTTCCCGCGTTCTTACCCATGTTTATTCTTGTTCCTCTTATCTTGTACATGAGTGGCAAGCCAAGCAACGAAATAAATACAAATAAATAAATAAAGGTAGCAAAAGGACGGTCGCCTGACACCGGGACAGATGCAACATCACACATGCCGGTTGCCGAGAGCCCCGAAGGTTTTGACCACGTTAACCGTGGGGGATGCTGCGACGGTCATAAGCGCAAGGACCAATCGCAGGTCACTTTTTCCCAGTGCCTTTGTAAATTTGGTTGCTAAACAAACGGCTGTAAGTTGAGGACTGCCTGTACAGAGGTTTTAAAGAGGTTTCAGGACTTTAAGGTGTGTGTGTGTGTGTGTTTGTGTGTGTGTGTTTGTGTGGGCGTGCGCACGCACGTGGTTCCTAATTCTGCACGCAGCGAAACAGGATTTTTGCATTGTTTTGGAAACCTGCATGATCTCTTTGGCCATGGGAGTTTCCATGGAGGTCTCTTCTGTTATTGTGTCCCTTTGGAGGGCCTTAACCTGACCGCCTTCAGTCCTCCGGACCAGGGGTCACCAACCTTTCGGACTTCAGGGACCACTAAATTCATCATTTTAAATCCCGCGGACCACTAATACGATCTGCCTAAGGATCGGTTGGGTGGGCGTGGCTAGGCGGTCATGTGACTGAGTGGGCGTGGCCAGCTCAATGTCACTCACGATGGCCTCTATTCACCCCTCCTCTCCCAGCCCCTCCTCGCCTTCCCTCCCGGGCTCCTTAGTGACCCAACAGGAGGCAGTTGTTGGAGCTAAGCAGCCCCCATGAGAAAGAGTTGGCAAAAGAGCTCAGTTCAAATTGGGTTTGACCGAGAAGGAGGCTCAGCAGAAGCACCTCACTGAGGACTAGGAGCATAGGCTTTCCAAGCAGAGTGGGAGTGCAAGGCCAGGTCCCGGCGCCTGGAGGCTCAGTGGGCTGAGATGGTCAGCCAGTTCCAGGCCAGGAAGCAGTCCCATTGGAACGAGGCCCTCCGGCTCTTGGCCACCAGTGGCCCTTCCCTCCAGCCTTCACCCAAAGCCCCCCACCAGGAGGCTGAAGCAGACCCTGAGTCAGAATTTCTGCTCCCTTCCGACCCCCACAAAAAGACCCCGAAGGGGGAGACTCTCTGCAGCAACACAAGCGTTCATTGCACTGTATCCGTCCCAGGGGACGTAGTTTGAGGACCCCTGATTGAGTGCAATATAAAAAATGCAAATAATTTTTCTGGGGACCAGCAGCTTTTTCTCGTGCACCACCAGTGGTCCAAGGACCACCAATTGGTGACAAAGTTTACTGAACAAAGCCACAAACCGGGGTTTATACCAGCCCTTGTGAAGCCCAAATCAAACAAATCACGTTATCCCCTTAGCAGACGGAGCATTCCAAGTTCATTCTGGGACATTTAGCCAGGAAACGCCTCTCCGCTCTACGCTCCGAAATCATTCATTAATAATTAAATCGCTATCGACATCTACCTTATTTATTATTAATTAAATTATTAATTAACATCGGAAAACAACAGTCCAGGCCCTCCAGCCTGGCAAACAAGCTGGGCATGGCAGATATTGTACTCTTTAGAAAAGCACTAATCTCATTGTATCCTCTGAATTGACAAGCCCAGAATGGCGATGATAAAGAAGAGGAGGGAGGAGACATAAAACATAGAAATAACGATGGAGGCGGGGGGGGGGGGGTAATGGAAGGAGGACCTTGGTTGGAAAGCTATTTCAGTCTCCCTTGGATTTAGTTATTTTTAATTCCAATTTCTGCCTCTCCCTTAAACAAACATTTGTGTGTGTGTGTGTGTGGGGAGCAGAAAAGTGATGAATCGACCACAATAATTTAGGGGACTTAGTGACCAATGTTAGATAACAGGTTATCCTCAACTTCATAGGCTGGCTCCGGGGCTAAGATGCTGAGCTTGTCGATCAAAAGGTCGGCAGTTTGGCGGTTCGAATCCCCAGCGCCACGTAACGGAGTGAGCTCCCATTCCTTGTCCCAGCTTCTGCCAACCTAGCAGTTCGAGAGCAATGTGTCGGACTTCACAAATAACAACAAACCAAATCTGGACTGCAAATCTCCAGATCACCACTAGGAGGCGCCTGGAGGACATTTTAAAACATCTACTTACTGCCATCTTGTGGTCGTTTAGAGCAGGGGCTCCCCAACTACCAGGCTGTGGTCTATTTGGAATCGAGCTGCGCAAGGGGCTGGTTGAAGCGGGTGGACGTGCAACTCAACTTGCGTGCGCGGCGGGGCCGGTGGGCACATGCCTGTTGAGCTGCCACTCGCTCACTTGTGCACGGGCTGTGTGAAGACGCATGTGAGTGTGCACCATCAGTTTCCCCTCTCCCTCCCCCATTGGGAATCTGGTTCGTTCCAAGAATGCGTGCGTGGTAGTGATTTCAAAGCCACACACTTCCATCATCCACACCTCCAACTTCCCTGATTTGGACGCGGCGGTGCTTACGCAGGGCGGCATTGTCTTTGTGGTGGGTGAGGCTTAGCCCCGGGCGCGTGGTGTGTGTCAGGGCGTGTGCGGGCAGGGAAAAGTTGAGTGTAGACAAAGCAGGGAAATGAGTCCAGAGTAAAAACAAACAGAAAACCTGAATCTTAATTTCATTGCTTTCCGATTCTCCCATCCATCCTTTTCTACGTTATCGATTCCTCAAAGAATAATTTTAATGTATGCGGTGAAAATTGGCAGCCGCTCTGGAGGGAGCTGGGGGACCACAGTGTGGGAGGACGTGATATGCACCCACCCCTGTAATAATTGAGGAGCTCAAGGCAATGAAACATGTTTGGCTAGTTTGTCCATCACCGGCTCCAGAATCCTTAGCTACGTGGAATTCTGGGAGTCCAATGTCTGCGCATCTATGGCATCTATGGGTTGGGAACGGGCGTGCTAGGATTCCACCCCTCTCTTTTTGTTGCAAGGGGAGAGGAGATGCTTAGGAAGCAGGCTGCATTATCTGCAGTGATTTCCCACTAAATTCAACCTAGGTTAGCCATCGTCTGTATGCTTCTAAAACGCTTGTTCCTGTAACCTTTAACTGGGCGAAACGGTGCATCGTAGAGCAACAATTCTTGAACCAAGGTACCTCAAATGGGCTAACTTACAGAACGCATCCAAAATCGGGGTCTCCTGACTCCCCTGACATTTGGGGGCATTGTGGCTGTTTCAGCACTATTGGCTGCTCTTCATTTTTGACCTTCCGTGAAAGTTTCCCAGCCACTCTTGCAATCCCTCGCTCCATCCTCCACCCAGCAGAGCTTACTTATCTGCTTGCTGGGAAGGGGAAGGGAAGGAAGGGAGGTTTTTAATCCTTCCAGCCCGATTCTCCCATGGAAACTCAATGGGGAAGCCAGCGGGAAGTCGAAAATCTGGGCAAAAAGCTCCCACTGGGTGTTTTTTTGTTTTTTTGCCCATCTTTGCCCGTTCTATTTCTCCGTTTAGGGAAGGAAATATCTCTGAAACGATGATACAGGCTGTCTGGTGCTTGTTAAAAGCAGGGTGTTTGCTGAAATACGAGCTGTAATCCCAGATCAACCTGCTCCCATGAGGTCACCGTGATTCAGCCGGCTCCTCTGATGGAGACCTGGGCTAGTCCAAAGCCAGGCACTGCTTTCCCACACTGCTTCAGCTGGTTGTAAGGACGACAAAGGGAAAAAACACCTGCAGTAGAACCTCTGGTCAAGACCATAATTCATTCCATAACTTTGGTCGGAAACTGATTTTGATCGTGACCGCAAACCTAATTTTGGAAATTTGGCACTTATGCAAAAAAATATATAAAATGGTGCAGAAGGGGAAATTGGATGAGGAAAAAAAGCACCTTAAAAAAATCAGATTTGGTCGTGGTCAGAAACGTTCGCGACCAGAGGTTCTACTGGATCACCCTTCTGGATCACCTTCTTGACATATCTTCAGGACAGACATGAAATCTATATATATATATATATATAAACATGGCCGTGTGTGTATGTGTGTATTCCGGCATAACTCTGGAACGCCTGGAGCAATTTCAACCAAACTTGGTTACACAGCTGACTTGCCCTCTGGAGACAAATAATGTGGGGGGTAAGACACCCCTAAGACCTCTCATGGTGTGTGTGTTCTGTTAAGATACAGCCTGTTGTGCCTTTAAATGGCTTCTACCGTACTGCCGTAAAATGGCTTCTACTGTACGGCACAGTGGAGTTGCCATGGTAACGGCTTCGCAGTACTCCACAAGGGGGCTCCCTCTGGTAAGGGGGGAAAATCCAACATTAGAAATTACATTTGGTCCGGACATTTCCCCCCGATAAATAAATACCCGGGCAACGCCATGTTATCAGCTAATAGATCAATAAATAGGATTGTATCCCAATCTGGATGACCCTGGGTTGCTGCTGCCCTTTAAGGTGTCCTTTAAGTCAGCTTTCCCAAACTCAGGGAACACCAGAGGTGTTGCGACACCATGTGCCATCACAGGCAGAGGCAATCCTCGACTTACAGCCATTCATTTAGTGAAAGTTACGATGGCGCTGCATAAGTGTCTTGTGACCGTTTCTCACGCGGATGACCGTCGCAACATCCCCGCAGTCACCTGATCAAAATTTGGACGCTTGGCCACCGGCTCCAATCGCAGTGTCCCGAGATCGTGCGACGACCTCTTGGCGACCTCCTTAGCAGCAAAATCAAGGGGGATTTTGCTAACTTTAACAACGGCAGCGACGTTAACCAACGTGACCAGAAATGTCACACAAGGGGTCAAAACTCTCTTCGCCCTTGTCTCGTTCAGCAACGGAAATTTTGTGGGTCGTGAGTCGCGGACTACCTGTAATACACATTCAGCAGCTTGGCATTTAAAAAAAACAAAAAACCACTAGCCAGAAACGAACATGGGTGGCATTATACGAAAACTGGGACGGGCAGACCGGTTGCGCCTAGGAACAGGCTTGTGTGCGTTTGATCGTTTTAGCGCCTTCTCGGAACCTGGCTTGTTTCGTTAGCCTGCGGCGTGTGTGCAAAATGTGCGTGCCAGCGAGAGGGGAGGGAAGTTAGTTAATAAACTGGTAATCAATGGTGGGAGGGGCAAGGGGGCGGAGTAGGTACATCGCTGGCCAATTTATTACCGTGCCCGCAAATGAAACCTTCTGATTAATAAGGCTTTTGATTTATCGGCGTGTTCAGCCAGGAGCATTATTCACGACATCGCAATTGACAAGAGCTCGGTTCTCCCACCTACCCCTTATCCATGCAAAGGCAGGGTGGGGAGGGGGATTATTGAGGAGGGGCAGCAGATGCCAGGACCAGTCTGGATGAAGCCCTAAAGACCTGCTTTGTCGAAGCATTAATGGCTTTGATGCAGGCCCCACGGCTGTGCGAGGTTCCCTCCGGACGGAGGTAATTGTTATTGATTATGAAAGCAGATAAATCCAGCAGGAGGCAAAGCCGCTGCCGCCGCCGCTGGCAAGGAAGCCTGCTTGCTGGTCCTGCAACTCGGCTTTAGTCCCACGTGCCGGTTTAACCCAGGGGGTCCTCGATCTGCGACCGTTTATTTAGTGACCGTGTGACGTTACGACGGCAGTGAAAAACAGGACCTAGGGCAGTGATGGCTAACCTTTTTGTGGTCGCGTGCTTAAAGTGTGCGCACAATCCAGTGGTGGGTTCCGGGCAGGCTCCGATATGCCCAGCCTCTCAGCTTCTCCAGCTCGTCGAAAGACGCAACAGAGGGGGGGAAACCCTAATCGTTATTTTGACGTTTTGGGACAGCTAAATTATAGTTACTTCCTGGAATTCTCTGCTGAAATGAAGAGCAATGACTCAGTGTCAGTCTTGCATTTATTCTTAGAAAGAGTTTGCCCTGCTCAAAACTCCCTTTTGCAGCGAAGAGAAATGAGGAGAAACTCCTTTTCTTTGAAAGAGAAGATAAAGACGGGTGGGGAAATCCGGGAAGTTAAAAGTTACAGCTGGGGCCCATCATAACAATTTGCAAATTATTGCTCGACATCAAATTGTGATGGGTGTCTAAATCTTTATGCTTGCCTTTAGCGTAGCAGGCTCCGAAATGCCCACAGCTGAGCACTGGGCGCATGATGCCTTTTTTGGTACACTGAATATTGTGCCTTAGGCGAAATGGGCGGCCTTCAACTTGGACTAATAAATAAAACAATGGCTGCAAATTGGCTCATGGGCACCAAGGGCAGATTGCAACCTGCCTTGTGTTAGCAAAGTAGGCCTTTAAAGAAAAATGGAGTTTCCTGATTCTTAACTGCCAACCTAGCAGTTCGAAAGCACGTAAAAATGCAAGTAGAAAAATAGGAACCACCTCTGAAGCGAATTAATGGTCTCCTGCAAACTCCACTCCCCTTTTGCTCCTCTTTTATTTCCTCTGGGAGGGGCCATTCACGGTCCACTTTTGGCCTCACTCCCAAGTTGACCCCTGTTCTTTAGCTGTTCCCTTCATCTGGCAACTCCGCAAATGAGCACACTGGGAACAGGCTCCAGCTGTTCTTCTGCCCCACTGAAGGCAGCTGATAATTGTCAGATGGCCCTGGCCCCCTCTCTGCCTCCGACACAGACCCCTCCTCAGAGCCTTCCCCAGACTCCAGGACTGGCCCAGGTTCCTCCCCAACCCTCCTCACTCTCCGACTCTGCTGCCAGCTCTGCTGGCCTCTGGCGGGCCACAACACTGCATGCATCAGAGAAGCGACGGAGGTGTAGCGCGAGCTACATTTCAGGTAGGGGTTTCTAAGGATTGGCCATGACTTTGGCTGCCTGGCTCTTGTTATCAGATTCATTTTTCAGGGATGAAGATGTGGCCTCATTTGAAAGCCGAGGTTTACCGCCCTTCATACAACCAGGAGCGGAAACAGTGAAATATCTGGCCTGGGTTGGTCATGTGATTTCCCTTTCCCGCGAAGCAAGCAAGCGTTATTGTAAGTCTTGTCTATACGCAGCAAGGAAGCAAACCTTCTCAAGCCCTCTCCACTAGCCACACAGTTACAACCAAAACACAACCCAGAAAAAGCTTTAAGCACACACACACACACACACACACACACACACACACACCGAAATCAAAGTTTCTCCCTCCTCAGCCCTCCCGTTTTACAGGTAATCCTTGACTTACGACCAGAGTGGAGGCCAAAGTTCTCCCACTTGCTAAACGAGATGGGGGAGTTAAGTGAGCTTTGCCCCATTCCGTCCCCTTTCTTGCCGCCGTTGTTAAGCGGATCGCTGCAATGATTAAGCTAGTCACACAGTCGTGACGTGACGCTGGCTGTCCCCATTGACTTGGCCGGTCGGAAGGTCGCCCAGAGGGGTCAGGGTGTGTGTGTGTGTGTCACGCGACCTCCAGTGCAACCGTCATAAATATGAGCCAGTGGCCAAGCGCCTGAATTTTAATCACATGATTAATGCTTCAACCGTCAGTGGTTCATAAATCCTCTTTTTTTCAGTGCCAGTTTAACGGCTTTAACAGATGAACGGAGTTGGAAGGGACCTTATAGGCCATCTAGTCCAAACCCCCCTCTCCCCCCCCCGCTCAAGAAGGAAGCCCTCACCATTTCTGACAAACGGCAGTCCAATCTCTTCTTGAAAGTCTCACATGATGAAGCCTTCAATTATAAAACTTTGGATGGTTCCCTAAATGAACGGTTGTAAGTCGAGGAGTACCAATGTTGTTCTTTCCCCTGCCTTGCCCAAGCACCGTTTCTCCTTTTCTCCTGTTGCCCCCCCCCCTTTTTTATAGAAAAGGTAGAATTCTACCCCGTAGCTGGAGCGCAAAGGCAGCCCGTTCGTTTGAGACGATGGGCCCAGCCGTTTTTACAGTACCTGTGTCTCAGGTGCAGAAAAAGAGAGGCCGACAGGTGGAGGTGAGGCTCCCTCCTCCTCCTCTTCCTCCAATCCGGCTGATTCTTTCACGGGCCTGTCTGTCTCCTCTCCTTCCTCTGGATCATCCAGGACAGCTCGACCTCCTTTCGCCGAAGCCTCAAACCATCCGCTTTCCTATGCTCCAAAGTGCCACCAACCTCCTGGCCGGGGGGTTAAACTCCAAATCTCCCCCTGGGGGCGCCACCCTAAAGACGGGTCGAGAAGGGGGCAGTGGGGTGACACCCTCAACAGTCTCTCTCTCTCTCTCTGCTGCCTTCTCTGTCGCCGGGATCTGCTTTCAGAGCTCTCGATCCGAGCAGGAAGGCCGCTTTGCTCCCATCTTAGCTAAACGTCCTCGGCCACCATCCTGCGGCATCGAGCAGCAGCGTAAGCCCAGATGCAAACAGATCCTGGTTTGATCTCGGCCAGGCCCTTCGTTTCTCCCTCCCTGCCTTTTCCTCCCCAAAGGCTTCAGCACTTTCATCCGGCAGGGGATTAGCAACAGTCGGCCACTTCCAAACGAGCTTTGAAAAGATCCCAGAGAGGCCTTTCCTTTGCCTCCGTTTTCATCCAAGAGGTTGGGCAAAGTCCGCAAAGGCCCTCCAAGAACCCCCTCCCCAGAGCTGGCTTGTCAAGGCTGGGTGGGCCTGTTGTTCACGGCGGGCGATGAAAAGAAAATGTCTTTCTCCTTTTTTTATAAAAAAATTCTCACCCACCAAACTGATCCATCGAACGATCAAAGGATTCCCTCTGGGTGCCGGCTGTAGGATAGATCCTTTCTCGCGGCTTCGACGTCGGAAACCTGCAAAAGCCATTGGGACAAAGTGGTTAGAGGCGAAGGGAGGGGTTGGTAGAAGCAGGGGTGAGATTCAGCAGGTTCTGACAGGTTCTGGAGAACCGGTAGAGGAAATGTTAAGTAGTTTGGAGAACCAGCAAATGCCACCTCTGGGCTGGCCCCAGATTGGGGTGGGAAGGGAGATTTTGCAATTTTGCACTTTCCTACATGAGACTTAACACGGCTTTCTCTGATTTAGTAACCACTCTATGATGCTTAAGAGGGAGGCAGTGGCTCAGTGGCTAAGATGCTGAGCTTGTCGATCAGAAAGGTTGGCAGTTCAGCAGTTCGAATCCCTAGCGCCGCGTAACAGAGTGAGTTCCCGTTACTTGTCCCAGCTTCTGCCAACCTAGCAGTTCGAAAGCAGGTAAAAAATGCAAGTAGAAAAATAGGAACCACCTTTGATGGGAAGGGAACAGCGTTCCGTGCGCCTTTGGCATTGAGTCATGCCGGCCACATGACCACGGAGACGTCTTCGGACAGCGCTGGCTCTTCGGCTGTGAAATGGAGATGAGCACCGTCCCCTAGAGTCGGGAACAACTAGCACATATATGCGAGTGGAACCTTTACCTTACCTATGGTGCTCAAACAGGGGGAGGTTTCTCCACCAAAAGATACAGGGCAATCTGCCTCTTTGGGGACTCTCAATCCCACCTCCCCTATTCCAGCTTTCAGGGGGTGACTTGTCCCCAGAACATCAGAAAACCTCCTTATCTCTCTTTCTTACGCATGAAAAATACCTTGATGCTGACCCTCAGTTCTGGGTGCACCTTGATGGGTCTTAGTTGGAATCCTGAATGTGTGTAGCACCATGTGTGTGTAGGGCTGGTGTGTCAGGGGAATGTAACTCTGACGCAGAGCTATGTGTGAACTGAGCTTCTGCAAACCGCTGCACATTCTCCTTTTCTGGGGTTGAGCGTCTGGTACCATTTGAGCGATACGGGGGTCTAACAGGTAGCGAGTGAGCTTGTGAATAATAGATGGAAAGAAGCGAAGAGAACGCAAGACCAGCATTTTTATCAGCAACCCCTTGTCCTTGGTTAATAGCTAAGTTTGTTCCCGGATGCTTCACTTAGAAGCCAGCAGGAGGGGGAGGCAAAAAAGGGAGAATTTAACACCCACATTGCTCTCGTCATTCATTTTTTTGTAGGAGAAAAGGAGGCAGAGCTGGGGAGGGCGGGGTTAAGCACGTCACCAGCTTAGAATTGTTGCGTTGCAACAAACAGCCCAAGTCCAACCCCTCTTAACCCTTATATGGACTAGAAGAGTCGTGGTGAACCTGGAATGCACATGCCTGGTTTTTGGCTGTTTCAGGCTGGTTTTCGGCCCCCAAAATGGCCTGAAAAACAGTCCGAAAAACGGCCTGGAAAAAACAGATTGGTTTTTGCCGATTTTCAGGCCATTTTCCAGTACACCCGCAAAGACCAGTGTGCCAGAAACCAGAACAGCAGCTGGCGACGGCGTCCTGTGAGATGCATGCCATGGCTTTGCCATCGCGGGACTAGAAGACCTCCAAGGTCCCTTCCAACTCTGTTATTCTGTACAGGTAGCCCTCTACTTAACGACCGTCGTAAATACAGACATACATTTTGATCAGGTGACCGTGGGGAATGCAGCGACGGTCGTTCCGTTTGTAAGTCAGTAATTTTGAGTGGTCTCTAAACGAAGGCTCGCCCGTCGAGAACTTCCCCCTATTCTCCTTCTGAGCGGGATCCTGGCTGCCTCTGCGTTGCTCACAATTTGTTGCGTCATCAAATTGGGGAGAGGTTTTCCAGATAAGTTGGCAGGATGACCTTAGTCCCATTTTTTAAAAAAAAAACAATTTCTGGGAGCATTTACCCATCTCTGGTTTCTAAGAATCTCTTGCTGATCTATAATTCTTGCTCGCCTACGAAGGAAAGTCACAAGCATGGCAGCAACTTCTTTTCACAGCCCGAAGCCCAATTCCGGTCAAGCGTGAGCGTGCGTGCACATATTGGCAGTGCGCGCGCAACCCAGCTCTCGCGTCCGCCACCGAAACAATTGGAAGCAGGCCTTCCATTAATTACGAACGGTCTACAAGAACTTCCCCGCTGCTTGCAAATTAGCTGTGTTCACTCCCCTCCCCTCCTTTTCATCCTTCCTTTCCTTTCCCTTTCTTTCCAAAAGGGGCTTTTGAGAAACGAGGCCAGGCAGGGAGGGGAAGCTGCATGCTTTTTCTCCGTGCCTGGAAAAGAGAGAGACGCACAAATAAGAGGTGCAGATAAGGAGCTGTTGCTGAGATAGCGTTCTGCCTCTGGGGGGACATGGGAAGATTGCAGCGAGTTGCTCAGAAAATGAGAGGGTCTCGGTGGGCTTATCTTGCTGGAGCTAAGCAATGCAGGCTGTCTCGGCTTGGGAAATTTCTAGACGGGTTGTGATATATCTGAAAAGGGTCAAGCTGAGCTCGCGGCGTGAGATAGCAGCAAAAATGGCTGATACGATCGCCTAAACTAGCAGTGGGGAACCTTGGTCATTATGACTTGGAGACTTCAACTCCCAGAATCCCTGAGCCAGCCAGCACAACGAAGTCCACAAGTGGTATAAGAATCATCATTTCCCACCCACCTCGGCCTAAGCTATGTATGATATACATGCATCCAGTTTTGGTCACCACACTATAAAAAAGATGTGGAGACTCTAGAAAGAGTGCAGAGAAGAGCAAGAAAGAGGATGAGGGGGACTGGAGGTTAAAACATGTGAAGAACGGTTGCAAGAACTGGGTTTGTCTAGTTTTATGAAAAGAAGGACATGGGGAGACATGATAGCAGTCTTCCGATATCTCAGGGGTTGCCCCAAAGAAGAGGGAGTCAAGCTATTCTCCAAGGCACCTGAGGGTAGAACAAGAAGCAATGGGTGGAAACTAATCAAGGAGAGAAGCAACTTAGAACTAAGGAGGAATTTCCTGACAGTTAGAACAATTAACCAGTGGAACAGAAATTGCCTCCTGAAGTTATGAATGCCCCAACATTGGAAGTTTTTAAGAAGAGACTGGATAACCATTTGTCTGAAGTGGTGTAGGGTTTCCTGCCTGAGCAGGGGGTTGGACTAGAAGACCTCCAAGGTTCCTTCCAACTCTGTTATTCTATTCTATTCTATCCTATCCTATCCTATCCTATCCTATCCTATCCTATCCTATCCTATCCTATCCTATCCTATCCTATGGACCTGTGACTGATAGGTCTGTTTTTACCTCAATTGCTGTTTCTATGCGAGCTTTTGGGTTTGTCTACATTTTTCTTTTCTTTTTTTTCTATATTTTTATCGCTTTGACATTTTCTTTGAGCGGCCGCCCAGGGTCACGGATTCGAGACGGGCGGCCACATACATCTAATTAAGGAATTAATTTTGCACTTGCCTCGGTAAGAATCCCAGTTTCCAAATCAGAAATGATGGGTAATAGCCGTTCTGTGTTAGTTCGATCTCAGAGGTAAGACTCTGACCCAAATCACACCATCAGATGGCCAGTTTCAAATGATCATCCTGAATTCCTCCCCCCCCCCCCCCAATTGGAAGAAGGTCCGGCACCTTTGATCATCAGCAGATTGTAACAAATGGACTTTTCGCCCAACCCATGAAAAAGAATTCAAAGACCCCCAAGAGAATCTACCTTGACGCACACACTAATAAAGGAGAGATGCAGAATTCCTGCCTCAAATTCTGCTCCTGTTTGTGAATCTTGCTTCCTCCACTGTGCGCTCGCTCTCTCGCTCTCTCTCCCTCCCTCCCTCCCTCCCTCCCTCCCTCTCTCTCTCTCTCTCTCTCTCTCTCTAGGATGCACCTATTTGGCTTCCCGCATTGAGATGGGACTAGTCCCCAACATTTCAGACCTCGGGGACCACTAAATTCATCATTTGAAATCCCGCGGACCACTAATAAGATCTGCCTAATGACCGGCTGGGTGGGCGTGGCCCAGTGATCATGTGACTGGGTGGGCGTGGCCAACTCAATGTCCCTCACGTCGAGGGGCGCCTCGCCAGCCTCTACTTGCTATTCCTCGCCTGCCCGCCTGGGCTCCTTAGGGCCCCAACAGGAAGCAGTTGCTGGAGCTAAGCAGCTGCCAGGAGAAAGAGTTGGCAAAACAGCTCAGTTCAAATTGGATCTGACCGAGAAGGAGGCTCAGCAGAGGCACCTCACTGAGGACTAGGAGCATGGGCTTTCCAAGCAGAGGGAAGACCTGCGGGAGTGCAAGGCCAGGGACCGGCGCCTGGAGGCTCAGAGGGCTGAGATGGTCAGCCAGTTCCAGGCCATGATGCAGTCCCACTGGAACGAGGCCCTCTGGCTCTTCCCCACCAGCGGCGCTTCCCTCCAGCCTTCGCCCAAAGCCCCCCACCAGGAGGCTGAAGCAGACCCCAAATCAGAATTTCTGCCCCCCTCCGACCCCCACAAAGAGACCCCGAAGGGGGAGACTCTCTGCAGCAACACAAGCGTTCATTGCACTGTATCCATCCCAGGGGCCGTAGTTTGAGGACCCCTGATTGAGTGCAATATAAAAAAGGCAAATAATTTTTCTGCAGACCACCAACATTTTCTTGCGGATGTGACCGCTGCTCTAGGGGACTCTCCCTGCTGTAGCATTCGGTGAAACGCTAGAGGACTTTTGCATCATGCATCCTGGCTAAAACGATGCTCCAGGGATTTGATTCTCCTCTGGGACTCCAGCATGAACTGACCTACTCCGATCCTCTCAGATTAACGCTAAGGACGCAAATGAATTCACCCTCCAGATTTTGCCTTTTCTCGGTGCTTTGCAAGACTGATTGAAACCAGCCAACACCGACCAAAATAAACGGAACCTTCCATGCGAACCTCCGTAGATAAATCGACGTCGAAATGTGCACGGCGCAAGAAACCATATTTTCGCCGAAAACAAGCCTGTGCAAACATCGTTTTTTTCATCTCCGGGTAGACACTTCTGAACGTTAGCATTTATAAGGCAGCGGTGCCTAATTGCATCGGAGAGAGCACGCATCCCCCAATATGGATTTAAACGCGTATTAATACACATGGATTTTTCATGCAATGGAAATAACCCAGCAACACATAAATAATGAAGGCGGCAGAGGAAACAAGCATCTGTAACTTTCAGCAAGGGGGCGGAAGGCTCAGCAATCTGCAAGCTGGCAGAGAGGAGCCAATGAGAGGCGATCTAAACATCTCGGGACCATCAGGCTGGAACTGCACCGCAGCTCCATCCCTGCAGGTGGGACGGCACGTGAGCAGAACTTGAGATGAGGGGCAGGCGATCCTCGACTTACAACCACAATTGAGGCCAACATTTCGGTGGTTGCGAGGCATTCGTCAAGTAAGCTTTGCCCTGTTTTATGACCATTCTCGTCAAGCAAATCACTGCCGTTGTTAACGTTAGTCACACAGTTGTTAAATGACTCTGGCTTCCCGGTTGACTTTGCTGGTCAGAAGTTCGCAAAAGAGGATCACATGACTCCCTGGACAATGCAATAGCACTTTTAGACTTATATACCGCTTCTCTGTGCTTTTCCAGCCCTCTCTAAGCGGTTTACAGAGTCGGTCTCTTGTCCCCCAACAATCTGGGTCCTCCTTTGACCCACCTCGGAAGGATGGAAGGCTGAGTCAACCTTGAGCCTGGTGAGTTTCAAACTGACAAATTGTAGGCAGCTGGCAGGGAGCAGAAGTAGCCTGAAGTACTTCATTCTAACCACTGCACATCATGGAAGGAAGGAAGGAAGGAAGGAAGGAAGGAAGGAAGGAAGGAAGGAAGGAAGGAAGGAAGGAAGGAAGGAAGGAGAGAGAAGAGGAACAATAGCAGTAGCACTTAGACTTATATACCACTTCTCTGTGCTTTTACAGTCCTCTCTAAATGGTTTACAGAGTCAGCCTCTTGCCCCCAACAATCTGGGTCCTCCTTTGACCCACCTCGGAAGGATGGAAGGCTGAGTCAACCTTGAGCCTGGTGAGTTTCAAACTGACAAATTGTAGGCAGCTGGCAGGGAGCAGAAGTAGCCTGAAGTACTTCATTCTAACCACTGCACATCATGGAAGGAAGGAAGGAAGGAAGGAAGGAAGGAAGGAAGGAAGGAAGGAAGGAAGGAAGGAAGGAAGGAAGGAAGGAAGGAAGGAAGGAGAGAGAAGAGGAACAATAGCAGTAGCACTTAGACTTATATACCACTTCTCTGTGCTTTTACAGTCCTCTCTAAATGGTTTACAGAGTCAGCCTCTTGCCCCCAACAATCTGGGTCCTCCTTTGACCCACCTCGGAAGGATGGAAGGCTGAGTCAACCTTGAGCCTGGTGAGATTCGAACTGCCAAATTTCAGGCAGCTGGCACAGAGGAGAAGTCGCCTGCAGTACTTTATTCTAACCACTGCACACCATGGAAGGAAGGAAGGAAAGAAAGGAAGGAAGGAAGATAGCAATAGCACTTAGACATATCCCACTACACAATGTTTCACAGCCCTTTCTAAGCAGTTTACAGAGTCAGCCTCTTGCCCCCAACCATCTGGGTCCAGGCCTTTTACAATAGCAGCAGTCGACAAATCTTTTCCCTTTCACAATGCTGGTTTGGGAATTCTGGGAGCTGAAGTCCACCGTGCTTAAAGTTGTTGAGCTGGACAAACGCCGTCCTAGAGCATGCCCAGTGGGCGCAGGGTCAAACCTGTGTGTGCTTTTGGCCGGAAGAACTTTCTAACCATCTTCCTGGGCAGCCGGAGAGAAGAAACAATTGGTCGATTGGCCTTTGGAACTGTCCAAGGTCCTGAATTGGGCCTAGGACCACAAAGAGGAGCCAGCCTCTAGCAAAGCCTCTCCAAGCAAGCAATCTTTGCGCCGGCGTGCAGAGCAGGGCGCCTGGTTAATTTCATGCACAGAATACTCCCCCTCCATTGTTAGCTCGCTACAGTGGCCAATCCATGTCCCCAAATGTCTGTGGAGATTCTAAGTCAACCAAGTCTCCCAAAAGTTCTTCCAGGGGGCGGGGGGCGGGGGGTGTTAGCCCCAGGTCGCTTGGACAGAAAGCGGACAAGGTTTTCAACCTCCTGATTAAACTTTTCCTCTCGCCCCTCCAGAGAGTGCCAAGCAGGCAATAAATCCACTTTGTGCCACTGCAGCGAAGAGCTTGAGATAATTGCATCGGTGCAATAAAGCAAGCAGCTGCATATTTTGGTGTCCTCACCTTTACACCTCTTCCCCTCCCCAAATATCCCTTAGGACCCACCATTCCCTTAGGACCACCAATGCACCATCCTTCCTTCCTTCCTTCCTTCCTCTGTCCTCTTCTTCCTTCCTTCCCCCTCTCTCCTTTCCCTTCCTTCCTTCACTCCCTCCATTCTTCCCTCCTGTCTCCTCCCTTCTTTCCTTCCTCCTTTCCTCTTTTCTCCTTCCTTCCTTCTCCATCTCTCCTTCCTTCCTTTCTTTCCCCCTCTCTCATTCATTCCCTCCTGTATCCTTCCTTCCTGCTTTCTTTCTTTCCTCCTTTCCTCTTTCTCCCTTCCTCTTCTCTCCTTCCTTTCCCCTCCTTCCTTCCTTCCTTCCTTCCTTCCTTCCTTCCTTCCTTCCTCTGTCCTCTTCTTCCTTCCTTCCCCCTCTCTCCTTTCCCTTCCTTCCTTCACTCCCTCCATTCTTCCCTCCTGTCTCCTCCCTTCTTTCCTTCCTCCTTTCCTCTTTTCTCCTTCCTTCCTTCTCCATCTCTCCTTCCTTCCTTTCTTTCCCCCTCTCTCATTCATTCCCTCCTGTATCCTTCCTTCCTGCTTTCTTTCTTTCCTCCTTTCCTCTTTCTCCCTTCCTCTTCTCTCCTTCCTTTCCCCTCCTTCCTTCCTTCCTTCCTTCCTTCCTTCCTTCCTTCCTTCGTCCTCTTCTCTCCTTCCTTCCTTCCTTCCCTCCCTACTACCTTCCTTCCTTCCTTCCTTCCTTCCCTCCCTCCCTCCCTCCCTCCCAGTGGCTAGAATGCAACATTGCAGGCTAACTGACTGCTCACTGTCAGGAGTTCAATCCTGACAGGCTCAAGGTTGACTCAGCCTTCCGTCCTTCCGAGGTGGGTCAAATGAAGAGCCAAATTGTTGGGAACAATATGCTGACTCTGTAAACCGCTTAGAGACGGCTGCAAAGCACTGTGAAGCAGTATGAAAGTCTAAGAGTGCGATTGCTATTTCATGTTCTTACCTTTAGGCAAGCCAGAATCTCAAATCTAGTGCGATTTTCCCCCCTCTGCTTTTCCTACACGCACAGAGGAAGGGCAGCTGAGAATTGCCCTCCGCCTGTTCCCGGCTGCTGTAGTTACGTCTTTGATGGATCCCCAAATACGCCATCCCCCCTCCCCCCAAGCCAAATAGTTAACGTTGCAATTGAGTCGTTTTGAGCAACCGTCCCCAATTTGGCCTCTTAAACGAACTTTCGGTCCTGTCCTCCGGAAAAACCACCATTCATCCTGCCTTCTTCCACCTTTCAAGCATCAGACAGCCATTTGATTAGGACAGGGGTCAGCAACCCGCAGCTCTGGGGCCGCTTGTGGCTCTTTCATCTCTCTGCTGCGGCTCCCTGTCATTCAAAACACGCCTCACAACCACCAGCGTGCGACACCCACGAGCACGAGATTATGTGAGCGTTTCAACCCCCCTGTAGGCCAACCACAGATAAATCCAAGAAAAATTTCAGAAGAAAACAGAACGTTTAATTCAACTACATAGGCTAGTACTGTGGCCGCTCAGGAAATAGTCAGGCACCCGGTGTTTTCTTTTGCGTGGGAAATGGGTCCAAAATGATCATCAAATCAGGCATGGTTCATTTGACAACCGCCTCGCTTAAGCCCTGGGCATTGTGCTCTCGATTGTGGCCGTAAGCCGAGGACTCCTTGTGCAGCTGTGCCCGCGGCTGCCCTCTCCCTTGTCAAAGCTCAACGCCTTTGAGTCGGAGGCAGGAATTATACACGGAGCCCGTGCGTAAAACGAGATCCGAGAGGCTTAAGTTAAATCAAAGAGGATTTTTATGGCCTGGTGGGTGACTGGCCAGCTTCCAACAGCTGCAGTTGGCGTTGCTGTCAAAATGCAAATGTGGCCTCGGATCTTTAACGGCCAGAATAATTTATTTTAATGCCTCGGTGGGTAGGTATTGTTTCTGCCACCACTCTCTCTTTTTCCCCATTAAAAACCAGCCTTGTGCCATCACAGACTAATCGTGTGCCACCAGCTGGGGGGAGGGCCCCCATCGGGGCGGGGCATGGCCGGACGGCCACTTTTGGCAGGTGGATGGAAGGGGGGGAAAATCCTAATAAATCCCTCTTAATGAAGGGAGGCGGTGGCTCAGTGGCTAAGACGCTGAGCTTGTCGATCAGAAAGGTCGGCAGTTTGGCGGTTCGAATCCCTAGCACCGCGTAAGGGAGTGAGCTCCAGTGACTTGTCCCAGTTTCTGCCAACCTAGCAGTTCGAAAGTTCGTAAAAAATGCAAGTAGAAAAATAGGAACCACCTTTGATGGGAAGGGAACAGCGTTCCGTGCGCCTTTGGCATTGAGTCATGCCGGCCACATGACCACGGAGACGTCTTCGGACAGCGCTGGCTCTTCGGCTTTGAAACGGAGATGAGCACCGCCCCCTAGAGTCGGGAACGACTAGCATGTATGTGCAAGGGGAACCTTCCCCCTTTTCCCCAACGAAGGAGCGGGTATGGGCTGAGTCTTTGCGGGAGGTGGGGGAGGCAGAAACAGGCCTCTGGCATGCTGGGAAATGGGTCGTCCTGGGTTGGACACAAACCGTGTTGAGTTCATGCCGAGATTTGGGAAGATTGGTCCAATTTGCACCTTAACGCGAACCAAACGAATTTCTGCTTTATCCATGTTTGGGGACTGGTTTTTATTTTTTTTATTTTGGGGGGGAGGGGGAAGGGCCACGTCTGTTTGATTTCAGATTTAATGGGTTTTTCTGTC
This sequence comes from Natrix helvetica, assembly GCF_964273705.1. NCBI lineage: Eukaryota > Metazoa > Chordata > Lepidosauria > Squamata > Natricidae > Natrix > Natrix helvetica. The sequence goes on from NC_138563.1 coordinate 4,517,323, forward strand.
TAAAAGCGGAATGACGGATTGCAAACTTACACACCAACCTCAGAGTCTGCGTGGCCGGGCATGCAAATTAACAATGAAATTACGAAAGTTGCCAGACTAGATTTAATCGTCAGTTCCCACGCTTAATCTGAAAGCCATTCCCGGCAAAAACGAGTTTCTTGGAATGCAAATTCGGCTTGCTCGGATGATCTGAAGGCACGAGGGATTAAAGCAGGCTGGCTGGGGAATTCTGGGAGTCGAAGTCCACCTGTCTTAAAGTCACCTTTAAGGCTGAAAAACGCTGGCATAGATATTCTGAAGCCGGACTTCTCTTTCCAAGCTCCATTTAGCCTTGCAGGTCTCAGGAACTGACCTCCTGTGCCTCTGCCTTGCCTTCTCGCTGCACTGTTACGACTTGGCCCGTGCATTTTCCTTCCAGCCCCGGCACGTCCCTTGTGCAAGGGCTGAGTCACAGGGGCCTCATCAGCTCCAGGCAACTTTTCCCTCTGGAAAGGAAACCCGTGTTAGGATGGGCCGGTCCTGGGCACGTCGGGTTCCCACACAGACTTTGCCACGCTCCTGGGCTGGGTCTGTTCCAGCTTTCAAGGTCCTTGGACCCGCAAGGCAGAGCAGAGTCCTTCGACCTTCATCGGAACATCTCTAAGCTGTTGTGGCCTAGAAGTGGTGGCAAAAACTGTGGGGCAGGAATTATAAATTGACTACGGCATACAAAGGAAATCTTTACAAAAATGTTTTACAGGTGGCATTTACCGTGTGTGTGTGTGTGTTTGTGTGTGTGTGTGTAAACAAATACACATTTTGCCAGCTTTCTCTCTCTCTTTTTTTTCCCCTAACAGCCTTTGCAGAGTTTAGCTCCTCAAATTCCAGTGGTGGGATTCAGCCTCCTGCACCTCAAAAATAATAAGACCACCCCAAAAATAAGGCCAAGGGCTTATTTTTGGGGGGGGTCCAAAAGAAAATAAGACCCTGTCTTATTTTTGGGGAAACACGGTATTATATTAACACGTGTCAATGCTGAGGAGTTAGATGTTCTACTCCCCCTCCCCACCTGAAAGGAACTCTGTTCCAACTGCCAGTTGCCTTGTATGAGCCTGGCCAGCGCATGACTCGTCTGGCCTGCGGGCTGGCCCGATCACATGGTTTCATAGTGAAGCACAGCTGGTATATTACAAACCCCCGTACTGATCGTCATTTCCATCACGTCTTCCACACTATGGGAGGAGATCTAGGCTAGTGTACAAAACGTTGGTTAGGGGTTCTACAGTATACACACCGCACTGTGTACTACACGCTACATACAGTGGTGGGATTCAGCCGCTTTGTACCACTTTGAGAGCCGTTTGATGAACTGGCTGTCGGAAGAGCGTCATTCGGTCAGAGAACCCGTTGCTGAAATTACTTGAATCCCACCGCTGCCAAATTCCCAGCAGCAAAGGAGCTAGGGTGGGCTGAATGAAATCCCCCCTCCCCACCTCTCCCAGCAGCATCTGATGCCTCTGTAGCAGAGGGGAAATTTAAGCTCTCCTTTTATCACAGGGACGAGGAGGAGCGAGCCAGCTCGCCCTGCTACCTGAGCCCCGCCAGGAACCGTCGGAGGTGCTCAGAAATGAAAGGCGCCAGATTTTAATTACCTGATTTGGACACCGTCCAGCTTGCAGGGAGTTAGCAGCTGGATGGGGGGCAATGATTACAACCCAAGTCAGCCTCTCCTCCACATCCCTCCTTCCCAGCTGGCCGTCCGATGTCCATCCTCACCTTTTGGCCCTGCCCAGAGGAATGCCCCGTCCCAGGAGGGGGGGCTCCTAGATTCACAACCATCCTGGGTCTTTCCCCCCCACTCCTCTTCCCATCAAGGACGCTTTGGGCTTGTCTGCTTGGTTGTGGGAAGGGGAGTTTTCCGGAGATTTACGAGAGAAGTTAAAATGCAATCTGGGTGACGGGGGATTTGCGTAGTGGCAGCCCTGCTCTTCCACAAGATTAATGGCTCTCTCTCTCTCTTTTTTTTTTTTTAATACTGCCCTCGCCCTGCACTCCCCTCTTGCAAACACTTGGCATTGGAAAATGGGGAGGGGGAGGCTTCATTAAGAAGCCACAGTCCTCTAAAGGTTAACACACTTTGGATTAGGCCACCGAGCCAGGCAAACTTTGGGAACAAGCGTCTAGTCCTCAGTGTACTTATTTTATGCCACGGTTTCGTTCCAGGGCTTGGTAGTGCCCAGAGGGCTGTTCCAACCCGCCATTTCTAATCGCTCAAGAAAAAAAAGGGGTAAAGTCTGAGATATTCCCCTGAAGGACTCCTTCCTGTAGTCTTTAATTCATGCTTTTAGCACTTAGCGGCGTGAAATCGTGTAACCGTCAGAGCAGGTTTGACAAAGGTTTTTAGGCCAACTTGCGGGGATATGAAGGGGATCTATGCCTCCCTTTTAAGTTCTTGCAAGTTTTGTTGTAGGGCGAAAGATTACAGCGAAGGCACCCTTGCAGCTCCAATGCATTCCATGACAACAGTATAACAGAATAACAGAAGGGACCTTGGAGGTCTTCTAGTCCAACCCCCTGTTCAAGCACGACACCCCTATACCATTTTGGACAAATGTTGCCCAGTCTCTTCTTTAAAAACCCCTTGCGTTTGGCAGTAATATTAATTTTGTTATTCGTGTTGGTTTACTTCCGTGGTCACTCCAAAATGGAAGTAAACTTTTTTTTAAAGTCATATTGATAGAATAAAGTTTGAAATAAAATTATTAACGTAAAACTATGAAGTCCGGGGATTAAAACCTGGGAAAAGACTTCTAAAATTGCAATCAATAGTCTGTACGATATAGATAGCCAAGAATTATAGATAAAAGAATAAGAAGCCCTCGATTTTGTAAAGTACTAGGAGAAGGTTCAACTATGCTAACTTACATTGAGTTTAGTACTTGCTGGAGCTCATCTGTCAAAGGGGTTGTGGAGATTAGGGCAGTTAGGATCCCATCAACTAGAACAAAGAAATAGCAAAATAAAATACATTGATACCCAGATAGTCCTTAACATATGACCAAGGTGGCATAGTGCAGTACTACAGGCTACTTCAGCAGAAGGCTAGCTGCAGTTCGGTAGGCTCAAGGTTGACTCAGCCTTCCATCCTTCCGAGGAGGGTAAAATGAGGACCCAGATTGTTAGGGGCAAGAGGCTGACTCTGCAAACCACTTAGAGAGGGCTGTAAAGCAATATATGTCTAAGGGCTATTGCTATTTTCCTTCCTTCCTTCCTTCCTTCCTTCCTTCCTTCCTTCCTTCCTTCCTTCCTTCCTTCCTTCCTTCCTCCCTCCCTCCCTCCTAAAGGTTGACACAGCCTTCCATCATTCCAAAGTGGGTCAAATGAGGACCCAGATTGTTGGGGGCAAGAGGCCGACTCTAAACCACTTAGAGAGGGCTCTAAAAGCACTGTAAAGCAGTATATAAGTCTAAGTGCTATTGCTATAAAGGATCCTACCCATTGCTGTGACATATCATGATGACTGTTAAGCCACCTCTTCCTTTTGTGGGCTCCCCCGTAACTTAGAATGGCCATTAAGTGACCTGTTGTAAATCAAGGACTACTGGAGCTGGGAATATTTATGATTAAGGCATTCATAATTTGAACTCTGGGTGAGTAGAAAAAAAATGAATCCAAGAGCATAAGACAAAAACAGATTTTTGTCTTACGGAAACAGTAGTAACCACCCAAGTAATATGGTACTATTAAGAAGCATTTATAGACCTCACTGGTGCTCATCAAACCAACCTAATCCTGTTTAAATGCACATTGGAGCAAAACTGGCATTACTTGTTTACTGAAAACTAGGAGGGATTGAAGTCATCTCTACCTACGGGGAAAGGAAATGCGTACAAAGGAACCAGGAGCATCTTAATCTTGTATTAAGTCTTCCCCAATGTATTTTATCATTATTAGTTGAGTTTAGATTAGGATTAGATGAACAGAGTCAGAAGGGACCTTGTAGGTCATCTAGTCCAACCCCCCCTCCACTCAAGCAGGAGACCCTACACCATTTCTGACAGAGGGCAGCCCAGTCTCTTCTTGAAAGCCTCCAGGGATGAAGCTCCCACAACTTCTGATTATCTCAATCCCACCCCAGTGTTGGTTCGCCAACACTGGGTATAGGGTCTCCTGCTTGAGCAAGGGGTTGGTCTAGAAGACCTCCAAGGTCCCTTCCAACTCTACTATTCTGTGAAATAATGGTGAGTGACGCAACCAATGTTTGGAGTGGGTTTCAAGGGCCGGAGAAAAAGATGCTGCCCAAAATAAGCGATCAAATTGTCGGTACGTTTCTCCTGATGTTCCGTTCAGCAGAAATCTCTGCCTTCCTGTCTCATGCCAGTTATTTTGATTCTCTTAATGAGCTTGCCGGCACCGTCTACATTTCATCCTTAATCTCTTTTTTACCTCTCTTTACAGCAGCATGGATGCTATTCCGTCCCCCACCCCTCATTTCATTTTAGGGGGAGGGGGAAATGCCCACGCAGGATGATATAAAGCCCAAATAATAATACGGGGCCCAAATAAACAAATAACAAAATACTCCAGTAAACACACTCCTCAATGCAGGAATAGTGGAAAATGCCAAATGCTTCTAGGTTTTAAACCTACTTCCTAAACCTGAATTACCGGACCCCTCATGGAAGGAAGGAAGGAAGGAAGGAAGGAAGGAAGGAAGGAAGGAAGGAAGGAAGGAAGGCAGGCAGGCAGGCAGGCAGGCAGGCAGGCAGGCAGGCAGGCAGGCAGGCAGGCAAGCAGAATATCAGAGTTGGAAGTAGGAGACTCTATTTCAAACAAATGATGTTCAATCTCTTTTTTAAAAACACCAGTGTCAGAGAAGGAAGGAGGGAGGGCGGAAGGAAGGCCTGAAGAGTTGGAAGAGACCTTGGAGGTCTTCTAGTCCCACCCCCTGCTCAAATAGGAGACCCTACACCACTTCTGACAGGTGGCAGTCCAGTCCCTTCTTGAAAACTTCCAATGATGAAGCTCCCACAACCTCTGAAGGCAACTTCTGTTCCATGGGTTGATTGCTCTCACTCCTAACCATACCGACCTGCTCCGAATCCAATGGCGACATCCGTTTCATTCTGAAAATTCGTGGAGAGCTAACCCATATCCCTAAGTGGAATTTTCCCCAATGGGATTTTCCCATGTATTTTGCCGGGAAATGTACATAAGGGCAGCTCAAAAGATTTGCTCCCGTCCAACTCTGTTATTCTATTCTATTCCCCACCTTGGGAAGGTCTGGCATAATCCTCCTCTTAAACCCGCCCTTTAAAGTCCGAGGCCTTTCTTCCTCTTCCTCTTCCTCTATTTTTTCCCCCTTCTTCTTATCTTCTCTGCGTTTGTTTTTTCTACCTGCACGGGTCAGCTTCAAGACCCACTCCGTCTGCCCCCAGGTGGTAGCTTATAAATCAAGCCAGTCTATCAATGCCAAGGCTGCCTGCGGGGCTAACGGGGGGACACGGATCAATTCAGATCAATTTGCCCGAGAAGCTTTTCCCTCCGGTTTGGCTTTCATTTCGTCTCTACCTCACGTCCTGCCATGCCAGGAGAGCGGGACCTGGGTACCACTCTTCTTTACCACGGCGCCGTTCTGATGTGCCGCGCAGAGTTGGCAGGCACGCTGACCTTATTCCCTCTGGCTGATGGATGCGGAATCCGTAAAGGTCCCCTCTCAAAATGCAAAGCCAGGCGCTGGGAATCGTTTCCCCCCGCCTATCTCCAGATTAGATTTCAAGTGTAGTTGACAGATAAGGCCACAGAGGCAAGGCGGGACAGACTCTAAGAGCTGCCACTTCAAAGGGCCTCCTCCGCGTTCGGCTTCGGTTACCTTCTCGAAAGCAGAGATGCAAGTTTTTAAAAAAATTAAATTAGTTTTTTTATTATTCTATTGTTTTGTACTGTACTGTATTTATCTATGTATATCTATCTTTATTTACCTATATTCTACCTATCTCTGTCATCTATCTATCCATCCATCCATCCATCCATCCATCCATCCATCCATTTAATCAATATCATCTATCTTTCTCTCATCAATATATCTATCTATCTATCTATCTATCTATCTATCTATCTATCTTTATTTACCTATATTCTATCTATCTCTGTCATTTGTCTGTCTGTCCGTCCTTCCGTCTGTCTGTCCGTCCATCCATCCATTTAATCAATATCATCTCGCTCGCTTACCAATATCATGTCTATCATCTATCTATCTATCTATCTATCTATCTATCTATCTATCTATCTATCTATCTATCTATCATCTATCTATCTATCTATCTATCTATCTATCTATCTATCTATCTATCATCTATCTTTATTTACCAATATTCTATCTATCTCTGTCATCTATCTATCCACCCACCCACCCATCCATCCATCCATCCATTTAATCAATATCATCTCTCTCTCTCTCTCATCAATATCATCTGTCTATCTCTGTCTGTCTGTCTATCTACCTACGTACCTATCTACCTACCAACCTACCCACCCACCTCCAAGGTCCCTTCCAACCCTGTTATTCTGCTGTTCTGCTATTTTGAGGTTAGGAAACAGAAGAGCGCATCAATCTTTTAAAATTTTTTTTAGAAATGGAGCATGGCAATGTTGTCATTGCCGTCCCTTTTGCCTGCAACACATTTTCCCTGCTGATCCTGTCTCCCCTCCCCCCGCACACACACACGTACAGCAGCATGGCACACACAAGCTTTCACACTCTCTGAAAACGCACACACCGCTTCCTTCCCATCCCCTGTTCTAATTTCTGGGGGGGCTTCCAAATTTGAAGAGGCGACTTCTGAGCACCCTTGGCTGCCTCCGCCATCCTCATCTCCTCCTTTTCCCGGGGTCTCTGGCTTGGCCTGTTGAGGACTGTCTCGTTTTGGGGGCGGGGGTGGGGGAGCATGTAAAAACCCCAGAAGGGACTTGCTCCACGCTGTTGGGAACCACGCAAGCTTTCCACTTGTGTGTTGTGGGGTGTTTCCCCCCTCCCCATCATCCTATTCCTAGCGCCACCTTAGGAAGGAAGGATGGGGGGGGGTCTAACAGACCGCCGTTTCCCACCCCTCACCCAGAGGCCTTTGCTTTGCAAGCGAGATGTTTCAGATTCTGCCAGCTGCGGGGATGCGCGCGCGCGCGCGCGCACACACACACACACACACACACACACACAGAGTGTCTCTTGGCGCTGCCTGTTTACCATTCGAGGCAGGGAGATGGTAGCTCCACTGGGAATGGGGAAGGAAATCGGCGCTCCGTTACGCAGAACGGCGGTCTCGCCAAGAGCCCCCCTCCCCCTGGCTGGCGCAAGGGAGACGTTGTGATGCCGAGCGAGATTTGGGAGCTGGTGCAAGGGCTGCCCAAATGATGAGGGAATAGAAGGGGAGCTTACCAAATTTGCAGAGGATGCTAAGCTGGCAGGAATAGCCAACACCCTAAAAGATAGGCTCAAGATTCAGAAGGATCTTGACAGACGTGAACCCTGGGCCTTATCTAACAAAATGAAATTCAATGTAGAGAAAAGTAGATTCTTACACTTAGGTAAGAAAAACCAAAAGTATACATATAAACTGAGTGAAACCAGGCTGAATAGCAGTGACTGGGAGAGGGATCTTGGAGTCTTAGTGGACAACCAGCTAAATAGGAGCCAGCAGTCAAAAAAGCCAATGCAATGCTCAGTTGCATTAACAGAGGGATATGATCAAGATCAAGGGAGGCACTAATAACACTCTATAAAGCTCTATTAAGGCCACACCTAGAATCCTTCATCCAGTTTTGGTCACCACACTATACAAAAGAGGTTGAGACTCTAGAAAGAGTGCAGAGAAGAGCAACCAGGAGGATGAGGGGACGGGAGGCTAAAACAGATGATGAATGGTTGCAGGAACTGGGCATGGCTGTTCTAGGGAAGAGAAGGACCAGGGGAGACATGAGAGCAGTACTCCAATATTTGAGGGGCTGCCAGAGAGAGGAGGAAGGGGGTCGAGCTATTTTCCAAAGCCCCTGAAGGCCAGAGAAGGAAGAATGGATGGAAACTGACCAAGGAGAGATTCAACCTAGAAATTTCTGACAGTGGCAACAATCAACCAACGGAACAGAAGTTGCCTTCAGAAATTGTGGGAGCTTCATCGCTGGAGACTTTCAAGAAGAGACTGGACTGCCATTTCTCAAAAATGGTGTAGTGTCTCCTGCTTGGGTGGCGGGGTTGGACTAGATGACCTATAAGGTCCCTTTCAACTCTGTTAATCTGTTAATCGAGAACCCGGAGCCCTCCCACCCCACCCACCCATGCCCTGCGTCAATCGATTGATCGCCTGCCAGACTTGCCAACAGAGACAAGACAAGTTTCAAACTTTCCCCAAATTAGCCCCGTGTGGACCTCCCCCCAAAAGACCTCTTGAAGTCTTCGCCACCCTTACAGGGTTGTTGTTGTTGTGGGGTGCCCAGCTTCCCCCCCCTCCCCACATTGACTCTGCTCACAAGGTCCGCAATGACGATCACACGGCCCTGTCATAAATTCAGGGGCATAAAAGGCCCAAATTTTGATCACCTACCATCGGAGGATGCTGCGACAGACAGTTATAAGTCATCTCTCCCCGCCCCAAGTGCTGTTACAATGTACGACACTCACTGAACGAAAGGATGTAAATCGAGGACCGCCTGCAGTAGGATTTGTAAACGGAGTCATCGTTTCGTGCGGTTTTCCGACCGTCTGGATTAAAAACGGCGGAGGAATTGATTTGCTTCGCTTCGTAAGGCACGCTGCATTTTCAGCATGAAACAAAAGAAAACAAGCCAGGAGATAATCACGGTTTGATTGTTACAGTGCCGTTTTTCTGGACGCATAAGCGAAGGGAAACGGTGTCCCCAAAGGCACACAAAAAAGGGAAACAGCCACATTGTCGATAGGAGAAAAAAAATGCTTGTGAAAAATCTGCTCCCATAAGAGGAAAACGCAGGAGGTGCAGCTGCCTTTTACGTGCCTTCCTTTCCACACACATCTGTACACTGGTTAACATGAGCACATCTGTACCCTGATAACAGGTGGGGGGGGGCGTAGGATTTTGGACAGGTGGGCATTGCAGATGCACGGTGGTTCGGCTACGCGGCAGGAACAAAGCCACCGAAGTGAGGATGTGCACGCAGATGAGAGACGAGATAACGTCTCAACGAACGAATGGATTCGCCAGGCTCACGAGCACCTATCACAGCGGGGGATGCCGTTTCCCCGTGCCAAGCCTCAGGAGATCACTAAAAGACGAACGCAAAAGCATCCATGCATATTTTTAATCGCCCACTCACCTACCCCTTTCAAATCTCATTTTCTTCGGCATCTCTTTAGAACGGGGGCGAGGTTCCCTAATGAATAACGTCGGATGTTTTCTCCACCATATCCAGAACGCAGAGTCTTATTTGGACACCCCTGCCTGTACGCCTTTAAATCAATGCATACAAAACAACAGTTGGAAGAGTTGGAAGGGAGCATGGAGGTCATCTAGTCCAACCCTCTGCTCGGGCAGGAGACCCCATCCCATTCCAGACAAATGGTTGCCCAATCCCCTTCTTAAAATCCTCCAGGGTTGGAGCACCCACAGCTTCTGGAGGCAAGTCGTTCCACTGGTTAATTATTCCCATGATCAGGAAATTTCTCCTTATAATTCCAGGTTGCTTAGTTTCCATCCGTTGGTTCTTCTCCTGCCCTCAGGTGCTTTGGGGAATAGCTTGATTCCCTCTTCTTTGGGGCAGCCCCTGAGTTGAAGGTTCCTTGTTTTGTGGTGCTAGCATCTCACCTGAGCGCCACATTAGTACGGCATCCCCTGCTATCCTCATGGTTGACCCCATGCAAAAGGGACCAGGATTTGAACTATCACGCCAGGAATGGACAACCCTGACTGTCAGGTTTCCTAAAAATGCCCTAATTGATTCATGAGTATCGAGCCAAGTTTCAATACAAAACTAGTCATTTATTAGGAGTCAACTCCTAAGGTTGTCACTGAATAGGATTCGCACCTCGCACGGCGTCTGCCAGGATTCACTCCATAAAGCTTCTGAATATCTGCCCCGTGACCATGCCAATGGTCATAAATGTGAAAAATGGTCCTAAGTCATTTTTTAAAGTGCTGTTGTAACTTCAGACGGTCACTAAATGAGCGGTTGTAAGTCTTCTTTGTATGGTAACCCCTTGAATATCGGAACTCTGCTATTGCAACTCTGCGGCAGCTGACAATGCACCACAACAAAAATATGAGCGGACTCAAAAGCCAACAGTGATTGCCAAGCAGCCGTGGGTGTCACATTTTGTTACCACTGGTTCGTGGGCTCACGCACCCCTTCCGCGCCTCAAAAACGTATGCAAATAAGACAGCATAGAGCCAGCGCGGGTGTGCCAGAGACGGTATTCAGTAGGTTCTGACTAGTTATGGAGAACCGGTAGCGGGAATGTTGAGTAGTTCGGAGAACTGGCTGGCCACGCCCCCATCTATTCTCTGCCTCCCGAGTCCCAGCTGATCGGGAGGAAATGGGGATTTTTCAGTAACCTTCCCTTGCCACGCCCACCAAGCCATGTCACGCCCACCAAGCCACGCCCACAGAACTGGTAGTAAAAAAAATTGAATCCCGCCACTGGGGTGGGTGAGTCCATCTGTGATTTCCGCTACTGGTCCAGACGGGCTGAATACCACCTCTGTTGCCAACCATGAATCCGTTAAGACTGATGACACAGTCCTCTCCCCAGCCTCCCTGACCCTTGGTCTCTGCAGCATATTTGAAGGAGAGTCGCTCACAAACTCAGAAGATGCAATTGTCTAGTCTGCGAGGGATCTGAAAGTGGTTTTCAGGCCAGGGCAAGGTGGAAAACCTTGCGGGCGAAATATCAACAACTTTTAATAGCTGCCTTCTTTTGAAAAACAATGGCTAATTGATCCCCTTGTGGCGGGCACTCGGCTTCCTTCACTTCTCCAGATACAGAAGGGAAGATTGGGAGGAAAAGAACACAACAGGACGACAGGAGAAGGAGAAGAAGGGGAGGAGGAGGAGAGGAGGAAGAAGAGGAGGAGGAAAAAGAAGAAGGAGAAGGGGAGAAGGAGGAGGAGAAGAATAAGATTTGTGATATATGTTTAAATCTTCAGTTGAATGAGTTCATGTTTAATGAATAAAAGTTTATAATAATAATAATAATAATAAAAATGACTAAGGCTATAAAATGCAGAAGACATTTGCTAAAGCCTGAGCACAGAGTGCTTAAAATCTCAGCCAGATTCACTCTCAAACCGATGGATAATTTTGAATGAGTTCGGAGAAGATCAGTTCAGGCCAAATGGCAGAATTATGGTCTCTTGCGGGACCCATTATTGATAATGGGTTACCGAACAATGATGGATAGCTTAAAACAATGTGTGTGTGTGTGTGTGTGTGTGTGTGTGTGTGTGTGTGTGTGTGTGTGACAGACTCGGATAGAGAAAAGCCGTGAGATTTGTCATCATCTTTCCAAAAGGTCTTTTTTTTCCCGACTCGCCTGATCTTCTTTTAGAGCAACTGATTTATCTATTTAACCGCTTTCTAAATTTAGGAGAGCATTAAGTTGAGCTTGTTTCAATAGCCCCATCCACAGCTGTTCTCGATGCAAGGAAAATGCCCCCTTTTTCAAGATTCTGCCCAGGAGGTACACAGGGTAAGTGGGGGGAAAACACAGACACCTGTTACTTGATTGTTCATTTTATTAAGGGGCACAATTCCTCCTTTATTAACTTCATTTCCAGGTCAAACAAATGAACTTAAATGTCCAGTAACTGTGAGCTGGCCAGAATTAATCTGCTTCTTTGAACCTGGTCCAAAGTTGCTTTGCTGTTTGTAAAAATTTACAGTTCAACTGATGGTTTAGCCCTGGCTGTTTATTTGAGTATTTTATTGCCACCCTTTTGGTTCAAAAAGGCTGCGTCGAATAACCTATTCTATTCTATTCTATTCTATTCTATTCTATTCTATTCTATTCTATTCTATTGGACAGACTCAGCAACATGGTAAAACAAAAATAACATTTGCGGATCCCCAGTTCCCCCCCAAACCAAACAAAGCCTCTTTAGATAGGCCGTTTGAGAAGGCGCTACATTCCACAACCCGAGATCACATCGTTTTCGGGTTTTTTTTTTCACCCGGGGCACGAGACTCCCCGTCCAATCTCTGACAAGTTTGCACAGATCCCAGGCGGGGCAGGCAGTTGGCAAGGCGATCCGAAACTCATCTCGGGGCCACAGCCAAGCCGGGGCAAAAGAACAAGCAACAAACATCAGCTTTCCTGCTTATCAGTCTGTCTGCCGGAGCAGGTTATGTGACCTCAAACTGGGCAGGCAGTTCGACCTCTGGGTTTTTGCAAGGATAGGTTAAAAAAACAAAATCAAAATAGTAGCCACAATGGTGTTAAATTGCTAAAGCTTACCCCCAGATTGATTATATATATATATATTCTTATTTTACTACTACTACTTAAAACTTCACATATCTATTATTATAACATTTCTCTTCTTAATTTAACTTTATGATATACTATTTTCATATTTATTCTCTAACAAGTTGATGGGTGTGTAAACGTGGTTTATCTCTACGCGTCCGTTGATGGCTAGTATTATTTAACATTTTATTGGGTAGATCCGTATCCAATCTGTATTACTTTATAGGTAAACTCAAGGTGGTGAACATAACTAATCCTGCTCCTTCCCACTTATCTTTTCCCCATCACAACAACCCTGTGAGGTAAGCTGGGCTGAAAGGAACTGGCCCAGTTACCCAGCTATGTTCCCTTCTACCATCCTGATTCAACAGATCACGACTTCTGGCCTTGCCCCCAGGATCGATTGAGGCTAAGCCCAGGGAATTTAAACCCAGTCTAATCCAGAAATTAGTCCAGTGGATGCAGTGGCTCAGTGGCTAAGGCGCTGAGCTTGTTGATCAGAAAGGTGGGCAACTGGGCGGTTCGAATCCCTAGTGCCACGTAACGGAGTGAGCTCCCGTGACTTGCCTCAGCTTCTGCCAACCTAGTAGTTCGAAAGCAGGTAAAAAATGCAAGGAGAAAAATAGGAACCACCTTTGGTGGGAAGGGAACAGCGTTCCATGCGCCTCCGGCATTGAGTCATACTGGCCACATGACCACGGAGACTCGCTGGCTCTTTGGCCTTGAAACGGAGATGAGCAGCGCCCCCTAGAGTCGGGAATAACTAGCACCTATATACAAGGAAAATCTTTACCTTTACCTTAATTCAGAAATCCCTCATTTTGTTCCCATTGTCTGCAAAACATTCACCTCCCTCCCTCAGTGCGCAGTGTCTTCATCCGATGGTCCTATTCTTAACCAAGCCCACTCCCCCTTTTTTTTCCTATGGGGTTTCTCTCCCTCCCCCCTCCTCGCTTTTAACTGCCTGATTAAGTTCCCTAGACGTGCCAAGCCGGGGAATGTAATCAGATCAAAATGTCATTTTGGTAATCGCCCTGGCTGTGTCAGTCAGCTTCCTCCACACGCAGGAGGTTAATGGGGAGTATAAATTTTCCCTTCACCATTATTATTATTATTATCATTAATATTAGCAGGGTTTTTGTTACGGGGGGCTCCTGCCTGCCGAAGGAAGTATTGGCAAACAGCTCCATTGGGTGGGCGGGCGGGTGCGGAATTCCTACACACACACACACACACACACACACACACACACACACGGAAATGGGAATGTTATTAAGATTTGCTCCTGGCTGTTTTTGCCGCACAATTAGTGTTGGCTGGCTGGGACAGAGAATTGCGCACAAGCACGCCTTCTCTTAAGGCAGTTGTGTTTATAGATATGTTGATAGTATAAACATGACCTGGTTGTTTATTGGCTGTGTCAGTAGGGCACTCTTCTGACTAAGGAGATCCTCCCTCCCTCCCTCCCTCCCTCCCTTTTTCCTTTCCTTTCCTTCCCTTCCTTTCCTTTCCATCCCTTCCTTCTTCCCTCCCTCCTCCTTTCCTTTTTTTCTTTCCTCTTTCCTTTCCTTCCTCCCTCCCTCTCTCCCTCCCTTCCCCTTTCCTTCTTTCCTCTTTCCTTTCCTTCCTTCTTCCCTCCCTCCTCCTTTCCTTTCTTTCTTTCCTCTTTCCTTTCCTTCCTCCCTCCCTTCCCCTTCCCCCTTTCCTTTCCTTTCCATCCTTTCCTTTCCTTCCTTCCTTCCCTCCCTCCTCCTTTCCTTTCTTTCTTTCCTCTTTCCTTTCCTTCCTCCCTCCCTTCCCCTTTCCTTTCCATCCCTTCCTTTCCTTTCCTTCCTTCTTCCCTCCCTCCTCCTTTCCTTTTTTTCTTTCCTCTTTCCTTTCCTTCCTCCCTCCCTCTCTCCCTCCCTTCCCCTTTCCTTCTTTCCTCTTTCCTTTCCTTCCTTCTTCCCTCCCTCCTCCTTTCCTTTCTTTCTTTCCTCTTTCCTTTCCTTCCTCCCTCCCTTCCCCTTCCCCCTTTCCTTTCCTTTCCTTTCCATCCCTTCCTTTCCTTTTCATTCCTTCCTTCCTTCCCTCCCTCCTCCTTTCCTTTCTTTCTTTCCTCTTTCCTTTCCTTCCTCCCTCCCTCCCTCTCTCCCTCCCTTCCCCTTTCTTTCTTTCCTCTTTCCTTTCCTTCCTTCCTTCCTCCCTCCCCCTTCCCTTTCCTTCTTTCCCCTTTCCTTCCATTCCTTCCTTCCTTCTTTCCTCCCTTCCCCTTTCCTTTCCTTCTTTCCTCTTTCCCTTCCTTTCCATCCCTTCCTTTCCTTTCCCCTTCTCCTCCCTCCCTCCCCTCCCTCCCGCTTCCCTTCCTCTTTCCTTTCCTTTCCTTCTTTCCTCTTTCCTCTCCCCTTCTCCCTCCCTCCCTTGGCCAATAAAGAATATTCTCTTTTCATTTCCAACCCGCTCTTAAGAGACAGGGCTGTTCTGCGGGGGGGGGGGGGTCTTCAGGATACCTGCCTGACCTCAAGGGTTACGATGGGTGGGTCAGGAGAACGGATGGGCTGTGTGCGGCTGTGAGGAGCATTCAACCCCCCCCACACACAATAAACCCATGAAAGGAATATGAGCCCCTGACGGTTGAGATGCTGCCCCAGCCCTAAGTGTGAGGCCTGGTCCTGTTTTTTTTCAACGCTGTTGTAATTCCCAGTGTCCACTAAAGAAATAGTTGTCAGCCGTGGCGTGCAGCCATTTCATCCTCCCCTCTTTAATGCATGTTTGTGGTTAATAAGAAGGGGGGGAAAAGACAATAAAGAACCGATGGAGAAATGACATCTCCGCTCCTCGCGGCTCCGTTTTGGCAGCAGTACAACCTCCCCCCTCCCCCCCCCAATGGAAGGAAACCTTAGCGATCCTATCGATCGATCTCAATTTTCCTGAAGGATGATAATTCTGCCTGCGGCCGGCATCCTTGGGGACTTTCTTTCGAGTTCCCACCAACCATTCAGGGACTTGAGTTAGGTAAAATTTATAAAACAGTGGCTCTCTCTCTCTCTCTTTCTTATTCTCTCTCTCATTCCCTCATTCCCTCTTTCCTTCTCTTGTTCTCATTCTCTCTCTCAATCTCTGTCTTTCTTTCTCTCATTCGCTCATTCTCATTCTTATTTGCTCTCTCTCATTCTCTCTCTCATTTCTCTTATTCTCTCATTCGCTCTCTCCTTTTCTTTTTCTCATTCTCTCATTCTCTCTCTCTCATTCTCTTTCTTTCTCTCATTCTCTCTCTCATTCTCTTTCTTTCTCTCATTCTCTCTTTCTCATTCTTATTCTCTCTCACCTTTGCGTAAAGCAGCTGCGACAACCTTGTTGCTCTAGGCCAGCCCGCGGCGGCTGGGGAATTCTGGGAGTTGAAGTCCACACGGGTTTTTTAAATGTCTCCTGCTTTCAGGAAAGGCTGCTCTAGTCCAGGAAGATAGAAATACTGTCCGCCCTACAAAAGTATTTAATTCAGTGCTCTGTGCCTGGGAGTTAATGCACCTCATAATTTATAGATGAAGTAAGAGAACGGGAAGAAAATCCTGCATTTGAAGACGCCGAGTGCGAAACCTCTCGTCCTGGGCAAGTCCGTAGGATTAATTGCGTGTTCCCCAGGGAGCATTTTCAATGTGCTTCTGCATTTCAGCCTCTCTCTCTCTCTCTCTCTCTTCCTCATGTTTACGTTGCTAAATTTCTCTCCCTTTCTCATTGAGCTGAGCTGATTTTGTCCAATATTTCTTCCAATATTTAATTTTCTTAAAAATATGCTCAGATTGGGTACTTTTGATCCAACTTGTGCCTTTTCATGTGTTATGGTCCCTATCCTGAATCACCCATATTCGGTACAAGGGCATAACCGTCTCCATCTCAATTTTGGGTCATCCCCCCCCCCCCCAAAAAAAACACTGCAGGCAGTCCTTGACTTACGACCACAGTTGCTAAGATAGATGTGTGTTAAGTGGATTTTGACTCCTTTTACGATGTTTCCTGCCACGGTTGTTCTGTATGTGTTAAGTTAAGCAACATGTTTGTAAAGGGAACCCTTCCTTCCCCAGGTTGTAAGTAGAGGACTATCTGTGTTCAAATACAGTTGGTCCTCGACTTACAACAGCTCGTTTAGTGACTGTTCGAAGTTACAACGTCACTTAGAAAAGTGACTTAGGATCATTTTTCACATTTATGACCGTTGCATGGTGACGGGAATGATTCTGTTCTGTTCTGTTCTATTCCTAATTTCTAATTCTATTCCATTCCTAAGTCCTAATTCTATTTCTATTATTTCTATTTCTATTTATTTCTATTTCTATTTCTATTCTGTTCTATTCCTAATTCTATTTCTATTCTATTCCTAATTCTATTTCTATTCTATTCTATTCTATTCTATTCCTAATTCCCAATTCTATTCTATTCTACTTTCTATTCGTATTCCGCATTCTATTCTAATTCTAATTCCGTTCCATTCCATTCCATTCTATTCTATTCTATTCTATTCCTTTATTCCTATTCCTTTTCCATTCCATTCTATTGTTAAGCACCCGTTGCTGATGGTAGCGAACAGACCGGCTTCTGAACGGCAGGGACGAGGGGTGGAAAAGACACGCTCCCAGTCACAGCCGGCCACTTCCTGGGAGAATAAAAAGCCAGTTAGCAAGGATATTGATGTGAAAATGAGTTATGGACATAAACAGCTGGGGTCTTTTGGCCTCGTGCCGGGGGGGGGAAAAGATGACGGTTGTTTGCTCAGGTGAGAAGGCTAGCCGGAGGGGGAGAAAGAATGAGAGGGAGGGGAGCAGAGTATTGAAGACGTCTTCCGGATTTGGAGGCGAGGGGGGAGGCAGTGAGGAACAATGATTAGAAGGTGATGATGATGTTATCCATTCAGTCGTGTTGTTAGTTGCAAAGTTATGTCCGACCCATCGCGACCCCATGGACCACGTTCCTCCAGGCCTTCCTGTCTTCTCCCATCCTCTGGAGTCCATTTAAGCTCATGCTTACTGCTTCCAGGACTCCATCCAGCCCCCTCCTTCTCTGCCGTCCCCTTCTTCTTCTTTTGCCCTCTATCGTTCCCAGCATGAGGCTCTTCTCCAGGGAGTCCTTCTTCCTTCTCATCAGGTGGCCAAAGTCTTTGAGTTTCCTCTTCAGGATCTGGCCTTCTAAAGAGCAGTCGGGGTTGACCTCCTCTAGGACTGACCGGTTGGATGGCCTTGCAGTCCAAGGGACTCAGTGCAGGAGTCTCCTCCAGCACCAGAGTTCAAAGGCCTCCATTCTTTGGCGCTCAGCCTTCCTTATGGTCCCACCTTCACAGCCATCCATTGCAACTGGGAAAACCACAGCCTTGACTAGACAAAGCCTTGATTGGCAGGGTGATGTCTCCGCTTTTTAGGATGCGGTCTAGATTTGCCATAGCTTTCCTCCCCAGCAGCAAGCGTAGTATGCACTCCCAATACTTGCTTGTTAATCACCTTTGCTACTCCAAGGAATACGCAGGAACCTAGTTAGAAGTCAGGAATTGTGGTTTCCTCTCTGAAGAGGAGTTCAAAGGAGAATCGATTGTTTGATCTCCCCCCTCCTCCCATCTTCTCAACAACCCTGCAAGGTATGTTATTATGTCTAGCATGAGCCAAGAACTGGCCTAACCCCCCCCCCCCCCAAATGAAGTCAGGATCTTAACCCAGGTCTTTTTCAGCACCAGCAAGCTGGCTGTTCAGCCCAGACTCCCCCGTTTAACACTGGCAAAGATTTCTGTTTAAGCTGACATCATTTTTTTTTTCTGATCAGAAGAGAAAGAAATGACTGAGCAGAGATCAAATGAGCACCCGGATCAATAGCAATTTTGAGGACAAATAAAAGTGAGATGAAGAAGCTGCCATTTGTTCCGCTCAGCTGGGGCTGCATTTGCCCATCTGAGAAAAGGAGCAGAGTTAGAATTACAGTTAACCGAGGTCTCCAGCCTAGGTGGGGAAGCGGGCCGCACAAGCAGCAGGCGAGCGAGCGAAACAGAGCCGAAGAGCCAGCGCTGTCCGAAGACATCTCCGTGGTCATGTGGCCGGCATGACTCAACAATGAAGGCGCATGGAACGCTGTTCCCTTCCCACCAAAGGTGGTCCCTATTTTTCTACTTGCATTTTTATGTGCTTTCGAACTGCTAGGTTGGCAAAAGCTGGAACAAGTCACGGGAGCTCACTCCGTTATGCGGCGCTAGGGCTTCGAACTGCTGAAATGCCTACCTTTCCCATCAACAAGCTCAGCTTCTTAGCCACTGAGCCACCTCCAAAGGTCCCTTCCAAGTCTCTTACTCCTTCCTTCCTTCATTCCAAAAAAAGAAAGCAATAGTGGTGATGGGGATTTTTTTTTTGAAGTCGGGGGGTTAAATTCATTTCTTGCCCTGTTTTCTAGACGGCTGGGATTAAGGAAGGAGGGAAGATTTAAAAGGTAAGGGCTCCCTCCAGTCCAGCTCTCTTCTGCTGGCCTTCCTAGAATTAACGATTGGGCTCACCCCCAGTGCCTCTAAATCTTTAAATCTTCAAAATAAATCTTGGAAGCTGCATCTTTAACCAAAATACAGCAGTCCCTGGCAGACTTTTAAAAAACCCCACTTGCTTCTCTTTGCATCCCAAAATAGCAAAATTGTCCTTGTTTTGGTTCATCCTCCTCGGCAAGCAGAGGCGGGTAGCGAAGCCCAAATCCCGAAATTCAATTTTTGCTAGTCCCAAAGAAAGACAACTGGACTTTTGTTTTCCTTCAAAGATGTTTCCCTTCCCATCCAAGAAGCTTGTGGCATCCAGATTAGGCTTTCTGGATAGCAATGCAGTGGCTCAGTGGCCAAGACGCTGAGCTTGTCGATCAGAAAGGTTGGCAGTTCGGCGGTTCAAATCCCGAACGCCGCTTAACGGAGTGAGCTCCCGTGACTTGTCCCAGCTTCTGCCAACCGAGCAGTTCAAAAGCACATAAAAAATGCAAGTAGAAAAACAGGAACCACCTTTGCTGGGAAGGGAACAGCGTTCCGTGCGCCTTCAGCGTCAAGTCATGCTGTCCACTTGCCCACGGAGACGTCTTCAGACAGCACTGGCTCTTTGGCTTTGAAACGGAGATGAGCAGCGCCCCCTAGAGTCAGGAACGACTAGCACCTATGTGCAAGGGGAACCTTTACCTGCTTTCTGGACGGCGAGATTTTTTTGGCTGCTCAGAGGCCCAGGACAATCCGGTGGTTTGGGGAGAGGGCACGAAACAGAGCCCCTCCCTTTGTGCCCATCCCCGTGCGTGCCCAAGAGCGGGCGCAAGAACCGCAGCGTGAAGGAAGGGCACGCCGCAGCAGCCGAGCCAGGGCCGGCCGCATCAATTTGGGCTGACAGCTAGCAATTACCCTGCTGGATCGTCAGATTACTGCAAATTCATTTATTACAGAGCTGAAAAGCGACGGGACTTATTTACTGGCAAATCCATACTCATTACAAGGCTCACCCTCTGCCTGGCCACAAAACAGCTCAAGTGAAGCAAACAATTATCCCCAGCCCTTTGGGGGGGGGGAAGCGGGATGTGGTGCGGGGGTGTGTGTCGAGGGCCGGGGGATGGAAGGAAAGCACACGCCCTTTCTCCTTGCCACCCTCCCCATCCTACCTGCCAAGGTTGTCGTGCAGAGGATAAGAGAGGGGAATCTCGCACATCACACAGGACTGAGTCACAGTGTGAGTTAAATCAATGGAACGCGTACGGGTACCAGGTTCGAGATGGCTTAACTCCCCCCACCCCACCCACCCCCAACTCCGGGGTACCTTCTTGCACTCATCCACAACGGTGCCTTTGCCTCCTTTGTGCCTCGACGGTCCTAATTGCCTGGCAAATGGCAATCAACACACGCACACGCACACACACACACACACACACACACACACACGGGGAGGCTGTCAGTTTAATTGAAATGTGGCAGTCAATTTCGTCCGCCTGCCTGCCTTCCGGGGACCAGCCCTGGCATGGGATCCCCCCAGGCTTGCCTTCGAAATATCCCTCCGCTTGTCAAAACTCTAATTAAACAAAGTAAGGTGCATTATCGCTTGATTAAAAAAAAGAAATTATGGGCAGTTTAATTGGTCTGTTAGTTGTTCCCACGGGGAACCGCCCAACCTCTGCTTGGGATGGGGGTCTCTGTCCATTGAGAGATTGGGATGGGTCTTTGGAAGGTCATCGTACAGAACACAGAATAACAGACTTGGAAGGGACATTTGGAGGTCATCTAGTCCAACCCCCTGCTCAAGCAGGAGACAAAATGGCTGCCCAATCTCTTCTTAAAACACCTTCTTTTTTTGGAAGGAAGGAAGGAGTTCTGTCTCTCCTACATTATCTTCAGAGGTGGGATTCAGCCAGTACGGACCAATTCGCCCGAACCGGCAGTGGAAATCGCCCCCCTGCCCCCCCCGCCTCTATGCCAAACTATTTAAGCACATTTTCAAGCTGTGTGCATGGGTGTGCAAGCCATGCGCACGATCAAAGCGCATACGCGGAAGGCCGAGTGCATGCATGGATGGGGCCCATGCACTCACATTTGCAAACCGGTTGGGAAAGTAAATGTATAAGGGAAAGGCTCCCCTCGCATATACGTGCTGGTTGTTCCTGACTCTAGGGGGCGGTTCTCATCTCCGTTTCAAAGCCGAAGAGCCAGCGCTGTCCGAAGACGTCTCCGCGGTCATGTGGCCGGCATGACTCAACGCCGAAGGCGCCCGGAACGCTGTTCCCTTCCCACCAAAGGTGGTTCCTATTTTTCTACTTGCATTTTTTACATGCTTTCGATTGGCTAGGTTGGCAGAAGCTGGGACAAGTCACGGGAGCTCACTCCATTACGCGGTGCTAGGGATTTAAACCACCAACCTTTCTGATCGACAAGCTCAGCATCTAAGCCCCCGAGCCACCGCATCCCTTCCTAAGTGGATACCACCCCTGATTATCTTCAATATTTAGTTATTTAAGAGGTTTGGGTTTTTTGGCCGCCTTTTCCTTCTTCCAAGGCAAAGAAGAGGGGGAGGCAGGCAGAATTCTGGATTATTGCCTCTTGCTGGCAGGAGAGTTTATGTGCTGCAGTCCAGGGAGCCCAGCTTCCACGGCCAAACACACTCTTGGTCACTCCCGAGCAGTAATTAAGCGCCACAAGGTCGAGCACGGCAGGAAAAGAGAAGTGCTCAAGGATAAGAGGATTACCCGCTTAAACCCTTCCTTTCATCAGATAAAAGGCAAGGGAGCAGTTTCCTCTCCACATCTGGAGCACCTGGGGGAGGGGTCTGGAAGGGGGGAGTGGGTTGGCGAGGGCAGGGGACAGGAGGGTCTCTCTTTCGGAGGGTCCCATGCAGGGCTGTTACTCGCACACCACATCCAGGTATGCGCTCAGACTTCCACACAAGCGCTTTGGCTAAAAAACCCACGGCCATGGACCCAGGGCGGTTGGGCAGGGCCATCCACGACTTCCACTACCGGTTCGGACGAACCACTCCAAACTGGCCGAATGCCACCTCTGGTCCCATGCAGATCCCTGGGCTTTCCATGCCGTCTTCAGCCCGAGCAAGCAGCATTGCATTGGGACCCGAGAGGAATGGACGACAACTTGAGTGCCCACTTAAAGAAAGGGACAAATAAAATCCATGTTTTTTTGACCGCCGCGCACCATTTCTTGAAAAAAAAAAAACTCTCCGGGACGCCGGCGAAATCAATATTATTTGCAAAATAATATAATCTCCAAAAGTGTTTTCTTGTTTGCTTCCCCTCCCGCCCCCACTTTGAAACCGTTTCGCTTCTCATCCAAGAAGTTCCGATGAAGCGAAGAAGCTTCTTAGACGAGAAGCGAAACGTTTGCGAGAAAAGCCGAACCGGAACCTGGATGATTTGAGAACCTCCAGAGACAAAATAATATAATATTTAACCTCCTCCTCCAACCAGCTGAGAAGCCGTAGCAAATGCAGGCCTCGAGGGATGAAAACGCAGCTTTGCCCATTATTGTCGGGCATTGCGACCGGGAGTGATATTCACTTCCCTTTCCTATCAGTTTGCAAATGTGAGCCTGTGCAGGCACAAAGCCTTCCGCGCATGCGCTTTTGGCGAAAAAGGGCCTCAATGGGATGCCGTAGAGCCGTAGATTTCCGCTGCAGCTCTACCGCATCCCATTTGCTGTAGATTTCCGCTATCGTTTCGGGCGAACTGGTCCGAAGTGGTAGAATACCACCTCTGATTGCAACGGTCGTAAAATGGCTCATCCTTTGACTGACTCGGTTTGAGGACCTCTTTTTTTGGGCTTGTGTGGCCGTCGTTAAGTGAATGTCACAGTCACGAACAGGGGTCGCAAAGCGAGGACTGCCCGCGCCTCGCAGGGCCAATGCCTTTTTCCTCAATCTCTTTGCTTGCACCACGCTTCCCCTTGTACATGCAATTCCTCTCCAATTTACACACCCTTCCCAGCACCCCTCCTGAGTCCAGAGGGCCGGAGTGGCATTTACGGTGTACACAATTCACACAACCAGCTCCCCAGGCAACCCCAAGCCAATTCTCTCGTGTGTGGGACAAACCAAACGGCAAGGTTTTTAGTTGGCAAGACAGACAGAAGAATCTGGGGAAGAAAAAAGTATTTACAGAAAAATGAGAGTCTTTTTTTTTTAAAGCGAGAAATATGGCCCTGGCACCCTTCTCCTTTCTAACTCAGCTTTGCGTCCCAGGAGAGGCGGAGCATCACATGGTCACACGCCCAAAGGCGTGCAACCACACAGAGGAGGCACACTTCCCCCCCCCCCCCGTTTCTGCAAATCCGCCCCTCCATTGTAGCAGCCGGATCGGCAGCGACTGAATTTGCACCTCTTCACACATGCACACCAGCCTGCCACCCACCCACCCACCTACCCCCACCCACCCAAGGACGCTGGCTCGCACTCTTTGCGAGCTGTTAAATGTGTTTTCACGTAAGAGGCTTTAAAAACGTGTCAGAGGCCCCTGGCACGGGATTTGTTGATGCGGGAGAAGAATGGGGGGGGGGGGGAAGGAGCATCGTTATATGCGCTGTCTCCGGCATGCGCGCCACGGCGGGAAGCCAAGGGTCACCTGCGAAGGGACAACCAACCGGATGGCTGCTGGCCTCTAGATCCCAGATTTGGGGAGCCTATAGGTAGTCCTCGACTTACAACAATTCATTTAACGGCCACCCAACTGAATCTCCTGCGATCACACATGATCCACTTTTTTGCAAGCAAGGTCAAAGGGGAAGCCACATCGCAGCGGAAGTGGTTCCCTTAGCAACCGTAGCGGGAAAGGTCGTAAAATGGGGCAAAGCTGACTTAATGAATGTCTCGCAGAAATTTTGGCCTCAGTTGTGGTCGTACGTCGAGGACTACCTGTACTGGTAGTCCTCGACTTACAGCCATCCGTTTAGTGACCATTCAAAAGTAACAACGGCACTGAAAAAGGGACTGTTTTTCACACTTATGGCCATTGTGCCTTGCCGATGGTCACGTGGTCCAAATTCAGACCTTTGGCCACTGACTCGCATTTATGACTCTGGCCATGTCCTAGTGCCATGCAATCTCCTTGCCACCTTCTGACAGCAATGGGGGGCGGGTGGGGGGGGAGAATCCAGATTCACTTAACAACTCTGTGACTGACTTCAACACCTGCCCTGGTTCGCTTAACAACTGTGGCGAGAAAGGTCTCCAAAAACAGAAGGAAAATCCGCTTAACAAATGTCTCACTTAGCAACAGAAATTTGGGGGGTGGTTGTCCCTTGCGGTGTCATAAGTCGAGGACTCCCTGTATTCTGGCTCCGCTTGGGATCGAAGGAACGTTGCCTCCTCTTTTTGACCTGTCTGTATTTTCTCTCTGTGTGTAGGGACGAGGAGTGGGAGTAAAAAAAAGGGGGGATTGTAGGAAGGAAGAGAGACCCCAATTAGGGTGCCTGCCCGCTTTTCTCCTTTTTAATCCAGGGCCCTGGAGACGGAGAGAAGCTGTGGGCTGCTCCTTTCATCGCCTTTTCAAGGTTGCCCAAGCAATGTTCCTTCTCTATGCAAATCCAAAAGAGGCCGAAGCGAACGGGCGTCTGTGCAAATAGGCGTGAAGGAGATCGGAAGTTGCCAGAAAATCAAACCAGATTTACGGTTGGGGGCTGTTGTCACTGTTGTTATTTACGCACCTTCCACCCCCTCGCTGCTTTTGATTATCGGATCCTTTCCCAAGGATGTCGGGCGGCTGAAGACACCGGCAGAATAGATGCCACTTTGATGTCCCGCGACTTTGCGCAATCGACGTTTTCATTCCAATGGCGTTAGAAGGGTTTCCCATCATTCTGGCTGGTTTCGAGGGGTGGGGAGGGAGAAGCAAAATATCCGTTTTCTCCCCCTAATCAAAGCATCACAGATAAAATTCTATCCATTCAGTCGTTAGGAGTTTTTTTAAAAAATGACTTGATGGCGCGTAATTAGTCAATCGGTCAATCAGTCAAATCGGTCCCAGGGAATTGCTTGCAATTTTAGCTTTAATTTGAAGATTAAGGTAAAGGTTCCCCTCGCACGTATGTGCTGGTCGTTCCCGACTCTAGCGGGCGTTACTCATCTCCGTTTCAAAGCCGAAGAGCAAGCGCTGTCTGAAGACGTCTCCGTGGTCATGTGGCCGGCATGACTCAACGCCGAAGGCGCACAGGACGCTGTTCCCTTCCCACCAAAGGTGGCTCCTATTTTTCTACTTGCATTTTTTACATGCTTTCGAACGGCTAGGTTGGCAGAAGCTGAGACAAGGAACGGGAGCTCACTCTGTTATGCGGCGCTAGGGATTTGAACTGCCGAACTGCCAACCTTTCTGATCAACAAGCTCAGCATCTTAGCCAGTCCTGCTTTTTAAATCAGGGCTGGCTGAGTTACAGTGAATTAAATGATGATGGCATCCAGCTGATGAGGTTCCCCAGGCAGCAAACTATTAGGGGATTCTGGGAGTTGAAGTCCACCCATCTTAAAGTTTTCAAGAATCACTTAAAGACAAGATGGATTAAAGTTACAGTTGAAAGTTAACTGCAAAAGTGAATCAGAATCATACCGACACATCTACATCCAAACAAAGCAATATCTACTTAGCCCACCTCCCAGACTTCTCACTCATAATTCAGCCACTAGAAAATCTCAGTAACCAAGTTAGCGAACAAGCCAGTAGGATTTTGAAGCCGGTAGCATGCCCCTTTAATCTCTGTATGTGGCTTAAAAAGCAGGAAGAAAAGAAGCTGTGCTTTGAATCATGGGGGGGGGGGGGGGGATTTTCCTACCTAACCATTGATGTCTGTTTTAGACTAACCTCCGATGTAAAACAACTTAGGAGCAAAACCAGATAAACGCCCCTCACCTGCGAAGTTCAACACGCGTGTGCGTGCGTTGAAGGCTGTCACGCCACCCGAAGGAGAAGGCGCGTTTTGTTTTAACTCCAAGTTAATAAAATGATCCACAGTTTATTTAAACGGCCAAGCCGGGGACGGTAGCAAAACCCTGCTAACGTTTTGTTTATTTTGCAAACCGAGCATCTTAGCAGCCCCTTCAGGCTGCCAATAAAACACATTGGAACGACGGGAAAAGCCGACCCATTCAGATGATGCCCGAGATGACGCCTTTCTAAGGAGGAAACGTCAAAAGAGAAAGAAAAAACGCCACAGTTTTCAGGAAACTGTGTTTCTGTTGCGAAGCGAGGCAGTTGTCAGGTGAATTTTGCCCCATTTTACGACCCTTCTTGCCACTGCAGTTGTTAAGTTAGTCTCACGGTTGTTAAGTGAATCTGGCTTCCCCATTTGACTTTGCTTGTTGGAAGGTCACAAGAAGGGATCACGTGACCCTGGGACCCTGCAACCGTCGTAAATATGAGGCAGTTGCCAAGCGTCAGAATCTTCGAGGAAATGACAGGTTTACGGAGAAGGCTACAATAGGGTATCTATCTATCTATCTATCTATCTATCTATCTATCTATCTATCTATCTATCTATCATCTATCTATCATCTATCAATCTATCTATCATCTATCTATCATCTATCTATCCATCGATCCATCCATCCATCCATCCATCCATCCATCCATCTATCTATCTATCTATCTATCTATATCTATCATCTCTCTCTCTCTCTCTCTCTCTCTCTCTCTCTCTCTAACATCTATCTATCTATCTATCTATCATCTATCTCTATCTATCTATCTATCTATCTATCTATCTATCTATCTATCTAAGGGACACGGTGGCTCAGTGGCTGAGCTTGTCGATCAGAAAGGTCGGCAGTTCAGCGGTTCGAATCCCTAGCACCTCGTCACGGAGTGAGCTCCCATGACTTGTCCCAGCTTCTGCCCAGCCTAGCAGTTCGAAAGCACGTACAAAATGCAAGTAGAAAAAGAGGTACCCCCTTTGGTGGGAAAGTAACAGCGTTCCGTGCGCCTTTGCCGTTGAGTCATGCCGGCCACATGACCACGGAGACGTCTTCGGAGAGCGTTGGCTTTGAAACTGAGATGAGCACCGCCCCTCCCCCCCTAGAGCTGGGAACGGCTAGCACATATGCGCGAGGATAACCTTTACCTTTAACCATGAATTTATATCTTAATATACTTCTCCTGCATTGCCCTCTGCTGGCACCTACTGGCTGCCAGATCAAGACCTGCATTGGAAATCCAGAGGGAGGGTTAGAAAAAGGTATTCGTTCCTCTCCCCCGTGCCCTTCCACTCCTAAATCTCTAGCCTAAAACCACAGTTTCTGGTGTCCTTCCCATCCTATAGCAAACATTTCTTGCATCACATCTTGCATTGCCCTCTGCATTCAAATCTGCGTGCGAAACCTGCCCTGCACTCACCCCCAAAGTGCTGGCCAACCATGAGCATCATTTCATTTATTTTTACACACACACACACACACACACACACACACACACACACACACATGGAGGCACACCCTTGTGCGTTGCTCGAACCTGATTGCAGAGCAGTGGTCTTCTCTTATCATCCTTTCATCACTGCCGCCCGTCTCCCCTCCCCACCTGGTCCTCTCAGCTGTAATATATTTGTGCGATTGCCGAAGGGGGTTGTTATCTTTCACGGGCATTCCCGAAGGCAGAAGGAGAGGCTGCTTCGTAAACAGAAAGGCTCCAGCGGGATTTTCCAAAAGCTTGTAAATGAGTTGACAGGCTAACAATTTGGAAGATTGGGTTTCTTGGTCTGTTAGAAGCTCCCCTCTGCTGGGAAAACCTGGTTGGAGAGGATTAGCATAATTGAACTGTCCTGCCTGCTTGTCTGTCCGTCCGCCTGTCTTTTTATCCATCCATCTTCTACCTGTCTAGCTATTCCTCCATCTATCCATCAGCCTTCAGGCTACCAAATCTTTTTATTTACTTGCGCTGAGACAGAGACAGAAAGACAGAGAGAAACAGAGAGAGACAGAGAGGAAGAGACGCACACAATTTTTATTACAGCTGTTTTAAAAAGGGAGATAAAAAAACGAATGCTAACACAAGGTAAGAAAAAGAGAAATCAGAGAGCTAAAATTGCAAGAAAGGTAAAAGAGATAAAAGAAAAACAGAAAAGAAAGGAGAAAGAAATAGAAAGAGAGAAAGAAAAAGAAAAAAGAAGGAAGGAAGGAAAAAAGAAAGAAAGAGACAAAGGAGTTACAGCACTATTGACTTCTTTTCACAGCCTAGCTTGTCTAATCGTCAAAACCATAAATCACACGTCCATTTTTTGAACAGGACAGAATAACAGAGTTGGAAGGGACCTTAGAGGTCTTCTAAACCAACCCCCCTGCTCAGGAGAGAAACCCTACACCTTTGCAGAGAAATTGTTGTCCAATCTCTTAAAACCCCGCAGTGTTGGAGCGCTCACAATTTCTGGAAGTAAGCCATTCCACTGATCGATTGTTCTCCGTGTCAGGAAATTTCTCTTTAGTTTTAGGTTGGGTCTCTCCTCGATAAGATTTTCCCATTTCATACAAAAAAGTTCATGAAGGACATTTTCCAACTCAACAATAAAGATAGATGTTCTCTTTTCTCTGATCAAAAAAAATATATATCAGTGAAGGCCTCTCGGCAAGTTTCATCTTTTTCACCAAGCATCATTCCTTCGTTGTGGGTATTATTTACACCTTTCTGAAGACAATAATCTCACTGAAGGTATCATCTTACCAAATCTGAGATGCAAAAGATCAGAATGACCACAAGGCACAGCCAAGCCCCTGTTCTGATGGCCACAGCAGGAGGAGGGCTAACACACAGATGTGTGCTCCAAAATTCCTTTCTGGATAAAGGGAAGGACCTGGGATCGCCCATAAGTGCTCCATACAGAGGTCACAAAACAGCCAATCTTTGATGGGTTTTAAAGCTGTGGTAAGCCTGTGTTAGAAAGACAGGACTAGACAAAGCAAAAGTTGGAATTAAGATTGCCAGGAGAAATATCAACGACCTCAGAGACGCAGAGGATATCATCCAAATGGCAGAAACTGAAGAGGAACTAAAGAGCCCCTTGATGAGGGTAAAGAAGGAGAGTGCAAAAATTGGCTTAGATCACGGCATCCGACCCTCTCAATTCCTGGCAAATAGATGGGGAAGAATTGGAGGTAGGGACACTTTATTTTCCTGGGCTCCAAGATCACCGCAGATGGAGACTGCAGCCAAGAAATTAAAAGGAGCTTGCTCCTGGGGAGGAAAGCGATGGCAAATCTAGAGAGCATCCTAAAAAGCAGAGACATCACCCTGCCAATCAAAAGTGTGTCTAGCCAAGTCAATGGTTTTCCCAGTTGCAATGGATGGCTGTGAAGGTTGGACCATAAGGAAGGCTGAGCGCCAAAGAACGGAGGCCTTTGAACTCTGGTGCTGGAGAAGACTCCTGCATTGAGTCCCTTGGACTGCAAGGCCATCCAACCGGTCAGTCCTAGAGGAGGTCAACCCTGGCTGCTCTTTAGAAGGCCAGATCTTGAAGAGGAAACTCAAATGCTTTAGCCACCTGATGAGAAGGAAGGACTCCCTGGAGAAGAGCCTCATGCTGGGAACGATAGAGGGCAAAAGAAGAAGAAGGGGACGGCAGAGAAGGAGGGGACTGGATGGAGTCACCGAAGCAGTCGGCCTGAGCTTCAATGGACTCCAGAGGACGGTAGAGGATAGGAAGGCCTGGAGGAACGTTGTCCATGGGGTTGGACACGACTTCGCAACTAACAACAAGAGCTGTGGGAACCAAAGAAAGGTCCTTTGCCCAAGCTCTGCAGTTTGGAGCCTTCAAACAGATAATGGGTTCTTAATCACTTCTGGAAATGGCTTGTTAACTGCTTTTTGGATATTAAGAACCTTCAGAACGAGACAAGTTTCATTACACCGGTTGATGTCTCCTTCAATCCTCAGTGAAATAAATTTCATGTAAATTTAAGAACTTTTTTGAAAAGAAAGAAACAAACAGCAAACGGCTGATTAAAACGTTGATTTTGGAATTATAAACGGACTAAGAGGCCTGAAGGATGGGGGAATAAGATTTTGAAATTAATTACAAGAATCCTTCCCGTGGGTTGTTTAAAATCCTATTAAAAATATATGGAGATTTTTTTGAATCCGAGTGTAAGAAATCTTCCCGTGGGAAAATGTTATGGATTAGAGAGAGAGAGAGAGAAAAAAAAAAAAACCATGATAAGAAGAGACTTTGAAGGGTGGACACTAGAGGCAAAACAGCAAGAGCTAAAAAGCCTGATAATTAAAGGAGAAAAGGCCCAGCATTACAGAAGGGAGAAAAAAAAAAAGCATTTTAACTTTGGAAAAAGTCAAGGATATTGGGAAACAATGCTCCCAGACGTTTATCTCGAGATTGTCTTGTGACCATAAAAATGGATTTAAAAGAGGAAATAGAAAGGGATACAATGGGGGAATCAAACTGTTTGGGATTCGAATTTTAAAAATTTCTCCCAAGTCGACCTCTGTTCTTTAGCTGTTCCCTTTGTCTGGCAACTCTGCGCATGCACACACTGGGAATAGGCTCCAGCTGTTCTTCTGCCTCACTGATGTCTGACTCTGAAGGCAGCTGATAACTGTCAGACGGCCCTGGCCTCCTCTCTGCCTCCGACGCAGAGCCCTCACCAGAGCCTTCCCCAGACTCCAGGACTGGCAAAGCTCGCTTAACAAAGGAAGTTAGTCATTAATAACAATACAATACAATACAATACAATACAATACAATAGCAGAGTTGGAAGGGACCTTGGAGGTCTTCTAGTCCAACCCCCTGCCTAGGCAGGAAACCCTACACCACTTCAGACAAGTGCCTATCCAACATCTTCTTAAAGACTTCCAGTGTTGGAGCATTCACAACTTCTGGAGGCAACTTCTGTTCCACTGATTAATTGTTCTCACTGTCAGGAAATTCCTCCTCAGTTTTAAGTTGCTTCTCTCCTTGATTAGTTTCCACCCATTGCTTCTTGTTCTACCCTCCGGTGCCTTGGAGAATAGTTTAACTCCCTCTTCTTTGGGGCAACCCCTGAGATACTGGAAGACTGCTATCCTGTCTCCCCTGGTCCTTCTTTCTCTTAAGCTAAACATACCCAGTTCCTGCAACCGTTCTTCCTATGTTTTAGCCTCCAGTCCCCTAATCCTCTTTGTTGCTCTTCTCTGCACTCTTTCCAGAGTCTCCACATTGTTTTTACATTGTGGTGATCAAAACTGAATGCAGTATTGATGTCTGTTTTAGTGTGTCCTTACCAAGGCCTTATAAAGTGATATTAACATTTCATGTGATCTTGATTAATAACAATAATGACAATAACCATAGCTTGTTGCACATGTGTGCCACCTAATCTTTCTTTTGTTTTTAGAAAATGTGTTTATTTGTTTCTTATTAAAATATCGGACACAGTGCAACCATCCTGGCATTATCTCCACCATACATACTAAAGGGTGTAACCGAAACTATACAAACACTATCATACATTGTCCTCTTACGATGCATTACTAATGATACCTATATAAATATATTCTAGTTAATATACTCATTTGTGTTTACATTGTATGTACCTATATTACATTCATTGCCTTACTTTCCATATTCGCAAATCCAAATTACTTCTTGTTCCAACGCCTGCCTCTCATTTCCAACCAACAGTAAAATCTATCCCATCTGATATTCTGATTCTCCTTTGTATTTAATTTCTAGTGTCAAGTTTGTCCATTTCTGCACATGCAAATATTTTATTTATTAATCCCCCCTCTGAAGGAATATGTAGACTTTTCCATTGTTGGGCATAGACCATTCTTGCTGCTGTTATAATATTATTACTATGTTATAACATAGGATGCCACCCAATCTCGAATAACTGTGGGTGGCGACTCGCAGCCATCAAAAAAATGGCAATCAGATCAAAGAAAGATAAAAGATGGCTAGGACCCTCAACTGGGGAGGGGGTCTCTCTCTTCCCCCCCCTCTCTCCCTCCCTCCCTCCCCTTCCCCAAACATGAAGAGCCAAGTCTTCCCAGCAATTCTAAACAAGAGTATCAACCAGATCTCAGAGGAAACCTCATTCTAGAGGGCAGGGGTTGCTACAGAGATGGGGCACTTCCGGGGTCCTGATAGATGACCTTGCTTAATTGACGGAACTCAGAAGGCACCAACTCTGCAGGATCAAATCAGAATGGTTTCCAAGACCAACCAAGAAACTGGGGTTTAGGAGAGGCTACAGACTGGGAGGGGGGGGGATAATATGAATTCAGGTTAATTTCATGGTTCCAAATAGCACCCAAAATAAAATAAGAATCCGAGGCAAGAGATTCCTCAGAGTTCCAATTTATGAAGAGAGACATGTTGGCACATCTGGGAAATCCCGAATCTTGACAGCTTCCAGGTTTTCCCCACCCAGCTGAAAGTTCAAGATCCTGCCCCAAACACCCACATGTCCATTCCATGGTCCAATCTCCCACTGCCACGAAGAGAGATTTCCCCCCACTCATCCAGAGACAAAGGATGACCTTGAGTTTCCAAGAAGAATGTTATTATGGCTACACATCACCCAACTCCACATAATCCCCATTCCCAGTTTCCCAAGATAGAAAGTGTGGCAGCCCTTGAATCCACAAAAAAGGAGATGGCTTGCAGGTTCTGAGACAAAGTGGAGGGCAGCTCCCCGATGATTCGATCCAAAGCCTCCCTCTTCTTCCAGCCGCCATCTTTGGCACCCAGCTTCGCACCCGCTTGCCAACAGCTCCTGCGATTTTTTTTTGTCATTTGAAATACGTCACATTCACCCCACCTCCCAGCTCCCCACCGCCCATTGCAGCTCGGATAAATCAAGCAAGGAGCTAGGTTGCTAATGAGCTGTTTTTGCAATTCCTTGCAAAAATTGACACATTGAAAAAGCTGGGGGGGTGGAAGAGAAAGAAAGGAAGAGAGAGAGAGAAAGAAAGAAAGGCTTAATTGGGGAAGAGATGAAGCAGTTAATTAGAGTCAGGCACAAAGGGGGTGTCGGTATCGGCCCCTATTTCAACTGTAAGCTGTCTCAACGCCATTTCCAGGCAAGGGCTGCTAGTCTGGGATTCTGACAAGCCACTTTGGGGGTGCCAAGCCCTTCGTGTTCACTTTCTCCCCACCCTTCTTCTGGGGAGGGGGGGGGGTCTCGTCTCCAGGGAGGGTCTTAATTCTCTCCCTTGAGAAGGTGATTTTTCTATGGAGATTCTCACTCAACCGGGTCCCAAAAGTGCTTTTTCAAAAGGCAATTGGACTGTCAGGCCTGCAGCCATCTTTCCTTTTGGGTCTTTGGCCTGCCACACTTTCTATTATTGCCCTATGCCTTTCCTATGGTGGGAAAATGGGAGGTGGGGATTGTACGGAGTTAGATGCTATGTAGCCATAACAACATTCTTTCTAGAAAGCCAAGGTCATCCTTTGTCTTTGCACCTCTGCACCTGACCGGAAGTGGATGGGTGGAACTGCCAATAGTGCAGTGGGAGATTGGACCATGGGGTGGACTTGTGGGTCTGGGGGGGGGGGCAAGATTGTGATCTTTCAGCTGGGTGGGGAAAACCCGGGAAGCTTTCAGATTCGGGTTTTCCCAGATGTACATGGATGGAACTTTGCGCAATACTTTGCCTTGGACTCTGATTTAATTTTGGATGCTGTTTGGAACCTTGACACAGCCTTCTTGTTTTTCGTTGAAGAGGTATCGCTTCTCATCCAAGAAGCTTCTTCCGTTCTGACCAGAGCTGAAAAGAAAGGAACTCCAGTTGCCCTTTCAAAAGCGCCTTTGGGAAAAGGTGATCTCTGACCCTTTACTCCATCGCTTCTCCTGGGCTTGTCAATTATACCCAACGGGAGGCTCGCAAACCACAGATTGGTTACAAGGGACTAAGGCAGCGATGGCGAACCTTTTCTGCACCGAGTGTCCAAACCAAAACATGTGTGCATGTACGGTTCCCCTCGCACATACGTGCTACTCGTTCCCGACTCTAGGGGACGGTGCTCATCTCCGTTTCAAAGCCGAAGAGCCAGCGCTGTCCGAAGACGTCTCCGTGGTCATGTGGCCGGCATGACTCAACGCCGAAGGCGCACGGAACGCTCTTCCCTTCCCACCAAAGGTGGTTCCTATTTTTTAATGTGCTTTCGAACTGCTAGGTTGGCAGAAGCTGGGACAAGTCACGGGGACTCACTCCGTTACGCGGCGCTAGGAATTCGAACCGCCCAACCTCCTCCGACCTTTCTGATCGACAAGCTCAGCATCATAGCCCCTGAGCCTAATATTAAACCAAGATCACAGCAAAAGTATCCGAAACGCCAGAGCCGTGAACATCAATGCGGCCCACAAAGGCAAAAGTTGTATTCTGCTGTGTCCAATTACGCGATAAATTCCCAACGATAAGCCCAAAGCGTCGGTAATCTCCGTCCCCTCTGAAAAGATTCCCACATCCATCCAACCCCCCCCCCCCGGTCCTCCTGTTCCTAAATGCTATTTACTCAGATCTTTACCGCCTTACATTCCCCCACTGAAGGGCTCCCAGCTACGCTCCTTGCATTTTGTTTTGTTCTTTTGTTATACATATTCCAGCAGCTGTTATTAAATTCCCAACACGCACAAGGTGTGTGTTATCTTTTAACAAACCCAATAAGCAACACGTAGCTGGCTGCGGTGCAGAATGCCCCGTTGCCTTTGTAATAATTCCCGGTATTGATTTCCAATAGGTCCTTTTTCTTCTTTTTCCTTCTCTCTTTCCTGCCATGGAGAAGGCCTGGAAAAACCACCGTGTCAAAGAAGCTAATTGCACTCCGCCCTCGGTGTCGTCTATTTCTGCAGTGCGTTGGAAATTACGAAAAACCTTTGCGTTAACAGGGCAGTTCCGTACGCCGAGGCCGTTAGCATTCGGAGGGGTTCACCGATGTGCCGGCCAAATATGGTTTCCCCAAGCTGCCTTGAACTCCCATCAGGCCCCAGTCAAGCACAGGTAATCCTCGACTTAACGTCCAGGCAATTGAGATCAAAATTTCCATTGCTAG
Source organism: Natrix helvetica (assembly GCF_964273705.1). Classification (NCBI taxonomy): domain Eukaryota; kingdom Metazoa; phylum Chordata; class Lepidosauria; order Squamata; family Natricidae; genus Natrix; species Natrix helvetica. The sequence continues at coordinate 4,552,266 of NC_138563.1, forward strand.
TCCTTGACTTATGGCCCCAAACTTTATGTGGCTCGACAAGACATTGGTTGAGTGTGTTTTGCCCCATTTTGCGACTTTTCTTGCCCATGTTGTTAAGTGAATCGCTGCGGTGGGTAAGTTAGAAACCCGGTTGTTAAGCGAATCTGCTTTCCCAGTCAGGTGGTCGCAAAAAGGGATCAGGTGACTCCCGAGATGCTGAAACCATCATAAATATGAGCCAGTTGCCAAGCATCAAATATAAGTCATGTGACCACAAGAATCGTGGTTGTAAGTGTGAAAAATGGTCCTAAGTCTTTTTTTTTCAGTGCTGTTGTGACACTGAAGAGACCCTAAATGAACTGTTGTAAATTGAGGACTCTCTGTACACCCGCAATGCTCCAGTCGACGTCCCATATCTGATGAAATTTACAGCAGAGGTGTCAAAAGTTGGCAACTTTTAAGACCTGTGGACTTCAACTCCCAGAATTCCCAGGCCAGCCATTTTGCCACAGTTGTTAAGTAAACAGTAACAGAGTTGGAAGGGACCTTGGAGGTCATCTAGTCCAATCCCCTGCTCACGCAGGAGACCTGTACTAGGGATTTGAACCGACGACCTGCTGACCTTTCTGATCATCAAGCTCAGGGTTGTAGCCACTGAGCCACCTAAGCGAACCCCTGTAGCTGTTAAACGAATCCCGTGGTCGTTAAGTGAATCCGACTTCCCCCATCGACTTTGCTTGTTGGAAGCCGATTGGGAAGGTCACTAGCGGTGATAACCTGGACCTCGGGATGCGGCAACCGTTATAAATCCATGCTGTTCGCCCAGCAACAAATTTTGATCCCGTGACTGGGGGGGGAACGCTACGGCGGTCATAAGTCTGAGGACCGGCCTTAAGTCATTATTTTTGGGTCTGTGACTTCAAACGGGCGCTCAACAAGTAGTTGTAAGCTGAGGACCAGACTATTATTTTGCTCTTTTTGTAGTTCTGCCCAGAATGTAGACAGAAATCTCAACGCTTGGGTAGGTCTGGATGATCTCACGGGTGTCTCATTCTAACGGTACGATCAAAGACAAGACCCAGCAATCTCTCTTTGCCAACTTGGCTGGGGTTATTTTGGCTCAGCCTCTCTTTGCCAACTTGGCTCTCTTTGCCCCCCCCCTCTTTTCTCCCCTTAAGAGCGGAGGGGGCGGAAATGCCAAAATAAGCATTTTTGACAGGCCCCTTCTTGTCTCCATCTCTCCCCTCGTCTTCCATCACGGAAACGTCGCACAAAAGAGCCAAGTGTGATAGTGTCGGAAGCTACAATAAGCAACCGAGGAGGAAAAACAACTTTTCACTCTCAAAAGAAGCGATTTTGGTACGAGGCCAAACGTGTGACGGGAGGCGAAATTCGTTCTTTGTTTCAAGGTGTTTTTTCTTCTTCTTTTCCTTCCTGAACCAAACAATTTGAGTTAAAAACAGAGGAGCCTGGGGGGAAAACATAGTGCCCCCACCCCCAACACAGGCAGTCCTTGATTTATGACCACAATTGAGCCCCGGATTTATGTTGCTAAGAGAGACGTCGGTCAGGTGAATTTTGCCCCATTTTACGACCTTTGTTGCCACCGTCGTTGAGCAAATCACTGCCGTGGTAGAGTTACAAACACGGTCGTTAAGTGAATCAGGCTTCCCCCGTTGACTTCGCTAGTCAGAGGGTCACCAAAAAGGGGATCACAGGGCCCCAAGACCCTGCAACCGTCATAAATGTGAAGCAAATGTCTGTATGCTTGCCATGGGAACGGTGCAATGGTCATAAGTGTGAAAAAACGATCCTGTTGCTTTTCTTTCAGTGCTGTGACTTGGAATGGTCACTAAGCAAATGGTCGTAAGTTGAGGACTACCTGCATTCTCCATCCAGTTCTGCCCAGGTAAAATCCCCAAAAATAGATTTACCTGGAGGAGGGAAGGAGAATCACAATGGCCTCTTCTGGTTTAAGGAAACAGGTGGCCCATAACTAATCTTGAAACAGAGGGATAGAACCAAGATCACGTGAAGGGTTAATACCACTCTATAAGGCCTTGGTAAGGCCACACTTGGAATACGGCATCCAGTTTTGGTCACCACGATGTAGAAAAGATGTGGAGACTCTAGAAAGAGTGCAGAGAAGAGCAACAAAGAGGATTAGGGGACTGGAGGCTAAAACATGGGAAGAACGGTTGCAGGAATTGAGTATGTCTAGTTTAATGAAAAGAAGGACCAGGGGAGACAGGATAGATGTGTTCAGATATCTTCAGGGACTGCCCCAAAGAAGAGGGAGTCAAGCTATTCTCCAAGGCACCTGAGGGTAGAACAAGAAGCAATGGGTGGAAATTAATCAAGGAGAGAAGCAATTTAGGAGAAATTTCCTGACAGTGAGAACAATTAACCAGTAGAACAGTTTGCCTCCAGAGGTTGTAAATGCTCCAACACTGGACGTTTTTAAGATGATGTTGGATAACCATTTTTCTGAAGTGGTGTAGGGTTTCCTGCCTAGGCAAGGGGTTGGACTAGAAGACCTCCAAGGTCCCTTCCAACTCTGTTATTCTAAATCTATTCTATTCTAATAATGGACCAAGAAGTCAGAAACCAATAGACAGTTTCTGAATCACGTCAAGGATGCCGTTATTAACCCAGCAATTATTTATTTTATTTCACTTTATTTCATCTCCATAGCCAACCAACTCCATCCAATGACTCCGGATGGCTTAACATTCTAAAAACAATTTAAAACAATATTAAAACAGTAAAAGCCATCTACGAAATGAATAAATGCATTTGCAGAAATGCTTGTTTTGGGTTCCCACCCCACATTTCAATGTACAACCCGCTTCTTTGTTTATAAATGCCAATTTATAAGAAACCCCCCCCCCTGAACTCAACCCTGCCTCTTTTTTAGAGAGTCTGACACTTTTTTTTTTTTTTGCAAAAGGAAATGAGTCAGAACTCCTGATTTTGCTCAGATGCCGATCCGATCGGGAAAATAATGTTCAAAAACCCCAAACAAATGCCTCTTGCAGGCTTAGAACTCCCACACACAACAGGGGGAAAGTTCCTTTAATCAAGTTGCCAGCCTAATAAGCAATTAAATCCGTAAGTGAAGAAATGAATTGTGAGCCTGGAGAATGGGGAGTTGCAGTTTCAATGAAGGCTGCATGGATCTCGGGACTAAATGAGCAGGAATTGGGTATCCAAGAATCTATGAAATGCACAAGGCAGGGAGCCAGGCAGGCTAAATGGTTTTGCTCCTGATCTTGCCCCTGTTAGAAGGAAGGAAGGAAGGAAGGAAGGAAGGAAGGAAGGAAGGAAGGAAGGAAGGAAGGAAGGAAGGAAGGAAGGAAGGGAAGGAATTGCACAATGGAGGAAGTCAGCCAAGCTAAATGGTTTTGCTTTTGATCTTGCCTCTGCTAGAACAGAAATAAAACAGAACAGAAGGAAGGAAGGAAGGAGAAAGGGAGGCAGGGAGAGAAAGAAAGAAAGAAAGAAAGAAAGAAAGAAAGAAAGAAAGAAAGGGGGAGAGAAGAGAGGGAAGGATTAGAGGGACGGGAAGGGGGAGAAGGAAGGAAGGAAGGAAGGAAGGGAACAGGTAGTCCTCAACTTACGACCACAACTGAGTCCAAAATTTATGTTGCTAAGCAAGGCAGTTAAGTGGGTTTTGCCCCATTTTACAACCTTGCTTGCCCCATTTATTAAGTAAAATCACTGTAGTTTTTAAGTTATTAACATGGTTATTCAGTAAATATGGCTTCCCCATTGACTCTGCTTGCTTTGGTTAAAGTCCACCCATCTTAAACCATGTCGACTGGGGAATTCTGGGAATTGAAGTCCACTCATCTCAAAGTAGCCCAGGCTGAAAAAAACCACCAATTCAACCTCCTTCCACCATCCAAAAATAGGTGAAATGGGACACATGGACGGACGGACGGACACACACACACACACACACACACACACACACACACACACACACACAAGCTTATGATGGGAAAACCAGAGTAGCAGCTGCAGATATTTGTTGACATTCCTGGCCTGGGGGGGGGGGAGGCAGAAGCCCTCCCCATTATCAGCGACATTTGCTTTGGGACGCCTCCCCTCCTCCTCTGGCAGCCCTTTTCCCTGGCACTTGGTACCCAGTCCTTTTCCTTCCTGCCTGCCTGTCTTTCTTCCTAACAGTAATGATCGTTCTGGAGCCCGGGGAGGGCTGGGCTCACGCTTTGACGTGCCAATTTATGCAAAGTGCGCCCATTATGCAAATGTTATTAGGATTATTTGATCTTGCAAATCTCGCCACCTGATTTATTAGCCGCAAATTGCAGTCGGTGTCAGCAGACGGCAGGTCCGTGGCAGTTCTTGGCAGGTAGCTGGAAGAGGGGCTCTGCCCGCCGTGCCAGCGGGGAGGGGAGGGCAAAAAAACCCAGAAAATGGGGCTCAGAGAATGAACCGAAGAAGCTCGGTTGCGGGTACGACAAGCCGAGGATGAGATGACGGATACGCTGCTGCCTTGTGTGAGCTGAGAGCCGGAGGCTAGATGAGCAATTAAAGGGGATTTGCTGGTCTTGCCAGGCTGGGCTTCTAACCGTGGCTTCTTGGCACAGCCACCGTTGCCTGGCTTAGCCCAGGATGGGAGCACAAATGAAACAAAGGCCGTTTTGACATGTGGGCCCCAGAGCAGCCCCATCAGATCAGATTGGATGGAGGAGGGATGCTCATTGGTAAAACTCATGCCTTTGGGTGGGGTGTCTGTCTGTCTGTCTATGTTTATCTTCCCCCTCCCTTCTTTCTTCCCTCTTCTCTCCTTCCTTCCTCCCTCCCTCCCTTGCTTGCATCTACCTACCTACCTACCTACCTATCTTTATTGTTTCCTTCCACCTCCCTTCTTCCTTCCTTCCTTCTTTCCTTCCATCTATCTATCCCTCCATCCATTAATCATCATGCCATCTATCTATCTATCTATCTATCTATCTATCTATCTATCTATCTATCTATCTATCTATCTATCTATCTATCTATATTGTTTCCTTCCTCCTCCCTTCTTCCATCCAACCATCCATCCATTGATATATATGTCTGTCTGTCTGTCTGTCTGTCTGTCTGTCTGTCTGTCTGTCTGTCTGTCTGTCTGTCTATCTATCTATCTATCTATCTATCTATCTATCTATCTATCTATCTATCTTTATTGTTTCCTTCCTCCTCCCTTCTTCCATCCAACCATCCATCCATTGATATATGTCTGTCTGTCTGTCTGTCTGTCTGTCTGTCTGTCTGTCTGTCTGTCTATCTATCTATCATCTATCTATCTATCTATCTATCTATCTATCTATCTATCTATCTATCTATCTATCTATCATCTATCTATCTTCCTTCCTTCTCCCTTCTTCCTTCCTTCCTTCCTTCCTTCCATCCATCCATCCAACAATCAATCATCATGTCTATTATCTATCTACCTCTTTATTGTTTCCTTTCTCCTCCCTTCTTCTTTCCTTCCATCCATCCATCCATCCATCCATCATCATGTCTTCTACCTACCTACCTATCTCTTTATTGTTTCCTTTCTCCTCCCTTCTTCCTTCCTTCTTTCCATCCATCAATCATCATGTCTGTCTGTTCGTCTATCTATCTCTAATTTATATGTCTCCCATCTCAACGTTCAAAGAGACTCTAGCCTTAGCCATGTGGGTGGCCTTCACTCTTGACCAAACAACGGCTTATCTTGAGGACTAGAACTGATCATAAAAAGGGCCCCAGTTTCCCAGTCACCTTGAGGTAGGCTGCTCCTGGACCTGGAGGTTCCGTGCTGCTCTCATGTGCTAAGAGCTTCCTGATTGGCCAATTGTGAATCTTTGAGTGTTTTTTTTTTATTTTAATCTTATCCAGCAGCAATCACAGCATCTTCCGGTGCCGACTTCCCTTAAGGATTTTGCATTGAGCAAAGTGATATTTCATCGCCTCTCCTCCACTCTTACTGACACTCCACTTTCACTCAAGTTGACTATTACCAGAGAGCGAAGGAGAGGGTCTTTTTATCAAATCAATCCCCTTCCCTGGCATGCAAAGCGAGACCCGAGGCCCAGCCCCAAGACCGTCTGCTCACCAACACATGCCCCTGTATAGCTTGCCCTGTCCTTGCCAAGCATAGGAGGCTGGGCACCGTTTTCCAAGCGTCCCGGCTCCGCCAGAGGGGTGGAAGGGCTGGGAGTTGGGGGCAAGGAGACTCTCCCCACCTCCCACCCTCCCGCTTTCTGTCCAGTGTCCCACCGCAGCAGAAGTGGGACCGCAGCTTCACCGAGGGCCTGATGCCAACCCACCAGGCCATTACATCAGCTGCAAACTCCCAACGGTGGAGAGAACAGAAGTAAACACCCTCCAATCCGTCGCTTGCAAGCTCCCCCCTGCGGCCCTTTCGCTCTTCCCCGTCTCTGCTTCTCCTCAGGTTGGAGAGAAGAGCTTCCTCCTCCCCCAAGATGCTGGCAGGATTGGCTCCAGATTAGGAAGGAGGGGGATGGAAAAAGATGACTGGGGGATGGAGGCTAAAACATATGAAGGACGGTTGCAGGAACTGGGTATGTCTACTTTAATGAAAAGAAGGACTAGGGGAGACATGATAGCAGTCTTCCAATATCTCAGAGGTTGCCACAAAGAAGAGGGAGTCAAGCTATTCTCCAAGGCACCTGAGGGTAGAACAAGAAGCAATGGGTGGAAACTAATCAAGGAGAGAAGCAACTTAGAACTGAGGAGAAACTTCCTGACAGTGAGAACAATCAATCTGTGGAACAGAAGTTGCCTCCAGAAGTTGTGAATGCCCCAACACTGGAAGTCTTTAAGAAGATGTTGGATAGCCATCTGTCTGAAAAGGTATAGGGTTTCCTGCCTAGGCAGGGGGTTGGACTAGAAGACCTCCAAGGTCCCTTCCAACTGTGTTATTCTAAATCTATTCTATTCTAATAATGGACCAAGAAGTCAGAAACCAATAGACAGTTTCTGAATCACGTCAAGGATGCCGTTATTAACCCAGCAATTATTTATTTTATTTCACTTTATTCTATTAAATTTATGTTATTCTATTCTAAATAAGACTCATACACACACACACGGCACGGACTTCCTCAATATACTTTGCTTTTTGTGGCTGACCACAGCTGTCCCGGCTATTTTGACTCTCTGACCAACATGCCAGGATGCCTCTGGTGGGTTTTGAATGATGGATCCAGGCATCCCTCACCATTGCTCATCCCTGCTTGGGTTAGGGAGGGTAGTGTGGCAGCCCCCATACAAGGCTCTGGATAAGATCAATTGAAAGCCCCCTCCAACAGGAAGCAAGCTCCTGGCTGGAAGCACCAATGCGCCTTCCATCAATGGTGTAATATACCAGAAACCTAATGGGTGGACTTCCACTCCCAGAATTCTCTACCCAGCGTCCTTTAAGGTAGGTGGACTTCAACTCCCAGAATCCCCCAGTCAGAAGTCCCTACATCTTAAAGCTGCTGAGGTTGAGGGACAGTTCACGATGCGTTGAAGCAGCAGAAGGCTGGACCGCAAAAAGCAAAGGGGAAAAAGAAGAAAACCTAGGCTAAAAGTCCTCCCGGCCTCCACTTGGGCTCAGTCAAACGTCTCCGGATGGGCTGTTGCTGGAGCCTGCCAGATTAGAAGCCTGCACATCAAGTGCGCCCGCTAGCCTGAATCGGTTTAATAAGCGGATTATCCTGGCTTTCGTCGGTGAATCCCACGGGGAAAGGAGCCCACCGAGTTGCAGTGATTGAGTTTAGCGGCAAGTTCCCCTCCGTCGATTTGTGGGAACAAGAAATACCTGTTCCCCTCCCCCACTTCCAGTCATCTTTCCAGAGGATGGGAATAAGGGTCAGCCTTGCATCGCGAAGTCACAGGTAGACTGCTCCTAACCAAGGAGGTTCCTTAGAGCAACTGGGGTTGCGCGAGAAAATTTGGGTGGTCCACAGAAAAATTATTTGCCTGTTTTATATTGCACTCAATCAGGGGTCCTCAAACTACGGCCCCTGGACGGATACGTGCAATGAACGCTTGTGTTGCTGCAGAGAGTCTCCCCCTTTCGGGGTCTTTTAGTGGGGATCAAAAGGGGGCAGAAATTTCCACTTGGGGTCTGCTTCAGCCTCCTGGTGAGGGGCTTTGGGCGAAGGCTGGAGGGAAGCGCCGCTGGTGGCAAAGAGCCAGAGGGCCTTGTTCCAGTGGGACTGCATCATGGCCTGGAACTGGCTGACCATCTCAGCCCTCTGAGCCTCCAGGCGCCGGTCCCTGGCCTTGCACTCCCGCAGGTCTTCCCTCTGCTTAGAAAGCCCATGCTCCTAGTCCTCAGTGAGGTGCTTCTGCTGTTTTGCCAACTCTTTCTCCTGGTGGCTGCTTAGCTCCAGCAACTGCTTCCTTTTGGGGACCTAAGAAGCTCGGGCGGGCAAGCAAGGAGGGGATGGGAGGGGAGGGGCGAGTAGAGGCCGGCGAGGTGCCCCTCGATGTGAGTGACATCGAGTTGGCCATGCCTACCCAGTCGGTCATTAGGCAGATCATATTAGTGGTCCGTGGGATTTAAAATTATGAATTTAGTGGTCCCTGAGATCCGAAAGGTTGGGGACTCCTGCCTTCAAGACGTCAGGGCCATAGTTGACGTGGCCTCCCCAGTTCCCTCTTAACATCAGGAGTTTCCCCAGCAAGACTTGGCCAGAAAAGGTTGCCTTCTAGCTGTCTGTCGGGGTGGATCCCAAATCTTGCAATCCTCTCTGCCAAGGCTGGATAAAAGACGAACAGGCACATATTCCTTTGCCCCATCTCAGTCTCTTGATCAGCACAGCTTAGAGTTATAACACATTCTAGCCCAAATACTCAACTCCTCAACTATGGCAACCATATTCCAACACTGGATGTTTTTAAATAGAGATTGGACAACCCATTTGTCTGAAATAGTGTAGGATTTCCTGCCTAAGCAGAGAGTTGGACAAGAAGACCTCCAAGGTCCCTATCAACTCTGTTATTCTATTCTGTTCTCTGTTCTATTCTCTGTTCTATTCTCTGTTCTATTCTATTCTACTCTATCCTCTATTTCTAGTCTAGTCTGTCTTTTTCTTTGGTTTATGGATGACCAGCATTCTGGTTGGGGAATTCTGGGAGTTGAAGTCCTCATACCTAAAGCCTGCTGGTTGGGGAATTATGGGAGTTGAAGTCCACCCATCTTAAAATGGCCAAGATTGAAAAACACTGTTCCATAAAGGAGTTACATTTTTTGAGTTGAGTCTGAGCTAGAAATTTTAGTTTCATGATAAAACTTAGTAGAGTGGCTTCTTTGTTTGATTTTTTTTTCTGAATGTTTCTATATTGGAGGCAGAGACCTTCTCCCATTAAACAAACAAACAAACAAACGACACACAAGCATCAAAGTTACAAACGATGCTATAAACATTCGCCCAGAAAATGTATTGGGCGGATCAGAAAAACACAACGATGCCAATAATACCAGTAATACAGATGTTACTAATAATACAGACAAAAGTGGTTGCTTTTCCCTGCTGCAGAAACAGATGTGCCCAAGGCTATTCCCATTGATATGTAATTGACTAACGGACAAGGAAAAAAAAGGAATATTTAGACTGCAATCATCTAATCCTCTTGCCTCAAAATAAACATACATATGAAGAACGGTTGCAGGAACTGGGTATGTTTAGCTTAAGAGAAAGAAGGACTAGGGGAGACATGATAGCAGTGTTCCAATATCTCAGGGGTTGCCCCAAAGAAGAGGGAGTCAAGCTATTCTCCAAAGCACCTGAGGGCAGGACAAGAAGTAATGGGTGGAAACTAATCAAGGAGAGAAGCAACTTAGAACTAAGGAGAAATGTCCTGAGTGAGAACAATTAATCAGTGGAACAGAAGTTGCCTCCAGAAGTTGTGAATGCCCCAACACTGGAAGTCTTTAAGAAGAGATTGGACAACCATTTGTCTGAAAAGGTATAGGGTTTCCTGTCTAGTCAGGGGGTTGGACTAGAAGACCTCCAAGGTCCCTTCCAACTCAGTTCTTCTTTAAATCCCAATGATGCATCGGTATCCATTCCACAGAAAGTGGTTCTGGTTGAACTATCCAAACCCGGTTATCAATGGAGCTGCGCTCCATACACAAAACTCCAGCGCACTTTCTTGCCTTCTACTTCTACACACACACACACACACACACACACAACACACACACACAACACACACACACACACACAGAGACGCTGTCTCCCAGCACCAAATCTCTTGAAAATTTCCTCTGCTCCTTCCATCGATGATGACAGATGATGAAATACCCAAGAGCAGAGCAAGGCACACACAAACACACCCGCGGCAACAACCCTCCGGGGTGTTCCCCACCCTCCTGTTTTACTCCTTGAGCTGCTGTGTTTACTTGGAGGCCGCTGCCAAAGGCTGGCGAGGTTGAAAAACCTTTGCCAGTTTGTACGTCGGTATGTGGATTGTGAAAAGCGAGCCATGGCTCCCTTTTTTTTGTTGTTGTTAAAATGACATCACATTGGGAAATTATTTGGAAATCATTCTCCTGCTTTTTATTTTTTTTTTGTTAGTGAGGAGTTCAAGGAACGAGTCCCCAATTTTTAGACCGAAGAAAGGAAGGACGGAAGGAGGGAGGAAGGGAAGGAAGGAAGGAAAAGGAAGGAAGGAGAAAGAAGGGAGGGAGGGAGGGAAGGAAGGAAGGAAAAGGAAGGAAGGAAGGAGAAAGAAGAGAGGGAGGGAAGGAAGGAAAAGAAGGAAGGAGGAAGAAAGAGAAAGAAAGAAGGAAAAGAAGGAGGAAGAAAGGAAGGAAGTAGAAAGGAGGGAGGGAGAAAGGAAAGGAAGGAAAGAAAGAAAATAAGTAAGTTTTGTTTATTACCCTTTGGGATTGTTATAAACTTCTAAACTAGGGCCCCATTTTCAGGTGATAACTCCACCAGCAGCTTCAGAGTTCATATTTTACCTAAATTGTAGGCTGAGATTTATGCGCCCTAATAACTCGGTGCATAAAGGGAATCTCGAGGAGAGGAAATTCTCACTAAATCTCCTCCTCTCTGATTTTCCTTTTTGTGTGTGCCCCTCTGCAGCCAGTTTCCACAGGTTCCTCCTCCAGAACGGCCTTTGCATTAAGCCTCTAGTTTTCAGCATCCCTTACAAGGCCAAACATTTGCACAAGTCAACTTTCTCCACCAGCCTCTTCTCCCTTGACACCATCCATTCCAGATCCTATCAGGCTGAAAAAATATTGATACTGTCCGCCACATAAAACTCCAAACCTCGACTTCTTGGAGAGGTGAGAAGAACAGAGCAAAATGAGAAAGAGAGAGAAAGAGAAAAATTTGAAAATGATCAAGCTGCAGACGTAATATTCAAAGCTTGCTTCTTAAAAATGTCACACTTGGGTTGTGGGGTCAGAGTTGGGGTGAAGCAAGGAACAAGACCCAGTGTAGTGGATGGGGGGTGGGGGGTTACAGGCCAGAGACACACTCAGAAGGGTTGTGTGAAGCTTAATCGTGATCAAAACCGTCTCCTTTCTCATCTCTATTGGCTATTTCCCCTGCGGTGGCCTTGAGGTTGGTGCTTGGTGGCCAACCATTTCATAACCAGGACCCGCCACTCTCTGTTCTCTAATTCTGTGATATCCTGTGAAATCTGATGAGTTTGTTGATTTAAACGGAGGCTCTGCCCTCTTGGGGAAACTGGGGGCGGGGGTGAGGAAGGGAGGTGGAACGAGGTAGCAGGGATGGAAGGCTGAGATTAAAAACTGGGCTAATCCAATAATCTGCCTCCGCTTTCCCCCCACCCCTCCTCCCCCAAACTCTTTGCAAGATCCCCTTTCGTTAAACCTTGCCAACTTTCACTTTTGCTGCGTGGCCCCTTATGAAAGCAAATTTAATCTCCCCAAAGATTTGAGTCAGGAGAGAGAGAAAAACGAGTCACTCACCCGCCCTTCCCCCTTGCCCCAAATTTGCCCGGCGGAGTGTCAAAAATCCCCCCCTCCCCCGGTGTAATCCGCCAATCCTCCTCGCTTGCTAACTCGGAGCATGGAAAATCCCAGATTTGCACACCCGAAGCGTATTTAGAAAGGTGGGGAGAGGCTGGCGTACCGGCTGTGTACGTTGAGGGCGGTTTGGGCCCCCTTCTCGCCGCAAAGAAGAGCTCGAAGGGAAGGCTGCAACGGGCCCTGAGGGCAGAACACGGGCTCCTGTTTGCCACCACCCAATCTTTAAAAAAATTAAAACCTAGATCAGATCTCGGTTATATGCTCTCAGCTACCCGCGGAAGGCTTCGTATTTTTCAAGGCGTGGGAGAAGGAGCACCTGCATATCACTCAACCAATCTCAACTACAAGGGGTTGAATTTTGCAGCCAGTTGCTCCCGCACACCCGACAAAGACCAATGGGTAGCATCCTTTGAGCAGGTTGCTCGACACGGCGTCTTCTCTACGTTTCCTTCGCAGCCAACCTTACAGACGCGAGCATCTCTGCATTCATATGCCAGTCCTGCCCAAGAACTGCCGTGCCAGCCACAGGGTGCAGGAAAATTCCCTGCTCAGTTTGCCACTCTGCTCCTGGCCAGGTGTGAACTCAACGCCCAAAGATGCACGCCTGGCCAAACTAACTCCCTCTTCCTCCTGCTGGACCATCCAGCAGCCTTCCCTTCTATCTCCACGGAGGAGGAAGAGCAGGAGTCGAGTCCGAGCATCTCAGCACAGCGCCACGCTCCCCCCCCACAAAAAAAACCCTCACAATTTTTGCACGCCGCGGGTGGGAGGGTTGGGGGGAAAGGATAAAGACGCCGTAAAAATACACCGCAAGATATATCAATCTCTCGTCCCTGCCTTGATGTCTTCAAACCACCGGCAGGGCCAATCCCAAGTCCCAAGATTTCTCCCCAAATCAAAACAACCCCCTCCCCCACCAAAGAAGTATCAGATGCCAGTTTGATGCCCTCCAGAAATTCCCCAGGAGCAAACATTTCTCTCCTTCTCCGGTTCATTCCGATCAGCCATCCGTTGTGTGCCATCGTTTGCAAGCTCATCTCTTCCTTCGCCCCCCACCCGTCCACCCTTGGAAGACCAAATGCTGCCGGCTCACTTGCCCCGAAGCCTCTCCCGTTTGCTGCCCGAGCCGTGCCAGGGGGATAAAATTGACCTTGCCTTACCTGGTCAGGAGATTAGTCCAGTTGAGAGCGGATGGGCCGAGCCCCCCCTTCTTCTTTTTTTTTTCCTTCCTCCCCCGTCGGTAAAGTTTATGACGCCAGCCAGCTGCTTAGTCCAGTGGCGAGAAGCAAATAACCAGGAGGGAAGGGAATTGGTGATGACACGGTGGGAGGGAGGGAGAGAAGGGGAGAGCAGGGCAGGCGAGGGAAGGAGGGAAAGCTGGGATGTGAAAGGGGGAGAGAGAGGAAGAGGAAGAGGAAGAGAGAGAGAGAGAGAGAGGAAGGGAGGAAAACACCTCCTCCCCCCTAAATGGAGAGCAGAGATTAGCCAGACATTATTCATGCAGCGAGCAGAAAGCAGCGAGATGTACAGGGCTCGGTGTCTGTGTTTGTGTGTCTCTCTCTGTGTGTGTGTAAGCGTGTGTCTGCATGCCACACTCCGGAAGAGAGGATGCGGTGACACACAAACGCCAGATGAGACGAAGAGCGCTGTTGGTTTGTGCTCAGCACCGCTGTTTTTTCGCCGGTGCCTGGGCGCCGGCTGGCTCGGTCCAAGCGAGACCTCCTACGCCTTCAGCATCTCCTCTTCTTCGCTTTGAAGTGCATCCTTTGGCGGCGGGCGGTGGAGGGGGTGGCTGCTCTTCCCTCTCCTCTCTCTCTCTCCCTCCCCCCCCCCATGTGCCAGGGGCGATTGGAAAGCCAGGAGATAAGGGAGGGGCGGGTTTGCCAAAGAATGGGAAAGCCCATTTGGACCAGGAAGGGAATTTTGCATCCCTGCAGCTCTGAATTCTTCCAGGGGCCGAACAGGGAGAATTTGGGGAGGGGGGGAGGTGGCGGCCTTTTGAAGTCGGCCCACCCTGATTCAATTGAGCCTTAGATGGGCACCCAATGGCCTGCTGAGATCCAGAGGAGACCCTGACCCAGGGTTACAGATAGTCCTCGACTTACGGCCACAAAAGAGCCCAAAATTTATCTGGCTCCACGAGACAATGGGCTAAGTGAGGTTCCCCCCCTCCCCCCATTTTACGACTCTTCTTGCCGTCGTTGTTAAATGAATCTCCGCAGTTCTTAAGCCAGGCACACACCATCGTCAAGTGAACCTGGCTTCCCCGTTTGACTTTGCTTGTAGGAAGGTTGCCAAAGAGGGTCACTCAGACCGTCACTAATATGAGGACCCTGGGGGATGCTACGACTATCGTAAGTGTGGAAAAACGGTCATGAGTCACTTCCCCCCCCAATGCCGTTATAACTTTGAAAGGCCACTAAGTGAACTGTCATAAGTCGAGGACTGCTTATTATATTAACCCACAACTATAACAACAACAAAAAAAAATACAGGGATGTGAGTGAGAATTTTGATTGTACTGGGGGAGGGGGGGAGAGGAGTGTTTCGCACACACAACCCACCCCAAATTCTGCTCGGTAACAACAACATCTGTTGTTCCCATTTTAGAGAAGGAGGAACTGAGGCTGGGAAAGAATGCCGTCCCGTAACCCAAGCATTCTTGGCTGGGAGATTCTGGGAGTTGAAGTCCACCCATCTTAAAATCCCCAAGGTTGAGAGACGCTGTCCTGCAGAAATTTGGAAGAGAGCTTTAAACATCGATCCATGCCCTGGTCTCTTTTTCTTCCCATATTCTGAATTTATTTCATTTATTTGTCACACCTAAAATAACCCTGTCTTCCAAATAACTCATGTTTTTTAGATTAGATTAGATGAACAGGGTTGGAAGAGACCTTGTAGGTCATCTAGTCCAACCCCCCCACCTAAGCAGGAGACCCTCCACCATTTCTGACAGAGGGCAGTCCAGTCTCTTCTTGAAAGCCTCCAGGGATGAAGCTCCCACAACTTCCAAAGGCAACTTCTGTTCCATGGGTTGATTGTTCAGAAAATTCCTCCTTATTTCCAGGTTGAATCCCTCCTGGATCAGTTTCCATCCATTCTCTGGCCTTCAGATGCTTTGGAGGATAGCTTGACCCCCTTCCTCCTCTCTGTGGCACCCCTCAAATATTGGAAGATGCTCTCCTGTCTCCTCTTCGCTAGACTAGCCAGGCCCAGTTCCTGCAACCGTTCATCGTAGGTTTTACCCTCCAGTCCCCTCATCATCCTGGTTGCTCTTCTCTGCACTCTTTCTAGAGTCTCCACCTCCTTTTTATAATATTTTCTTTCTCTCATTCTTAAGAACTGAAATCAAATGGCTTTGGATATTATTTTAACCCTGAGGGACAACAGAGGTCAGCAGTCAGTGAATTTCAGCATGATTATTTAATGAGAAAATTTGTGTATTTGGTGCCCCAGAGTTTCAACACAGCTCAGGTGCCCCCAAATGTGCAGGATTTACAAGAGCTGCGGTGGCGCAGTGCTTAGAGTGCAGTACTGCAGGCTGCTTCTGCTGACTGCCTGCAATTTGGCAGTTTGAATCTCACCAGGCTCAAGGTTGACTCAGCCTTCCGTCCTTCCGAGGTCGGTAAAATGAGGACCCAGGTCTAAGTGCTGTTGTCCGTCCTTCCTTCCTTCCTTCCTTCCTTCCTTCCTTCCTTCCTTCCTTCCTTCCTTCCTTCCCTCCCTCCCTCCCTCCCTCCCTCCCTCCCAGTGGTTAGAATGCAGTATTGCAGGCTGCCCACTGCCAGCAGTTCGATCCTGACCAACTCAAGATTGACTCAGCCTTCCGTCCTTCCGAGGTCGGTAAAATGAGGACCCAGATTGTTGGGAGCAACCACTTAGTGAGGACTGTAAAAGCACCATGAAGTGGTATATAAGTCTAAGTGCTATTGCTCTTGCTATTTACAGCCCATTGACCTTAGCTAGGGTGAGAAGATGGGTATTGTAGTCCAGGCAGAACATGGCTGAGGGAGGCTGGTCTGGTCTGAAGTTGATTTAGCATCACTCTCACAGAGAGATTTAAAAAGTTGCTCCTTCAAGCTTCTCCCCGCTAACGACTGTCTTCCAGGAGAGAAAATGACAAGCTTTGTCAATATTTATCCATTCCTCATCGTTGCTCTGCTCTGCCCTGCTAATGAAGCAGCCTTATGAGAATCTTTGCTCCTGCTTGCCAATTTTTATTTTATTTTATTTATTTATTTTGCATTCGGCTGAACGATTCCTTCTTAGCTCCATTCCTAAGCATGCTTCGAGATGGGCGGACTTTAACTCCCCGAATTCCCCAACCAGCGGACTTTGATGGATGGACTTCAACCCAGAATTCCACAGCCGGCCTGCTTTCCGAGGGCTGGGGAATTCTGGGAAGTCTTGCCAACTTTGAGAAACACTTGCAAAGATTCGGGAAGCAAGAACCTGAAGTCAGCTCTGTTGTTTTCAGCAGGAGAACCTGTCAGTTTTCTGCTTGACAGGAAGATAGTTAAATAGGAAATAAATACTGCCTTTCCCTGATCTATTTCCAGATAGATCAATTGCAGATGGGCCATCCTGCAGTTGCAAAAAAATGTGGGACAGGATTCTGCCCCTTCCAAGAAATCTTGTTAAAGACCCCGAAAATTACATGGGGAGGGTCACTTTTTACTTAGAAGCAGGTATCCCAAATCCTGATGTTTCTTTTCCAGAAATTGGGACTAGCTGGGAAGGGGGCTAAAGGGCCAAACACTCAGCTTCCATGCTGGCTGGGGAATTCTGGGAGTTGAAGCCCACTTAAAGCATGCTGCTTGGTTTTCATTGTTGTTGTTAGTTGCAAAGTCGTGTCCGACCCATTGTGACCCCATGGACAATTCAGGCCTTCCTATCCTCTGCCATCCCCTGGAGTCCGTTTAAGAGCTTAAGTGGACTCCATCCAGCCACCTCAATGCAGCCAACGCTGTTCCCTGCCCACCAAAGGTGGTTCCTATTTTTCTCCTTGCATTTTTATACGCTTCTGAACTGCTAGGTTGGCAGAAACTGGGACAAGCAACGGGAGCTCACCCCGTTATACGGCGCCAGGGATTCAAACCGCTGAACTGCCCACCTTTCTGATCGACAAGCTCTGCGTCTTAACCACTGAGCCACCTTAATTAAAGTAGACAGACCCAATCCCTGCAACCGTTCGTCGTATGGGGAAGATACGTGACGATGGTCAGTGCGAGATCATAAGTCGCTTGCAACCTTGTCGCTAAACAAATGGTCGTAAGTCGAGGACGACCTGCAAATCACGCCCCCCCCAGGCATATCAAGGTTAACACCACTAAGCCTTTGGCGTGCCTGCTGGCGCTGGGTCTCTAACCGATTTGTGTTCATTCCGGAGGCGGATTTGCCCTCCTCGATATCATATCAAAAGCACAATTACCCGCCGATAATCCAGAAACAATCCTCGCGTTCACTGGGACGCAAAACCTCATCCGTCAATCATTCAAAAATGGTAGGCATTGATTTTTTCCCCCCCTTTCTTCTTTGGTTTAAAAAAAAAAAGAAGAAGCCTCCGAAACGGGATGTCAGGAGAATAGCCCACCAATTGCCGGTGACGAAAAACTGGAATTTTCGGGTGACTCGAGAAGCGCGAGGCGTCAGCTTAGCTCTTTGCAGAACGATGTCATGTGGTGACAAGGCTGAGATGTTTCCCCCTTTCTTCTTCTCTGTAAGCGGATTAAACTAATCTGGGGGTTTATATATATATATATATCCGAGTTACTTTATTTCTTGCTGAAGCCGCACCTCGATACAACTGCAGTTTTGCCACCAAATTTGGAGAACACCCATCTCGGGCAGCGCTTAGGGGGGTACAAACAAAAGCAAAAACCAGGACTGTGAGCACGTGTGCATGTGTGCCTTGGACTATTGAGGTTTCCACCCATGGCTTTGAGTCTCAGGGTTGAACTGTGAGGTCCGTGGCACTCTCTGTCCTTCGTTGTTGTCTTGCAGGCATTTCATGACCCAGCTAGGTAGCATCCTCAGAGGTAGGACGGAGTGGGATTTGCAAGGAGGAGGAGGAAAGGGAAAGAGAAGGAGGAGGAGGAGGACCATGAGGTCCTGGTTGCTCTCTAAGCTTGGTGGTTTTCTTGCAGACGTTTCATGACCCAACTAGGTAGCATCATCAATGCTAGAAGGGAATGGGGCTTGCAAAATAGAGGAGGGGGAGGACAGTGAGACCCTCTCTAAGCTTGGAGGTTTTCTTGCTGACGTTTCATGACCCGACTAGATAGCATCATCAGTGCTAGAAAGGAATGGGGTTTGGAGAAGAGGAGGAAGAGGAGGAGGAAGAGGAGGAGGAGGAGGAGGAAGGGGAAGTCTGGGACCCTTGGTGGTCTCTGAGCTTGGTTGCTTTCTTGCAGACCTCTCATGACCCAACTAGATAACATTATCAGCTCCAGAAGGGAGTGGGGCTTGCAAAGTAGAGGAGGTGGAGGATTGTGGGGTCCTTGCTGCTCTTTAACCATTACCCAACGTAGGGGGCCGCTTTAAGACCTGTGGACTTCAAGTCCCAGAATCACCCAGCCGGCATATGCTCCTCGTTGGATTGTAAAAGGGAACGAAACGCACGAGACTAGTCCTCATTGTTGCAAAGCCAGCCTCTCAGTGTAGGTGTGGGGAGTATCAAGGCATTTGGGGGGGGGGCGTGCGTCGATGCCTCATATCCCACCCCCGACTCTATTCAGGGCAGCGATCCACAAGCCCCACAATCCAAAGCTCACAGCTGCGTGACGGACAAGCCAATATCTCGTCTCTGCATATTTTGCCAACGCCTCCTGCTGAAATTCGGCCTCCGTGTTTCGCGACCCGGTGCATGCACGAAGCGAGCAGGCGCACATGGGGCGAACGGGCAGTAACAAAAATGTGGAAACCCCCCCCCCCGGCTGCTTCCCATCTGCAGGCATCACCGGCCATCACATTTCAAAAAGCCACTCGTGCTTTGCACGGGATGTGTGTGTGTGTGTGTGTGTGTGGGTCACTGTTGCATTTCCCTGGCTGACCTTTTTTTTTGGGGGGGGGGGGGGAAGAGATGAACCGAAGGATGCGCAGGTGAGCCTCCGTCTGAGCAAGCGTCTGCCGGAATTGATCAGCCGTGGCAGAGCGGCGAAGGGGAAGGAGGGGGGGCAGAGGAGGTTGCCCAGCAACTGAAGCGCATGATGCGAAAGAAGGGGAGAAGCCAGAGGGGGGCCGTGACTGGTTCTGGCCCAGCCTCTGGAGCATGAACGGGGCCCTTGGGAGGCCTCCCAGCGGCCCCACCCACCCCCTGCGAACGCAAGTGGCTGAGGCAGGGCTTCTCCTCCCACCTGTGCCCCTTTTGGGGTCTGGAAAGGGTCCTGTGACAGCCTGGAAGCCAAAAATGGGTGAGGGGGAGACCGCATGTGCAGGGGATGGAGGCACATGCATGGGGGGGGCACTCCTGCTCCCCCTGCATCTCCCTCCCTTCTCCTCCTTCATCGCCATCCCTTCTTCACCTCCTCCTTCTCCTCCATCCATTCTCCTCCTCCTCCTCCATCTCTTCTTCTCCTTCTCCTCCATCCCTCCTTCTCCTATTCCTTGTCCTCCTCCTCCTCCATCTCCATCCCTCCTTCTCCTCCTCCTCCATCCTTTCTCCTCCTCCAACTCCATCTCTTCTTCTCCTTCTCCTCCTCTTTCTCCTCCATCCTTTCTCCTCCTCCATCTCTTCTCCTTCTCCTCCATCCCTCCTTTTCTTACTCCTCCTCCTCCTCCATCTCTTCTTCTCCTTCTCCTCCTCCTTCTCCATCCTTTCTTCTCCTCCTCCATCTCTTCTCCTTCTCTTCCTTCTCCTCCATCCCTCCTTCTCTTACTCCTCCTCCTCCATCTCCATCCCTTCTTCTCCTTCTCCTCCATCCTTTCTTCTCCTCCATTTCCGTCCCTTCTTCTCCTCCTTCTCCTTCTCCTACTCCTTTTCCTCCCCATTAACCCCACTCCCTTCTAGCACTGATGGCATTACCTAGTTGGGTCATGAAACGTCTGCAAGAAAACCACCCAGCTCAGAGAGCACCAAGGAGCCCTGATTTCAGAATCACTTGCCCATCTTTTGAAAAGCTCCTCATGCAAACAGCTTCCTCCTCCTCCTCCTCCCCTAAGCTTCCCGCGTCCTGCTGGAAGCCTGGCATGGAGAAGGGGGGAGTCCATATCGCTTTCCGGAAGACGGTCATCCATCCAGCCCCAGAGGCCCCCCCCCCCATCCTTCTCCTCCTCTGCAGCTGCCTGCAGGCCCTGGAACTGAGTAAGAATTGACAACTTCAATTAGATCGGTGGGTCCACCCGAGCCTGCTTGGGGAGGCCGGCGCTGAAGCCTTTGCAGGCATGATTGACAGCAGCCTGCTTGTCTGTAGAGAGATTGGCAGGGTGGGGGGAGGAGGGAGAGTGACCCGGAGCAGCAGCAACTGGGTGGGCTGGTGCGTTGAGACAGCTGGCAAACTAGCAAACACCGCGGATTTCGACAAGCCCCCTTCTCAAATTCCAGGGTTCCATAACATTCGACGATATTCTCCTTTGTTGTTGTATAACCCCCCAGTGGTGTTGTAACTTTGAACCGTCATTAAACGAACTGCTGTAAGTTGAAGTTGTTGTTGTTAGTTGCGAAGTCGTGTCTGACACATCGCGACCCCATGGACGACATTCCTCCAGGCCATCCTGTCCTCTCCCATCCCCTGGAGTCCATCTAAGCTCAGGCCGACTGCTTTGGTGACTCCATCCAGCCCCCTCCTTCTCTGCCGTCCCCTTCTTCTTCTTTTGCCCTCCATCGTTCCCAGCATGAGGCTCTTCTCCAGGGAGTCCTTCTTCCTTCTCCTTAGGTGGCCAAAGCATTAGAGTTTCCTCTTCAGGATCTGGCCTTCTAAAGAGCAGTCAGGGTGGATCCCCTCTAGGACTGACTGGTTGGATGGCCTTGCAGTCCAAGGGACTCAGTGCAGGAGTCTTCTTCTCCAGCACCAGAGTTCAAAGGCCTCCATTCTTTGGCACTCAGCCATCCTTCTGGTCCCACCTTCACAGCCATCCGTTGCAACTGGGAAAACCACAGCCTTGACTAGACGCACTTTTCTTTTTCTCCTTTTAGATTCTATATAAAAGGCAACTTTGTTCCTTCTACCCATCGCCTTCCTGAAGCGAAGGCCGGGGAAACTGGTCGGTGTGTTCCTTCTTCCTGCCCCCCCCCCGCCCCCTTTTCCATTTTTATTTTTTTGCAATTTGGCTTCTCTTTTCTGCCTTGTCAAAATTTTGATTGCGCCTTCCTCCTGGGAGCAAAGCTCTTCTTGGGTTGTCTAATTCTTGAAAGGCGGGGGGAAAAAATCAGCTTTCCGTAGAGTCAAAACCGGCATCCTAACCGTCCTAATTCCCCGGGCAGGAGAAAGCGCCGTTCGAAAAGGCTTCAAGCTTCAGCATCTAGGAAGCAAAAAGAGTGATGTTGGGGGGGAGGGTTTCAAGGAAGAGGGAAGACCCCCCCCCCATTTGAGGTGCCACAGGATAAGGATATAACCCCAACCCTGATCTAATTCCTTTTTTCAGTCCTTCTTAGAGCTGCTGAAAAGTCCTGCCTGGTAAAAAAAAAAAAAAATCTGCTACAGAGAGAACTAATAGAACGAAGGGGAAATTTCCTGACAGTGGGAAGAATTAACCAGTGGAACGACTTGCCACCAGAAGTTGTGAATGCTCCAACACTGGACGTTTTTAAGAAGATGCTGGATAGCCTTTTGTCTTAAATGGTTGTAGGCTTTCCTACCTAAGCAGGGGGTTGGACTAGAAGACCTCCAAGGTCCCTTCCAACTCTCTTATTCTGTTTGCTGTTCTGCTGTACAGCATCCAAACATTTGGCTTTTCTCTGGATTTAGATTTTTTTTTCCAGGGTGACCTTCGAAAGCTCTGGAGCGCAGAGGAATTAACTTGGAGGGCACAAGTTGGCCGAAGACTTTATGGCTCCCCCCTTAAACGAGCTCGGAATTGTGATTTGAA
The DNA here is from genome assembly GCF_964273705.1 of Natrix helvetica. Taxonomy (NCBI): domain Eukaryota; kingdom Metazoa; phylum Chordata; class Lepidosauria; order Squamata; family Natricidae; genus Natrix; species Natrix helvetica. The sequence continues at coordinate 4,574,290 of NC_138563.1, forward strand.
CGTGTTTCAGTCGGCAACGTTTAGCAGGGAAGGACAGAACTGTGAATTTGCTCCACTGATAAATATTAGTTAATCAGTTAAAGAGCCAGTTTGGTCTAGTGGTTGAAGCACCAGGTTAGAAAGTAAGAGACCACGAGTTCTAGTCCTGCCTTAGACATAGAAACCAATTTGGTGACTTTGGGCCAATCACCCAGTGACAGTGCGTTCTAGTACTGCTTTAGGCATGAAAGCCAGCTGGGTGACTTTGGACCAATCACTAGGTGATGGTGAGTTCTCGTCCCGCCTTAGACATGAAAGCTGACCGGGTGACTTTGGGCCAATCACCCGGTGACAGGGAGTTCTAGTCCCTCCTAAGCCATGAAAGCTGGAAGTGTGATTTTGGACCAATTCACCAGGAGGTGGTGAATTCTAGTCCTGCCTTCCTGCATGAAAGCCAGCTAGGTGACTTTGGGCCTGTGACTCTCTCCCTCTCAGCCCAAACCCACCTCACAGGGTTGTTGTGGTTGTGTGTGTTTGGGGGGTGGGGAGATAGGAGGAGGAAGGAGTATTAGCTCTCTTTGTCGCCTTGAGTTATTTGCAAAAATAACGAAGGCGGGAATGCAAGCAAACGAATGAAAAACCAAACCAGCAAGGAGACAAAATGCGCAGTGATGCAACAACCAGATTTCTAAGAGCTTCATTCTTAAACCTTTTCTTTCCACTCCCCCTTCTAGAAAAAAATGTGTTTTTTTTCAGCTGCTTCTCCTTAAAAAAAAAAAAAGAAACCAGAAGCCCAAACAGATGTCTTCCCGCCTCTGCCTGAAGCCCACCTGTCTATCGGCACTTTCGTTCAGTCGCCTGGCGCAAAAAATTTCCCCCCGGCGAACGGGATGTAACTTTTATGGTCTGGCGTGAAATCGATAGGCAATTCACTTATTGATTTTATGAGTGTAGTTTTATTTTATTCCTCCCTCTCTCCCCCTCCCCTCCCCTCCGTCCGCCCTACACACCGGATTACAAGTTGCTTGGGGCAAATGCCATATCTACATATTTTAAAAATAAAACAATAGGGATATCGCTGCAGAGAGTCTGGTAGCCTTCCGCCATGTCAGATTCCTCCCGCTATTTGATATTCCTGCTGAAGACAGTTGCAGGTTTGCGGCACAGAGAGTCCTCGTCCTTACGACCTGCATTTAGTGACCGTTGGAAGTTACGGCGGCACTGGAGAAAAGCGGCTTGTGGCCGTTTTTCCAGACTTACGACTGCTGCAGCATCCCCGCGGCCACCTGGTCAAAACTCTTGGCAACTGGCATGCATTTAAGGCAGTTGCAGTGTCCCGAGGTCACTGGGGAGGGGGGCAGTTGACAATCTTAACACCCTGATCGCATTTGGTTGGGGAATTCGAAACAGAATAGAGCTGGAAGGGACCTTGGAGGTCAACTAGTCCAACCCCTGCTCAAGCAGGGAAAGCGAACTCATGTGCTGGAGCACTAAAGACCAGGTGGCCACTCGAGGCTAGAAGGCCGTAGGACCAGGGGGGGAGGGGGGAAGCCAGCAGCCCACTCCAAAGTGCCTTTTAAACAAGGGGTCCTCCAAAGTGAAAAAGTGGGAGCACTCCCTACTCCTGATAGCAGGACCTACAGGGAGAATGTGGGATCTTCGGTTGCCTGGATAAAAGTCTCACATTACTCCATCCTTGAGTAACCTGCAGGGCAAAGCTTCAGTGTAGGACCCTCTTCAGATTTTTTAAGGTATATTAAAAGTTTAAAAATACAGTCATATCCCTCCAGATAGATAGATAGATAGATGATACATACATACATACATACATACATACATTCAATAGATGGATGGATGGATGGATGGATGGATGGATGGATGGATGGATACGATAGATGGATGGATAGATACGATAGATGAATAGATAGATAGATAGATAGATAGATAGATAGATAGATAGATAGATACATAAATACATACATACATACATAATATCATCTATCATCTCTCTATCTATCTATCTCACCATCCATCCATCCATCCTACATCTTAATCCATCCTCTCCCCGCAGATAGATAGATATCACTATCTATCTATCCATCTATCCATCTATCCATCTATCTCTATCTATCATCTATCTATCTATCTATCTATCTATCTATCTATCTATCTATCTATCTATCTATCTATCTATCTATCTATCTATCTATCATCTATCTATCTATCTATCTATCTATCTATCTATCATCTATCTATCTATCTATATCTATCTATCTATCTATCTATCTATCTATCTATCTATCTATCTATCTATCTATCTATCATCTATCTATCTATCTCTCTCCATCCATCCATCCACCCATCTATATCTAGCTACCCTGAAAAGTTAATGCCAGCCCACCCTTGTCTGCAGCCTGGCTGAGTGACATCCCCTAACCCCCCCCCCAGTCTCTGGTGGGTCAGCCAACGCTCTCCCTCCCAGGCCCGTCCCATTCCCACAAACTCCCTTCTCCTCTCAGCTCAGCCTCCGGGAGCAGCTGGCCGATTTCCCAGGGCGCCTGGGACCCATTCCGCGGTGGGGTGTTTCCGAGGTGAGCGCATCCTTGCATGCTTGCTCCTGTTGCCAAGGCAACCTCCTGAAACAGGTGCAAAGCGCTTAGGGCATGGGTGGGCGTGGGGAGGCTGTGATTGCTAGCTTGCTGGGGGGGGGGGGGGGGCAACTGAGCGGGAAATGGGTGCCACTCTTGAAAGCTGCACCCAGAGGCATTTATGTGCTTGGCACCAGCCTGGGGCTGCGAATGGCCCCAATTCTCACAACATTGACGCATGTACATGATAGCAGCAAGATACATCAGTGGCTAAGACGCTGAGCTTGTCGATCAGAAAGGTTGGCAGTTCGGCGGTTCGAATCCCTACTGCCGCGTAACGGAGTGAGCTCCCGTGACTTGTCTCAGCTTCTGCCAACCTAGCCGTTCGAAAGCAGGTAAAAAATGCGAGTAGAAAAAATAGGAGCCACCTTTGGTGGGAAGGGAACAGCGTTCCATGGGCCTTCGGCGTTGAGTCATGCCGGCCACATGACCACAGAGACGTCTTCGGGCAGCGCTGGCTCTTCGGCTTTGAAACGGAGACGAGCACCGCCCCCTGGAGTCAAGAACGACTGGCACAGATGTGCGAGGGGAAGCTTTCCGTTATATTTTAGTGCAGGGGTCTCCATCCGGGGGGATTTTGAGACGTGCGGATTTCAATTCCCAGTATTCCCCAGGCAGCAACTGCAGTGGTTCTCTTTAACAAGAAAAAATAAAGGTTATACAAGTGGTTGCAACTCACTCACAATAGCGTTTTAAACTGCAGTAGCAATCCTAGCGCCAAATGCGATCCCAAATCAAGTATAACCTGAAGATTTTGGACATACCGTTTCAGTGAACTTGGGATCCTGCCAGCTTTGTTTTTTTTTAAAAAAAAGAAATTATTTAATAATTAGGTTTTCATCCCAAGCAGAGGGGCTGCAATGAAAAACGTAAAATAAAACGCAGACAGCAAGTCAAATGCAGAAAAACAAGAGAGGGGATGGTGCAAATCCCCTTAAACGAAGACCCCAGAATAACAGTGCAGCTGGGCGCGTAGATCTCCGCTCAGAATTAAATCCCTTGGTGTTAATTGGAGAATATCGACCCAGGTTTGCTTTGTTGGCTGTTTCTAAAAATGTAGCTAAGCTCATCTTTTGCAGGAGAAACAGCAAAGGGTCCTTTTGAGCCTCTGAGAGCATTGCACAAAAAAATGGGTGTGACAATCAGGAGAGGTTGTGGGTTTATTTTTTTTCTCAAGAAGGTTGCAAGTTCCTTCTGCAATTTTACATTCTTCCCTCCCCCCCCCCCTCAAGTTAAGATTAGCCAAGTTGCCCTGGACTTACCACAGTTCGTTTAATGACTGTTCTGTTCTGACCGAGGCTTCCCAAGAGCATGAAGCAAACTCCTGGCCCTGACAAAAAACCCTTTTATGAATTTCCTGTGAATTCTGCTCCTTCACATCCAGCAAAGTCTTTCAAGGGAGGATTTACAGTCACAGACCTTCTCTGGCTTGGAGAGCTGCCAGGCCGATCTCTGCAAAACTTGGCCAGGAGTCTCGGAGAGTCACGAACCAATGAAGCGAACTAATGGTCTCCTGCAAACTCCACTCCCCAGTTGCTCCTCTTTTGTTTCCTCTGGGAGGGGCCTTTCATCCTTCACCTCTGACCTTACTCCCAAATTGACCCCTGTTCTTTAGCTGTTCCCTTCGTCTGGCAACTCTGCGCATGCACACACTGGGAACAGGCTCCAGCTGTTCTTCTGCCTCACTGATGTCTGACTCTGAAGGCAGCTGATAACTGTCAGACAGCCCTGGCCCCCCTCTCTGCCTCCGACACAGAGCCCTCATCAGAGCCTTCCCCAGATTCCAGGACTGGCCCAGGTTCCTCCTTAACCTCCTCACTGTCCGAATCTGCTGCCAGCTCTGCTGGCCACTGGTGGGCCACAACACATTCAAAGTTACAACGGAGGTAAAAAAAAAGTGACTCACGGCAGATGTTAAATTAGTCATACGGTTGTTAAGTGAATCCGACTTCCACATTGACTTTGCAATCAGAAAGTCGCAAAAGGAGATCACGAGACCACACACACACACACCGCGACACTGCAACCGTCGTAAATACGAATCAGTTGCCAAGGGTCTGAATTTTGATCACGTGACTTGTGACCTAAGTGTGAAAAATGGTCTTAAATCAACTTTTCCCAATGCCGTTGAAACTTCAAACTGCGTCATTCCATGTCAAGGTAGTCGGAGTTCAGAAAAGTGCCCAGTTCGACGAATCACAGATTTCGATGACACACACACTAATTCCCAATGAACCTTGGTAAAAGTGTCATGTTTGCCGATGCAAAACTTGCGAAGATATAGTCATTTTTTGACAACACCCCCCCCCCCCAATACTGCAGCCTTCGACAGTGTGACTCTGAGATTTCAGCAACTTTGAGAGATAATATCCCCGGCAATATTTTGTTGAGAGACACAAAACTTGGTCATTTTGTACAACTTGTTGTGCTCTATTAAACAAAATAATAAAAAAGAGTTATCGCCATCTAGATAAGTTGGAGCAAAGTTGGCCGAAAATGACTGCGGCTCGAAAAAAGGTTAAAGTTTGGCTTTTTGTATCTCCGGAAGGAAAAGCATAAGAAACGCGAAATTTTGTGCGCAATAACTTAGCAACGCAAGGTTGTCGAGTGTAAAATTTCATCCTCCTCCTGCTTTCCAATAGTTCACTATTCACAAGTGGAGTGTAAAGAATAGGGTGGAGAGATATTAGTAGAAAATTAAATACGTTAATATTATTTATGATATATAGTTAAATAAGATAATATTGTTAAGTGTGGATAAACAATTAAGTAAAATGCTTGTTATATTAACATTTAACTTGATGATATATGCCACCTGTAGAAATCAGAATAACAAATGGAAAACGAAACGATAAAGTTGGTGTATGTTTTCTGAAAGGGCAAAAAATGATTTTAAAAATTTAAATTTAAGATGGAAACATGGGAAGAAAATAATGGGGCCGAAATTGGAAATGATAATGTGATGTAAACTAATTATGCATAAGAGAGAATGTAAAAAGGTGGGGGGAATGAAGAACACTTTGTTTGTACAGAGGTTTTAAAATTTGTAACAAAAAAATAAAAAACTTTATTGGGACAAAAATAGGGTAATTTTCAGCCCGCTTTTACAGAAAAAAAGACCCTCTGGAAACTCTGTTAAATCATTCTCATTAGAAAGAGCATGTTCCAACCCCCCTAAAAAAGTAGGGTTGGTTTTTCAAATGGGGACAAGGTTTGAACAGGACTCGGGGGGATAAACCAACATTCCAATTTCTGGATGCTCCTTTCAGGTTCAGCAAGATTGTGGGTCCAATCAGAGACGGGTTGCAGATTGCAAAATTGTGCAACAACTCTTGAGTGTGTGAATCAACCGAAATAGCTCTTAACCAGACAGCAATTTAACAACAGCTTTTTCTCTCTCTGTTTTCCTTTTAGCTAACAGTTCCCTGTTGGGAGGCGGCGGCGGTAAGTTTTCTAATTGATAGCTTTTTTCCCCCCCTCCATGTCTTTGCAATTAATATCTCGGCTGATTGGGAAGGGAAGGAAAATAGGATCTGGGCACACAGCTGGTGGCTGGGCCAGCAGATGTTTGGGGTGCAAGGAAGGCCCAGCTGGATTGGACCTAGTTTACATCTTGGCCAGCTGTGATAAAGCAGATGTTCCCCGCCAGCTGACCGTTATGGTCATCCAGAACATGTGGGGCTACGCAACCCACAACCTATCCTCTTTGATTACTGGCTGTGATGGGAACTAGAGTACAATTACTTCCAGAGGACTGTGCGTCTTTATTTTACTTTACCTTATTTCACTTCCACGTTCACCTTCCACTTTCACTTTCGCTTTCACCTCACTTCACTTCCGCCTTCGCTTCCACTTTGACTTAACCCCAATTTCACCTCACTTCACTTTAATCTTTGCTCTCCCTTTCACTTTACTTCCCCCTTCAGTTTTTCCTTCCCTTCCGCTTTCGGCCTCAGTTTCACTTTCGCTTTCACTTTGTTTCACTTTCACTTTATTCCCTTCACTTTTTTGCTTCGTTCTCTTTTCTTTCTTTTAATATTTTTAAAAGTCCCTCCTGCTGCTAAAGTGACTATTTCTCTCCGTCCTGTGGTTTATTTCTCTGTCTGCTTACTTAAGAACTCCTATTAATTTTGCCCCCATGTCGTCGGCCCAGTGAATAGCTGTTGCAAAGCCAGTTGTGAATTTATTTCTTTTTTTGGGGGGGATGTGGTGGGAAGAATCTTTTTTTTTTAATTCAAAGCCATCTGCCATGAAACTCTTCAATGTCTCTCTTCAATGCTGTGTCATGAAAAGAATGTATTTTGGAATTGTGCATACTGTGGGATGTGTTCTTCGTACATGTTATGTAAACAGGTGTTATGTGAGCCTCCATTGCTGGAGGACTTTAAGAGGAGATTAAAGGTAAAGGTTCCCCTCGCACATATGTGCTAGTTGTTCCTGGCTCTAGGGGGCGGTGCTCATCTCCGTTTTAAAGCCGAAGAGCCAGCGCTGTCCGAAGACGCCTCCGTGGTCATGTGACCGGCATGACTCTACACCAAAGGCGCATGGAACGCTGTTCCCTTCCCACCAAAGGTGGCTCCTATTTTTCTACTTGCACTTTTTACGTGCTTTCGAACTGCTCGGTTGGCAGAAGCTGGGACAAGTCACGGGGGCTCACCCCGTTATGTAGTGCTAGGGATTTGAACCACCGAACCATCGACATTTCTAATCGACAAGCTCAGCGTCTTAGCTACTGAGCCACCACACCCCCAGGAGGAGATTGGACAGCTATTTCTTTGAAATGGTGTAATGGGTTGGGCTAGAAGACCTCCGAGGTCCCTTCCAACTCTGTTGTTCTCTTCCCTGTCATTTCTAGACCCCATTTAAGAATTTATGGATTGTTTTCCAAATTCAGCCGGTGGCGGATTCTTCCATAAACCACTGCTTGGGGAAATCTGCATTTTAGCATTTCATGCGATCCGTATCGCTTTTTCCTCTGGTTATTTTCCTGGGATGCAGCGTTAGGAGGCCTCTTGCTAGCACATTTCTATTCTGCTTCTTAGGGCGAGAGAAAAATTCAGAGTGAAAATTTCTCCGGACTGTCCCTGAAATCCAAAAAAAAATGCTTGTGATAGCAGTTCATTTACATCATCAATTCAGCGAGGCCATTAAAAAAATGAATTTTTTCGATCAGGCAGATGTTTGGCCGAATAGAACACAAACTTTGGCATATAGTTTAAAAAAGGAAAAGAAATTTAGAAAGAAATGACTGCTCCTTTCTTCTCAACAAGTACAAACAATTTTAGTAATTTATCACTTTCTCTTAATGTTTTCTTTTTCCCATATCTCCCATATTTATCTATTACCACATCTTTAAAATCTCATTCGTCAATCCTAATCAGCAAAAATCCATTAAGAAATACCAAAGATAACAACAGTTTTAACTTTGATCAAATAAACTACCTTTATATTCCTTCCTTTTACAATCTTGATCTTAAGTCCCTCCAAATGATGTCCTGGATTTTTATTTCTTTTCTTTTTTCTTTGTCCCTTCTCACAAAATCCTTCAAAGCTTTAGCAATTCTCTTTTGGAGACACAATACAGGGAAGTTATTCCTCTTTTGATTTATTTTATTTTATTTGTATACCCCTTTTAATTATTAAGACACCTGTGGTTACCTTGGTATGTCCAGTGCAATGCTTTCAGAATAGAGATCCTTTTTATTTTAGTTTTCAAATCAGGGTTTTGCCCTGACCCACTTCCTCCTAAGCTCTTCAGTATGATCACCCGCTTCAAAGGCCTAAAAGTATCCCCTACCCCTGAATTGAATGCTTCCTGCTCCTCCAATTGTTCTTACTGGAGCTGGCAGCACATTCGGACAGTGAAGGAAGAACCTGGGCCAGTCCTGGAGTCTGGGGAAGGCTCGGATGAGGGCTCTGTGTCGGAGGCAGAGAGGGGGCCAGGGCCGTATGCCAGTTATCAGCTGCCTTCGGAGTCAGACATCAGTGAGGCAGAAGAACAGCTGGAGCCTGTTCCCAGTGTGCGCAGGCGCAGAGTTGCCAGACGAAGGGAGCAGCTAAAGAACAGGGGTCGACTTGGGAGTAAGGCCACAGGTGAAGGATGAATGGCCCCTCCCAGAGGAAATAAAAGAGGAGCAAAGGGGAGTGGAGTTTGCAGGAGACCATTAGTTCGCTTAATTCGTTCGTGACTCTCCGAGACTCCTGGCCAAGTTCTGCAGAGATCGGCCTGGCATCTCTCCAAGCCAGATAAGGTCTGTGACTGTAAATCCTCCCTCGAAAGACTTTGCTGGAGGTGAAGGAGCAGAATTCACAGTCAATTAACAAAAGGGTTTTTTTTCGGGACAAAGAGTTGGCTTCATGCCCTTGGGAAGCCTCGGTCAGAATATTTACCACAAATGTAAGGCGTATTTTTGTATTGTGTACAAAGGAAGGACTTTCACAAGTTTTCATCTTCCTATGGATTCTCTGTTCTGCCCACAAACAACAAGTTGTGTCTAGTTTCTGACACATGTCCTGTAATGATAGGTGGGAAGACCTTAGATAAGAGACAGCTGAACCCTGAGCTAAATGCAGGTAATCCTTGACACACTTCCACTCACTTAGTGACTGTTTAAAGTTTCAAGGGCGCTGAAAAAAGTGACTTATGCCTGTTTTTCACACTTAGAACTGTTGCAGCTTCCCCTTGGTCACATGATCAAAATTCAGACGCTTGGCAAGTGACTCATATTTATGACGGTTGCAGATCCTGCGATCCCCTTTTGACAAGCAGAGTCAAATGGGGAAACCAGATTCACTTCTCTGTTATTAATTTAACAGCTGCAGTGATATTCACTTTAACAAATGCGGCAAGAAAAGTGGGGCAGAACTCACCTTACCGCTGTCTCGTTTAGCAGCTGAGATTTGGGACTCCATCGTGGTCGTAAGTCGAGGACTACCGATAGCAATGGGCCTCCTCTAAGTGTCTCAGCCTGTAAAAATGGAGAGCGGGAGAGTTGTATTTTCAGACCGGCCGGATTCTGTCAGGGTAGCTTTACAATAAAACAGAATTAAGTTTATCCAGTCGTGATTCCCATCTGGATTCTCCCGCGAGGCCGACACATTTTGGAAGACCAAAGACTCATGGGATTTAGCTGTCACCAATCCCCGTCTCCTGCCTAGTATTAAAGCTTTCGGTGCCGCAGGAGAGAGGGTCTCCTTCAACTTCTCAAGCTGCCCCCAAGTCCCTCACAGCTCAAGCGGAGGTCCCTCTCACGCCTTGTCAACCGACGTGTCGGATTTCCGCGCCTTTTAAGTCCGAGTTTTTATTTATTTGTGCCCTAAATTTGTTTACTGCCCCCTGCACAAGAACAGGAGGCATCAGGAAACATCAGAATTGAAAAGGTCCCTGAGTAAAAGGCAGCGTTCCTCGCTGCTCACCAAAAATAAAAATGAAGTCGAACAAAAAATAAACCAAGAATATATATTTATTCAAGGAATATATCTCATCAAACGTGTGTGTGTGTGTGTGTGTGTATCTGTAGGTATGTAGGTAGGTATGTATATGTATCTTTACAATTCATAGTGTTTTATTTGTTTTCTTGTATGATTCGATTGCTTTTTAGTAACCTATGTGTTGTATCTTATGATTCTTGATGAATGTATTTTATTTTTCTTTATGTACACTGAGAGCATATGTGCCGAAGACAAATTCCTTGTGTGTCCAATCACACTTGGACAATAAATAATTCTGTCTGTCTGTCTGTCTGTCTGTCTGCCTACCTACCTACTTACCTACCTACCTACCTCCATCCATCCATCTACCGACACACCCACCTACATCTATCTATCTATCTATCCATCCATCCATCCATCCATCCATCCATCCATCCACCCACCCACCCACCTACCTATGTTTGTCTGTCTATCTGTCTGTCTGTCTGTCTACCAGTATCTATCTATCTATCTATCTATCTATCTATCCATCCATCCATCCATCCATCCATCCACCCACCCACCCACCCACCCACCCACCCACCCACCTACCTACCTACCTATCATATGTCTGTCTGACTGTCTGACTGACTGTCTATCCTTTTCAAGTAATATATCTCATCATCAGGTGTTTCCATCTTTTCAGCAACCAGAAAACGTGGATGTAAAAAAAATGCATATTTTTATGATAAGAAGCATAAAAAAACGTATTTGAGAATGTGCTCAGAGGAGAGAAATATATATATATTAAACGACGCAAGCTTTCCTATAATTTTTTTCTTCTTTTAATCTACGGCTTAGTTCTTAAATGCCACGGAATGGATTTTTAAATAAGCATATTTAAAGCTAACCTGGGCTAGAAGGAGATTAAGTCTCCCACCCCTCTATGGGGGGGGGGGAGAAAATCCCCTCGCCCCCCTCCCACCACTTGCCCTCATTTTCAAGAAAGTTAGTAGAAAAGATCAGCCGAGAACAGTTACTCCTACAGGGCAACACTGGGCAGCCTCCCCCGATAACCAGTGACTTTGCAAGCAGCAGGCAGAGGCTAGTGGAATACAAATAGTCCTCAACTTACAGCAATTCATTTAGTGACCGTTCAAAGTTACAGAAGCACTAAAAAAAGGACTTATGACCGTTTTTCACACTTACGACAGTTGCAGGATCCCTATACTTGATCCAAATTCAGACGCTTGCTAACTGATTCATACTTACGATGGTCACAGTGTCCTGGTCACATGTGACCCCCTTTTGCGACCTTCTGACATGCCAAGTCAAGGGGGGGGGAAGCCGGGTTCACTTAACAACCGTGTCCCTAACTTAACAATTGCAGCGGTGGACTTAACAACGGTGGCGCGGAAGGTCATAGGACGGGGCAAAAACTCACTTAACAAATGTCTCACTTAGCAGCAGAAATGTTGGGCTGTGTTCATAGGTCAAGGACAACCTGCATTTGTGAACGGCGCTGGGGTCATTGGTGCTCACCGAGTTTGGCGGTTTTCTTGCAGATGTTTCAAGACCCAACTAGGGAATGTCATCAGTGCTCGGAGGGAGGGAGGGAGGGAGAGGAGGAGGAGGAGGAGGAGGAGGAGGAGGAGGAGGAGGAGAACAAGAACAAGAAGGGGAGGAGGAGGAGGAGGAAGAGGAGGAGGAGGAAGAGGAGAGCTGTATGGTTCTTGGTAGTTTTCTTGCAGACATTTCATGACCCAACTAGGTAACATCATCAGGCTAGAAGGGAGGGAGAGAAGAAGAAGAGGAGGAGGAGGAGGACAGTATGGTCATTGATGCTCTCTGAGCTTGGTGGTTTTCTTGCAGACATTTCATGACCCAACTAGGGAATATCATCTGTGCTAGTAGGGAGTAGGGTTTGTGGAGAGGAGGAGGAACATCTGTGGGCTCCTTGGGGCTCTCTGAGCTTGGTGCTTCTCTTACAGACTTTTCATGACCTAACCACGTAACGTGCAACAGCAAAGGGGGCTGTTTACAATTCTGCAATCTCCCCCCTCCCCACCCGCCCCAATAAAGAGTGCAGCCCAGCCCTTGCTCAGCCAAAATGCTGCCCTCCACCCTGCCAGCAAGCAAATTGCAAAGAGATGAAGGGATCCAGCAAACAAAGCCCCCCCCTCCCACCCCTCCCCTCCTTTCCTCCAGGCTGCCCCCTCCCAGCAACCTCGTTGCCAGCATTAATGGGTCTCTTATTTATGCCTGAACCCCCGGTGATCCCATTCGGTTTCACTCGTTAAAGCCCCGAACTTGTCAACTCTCTTTTTTTTGTTGCTTTTGGCACGTTGATAAACAAGACTCAACTTGGTCTTGGGAGGGGGGGGGGATTTATTCTCCCGTCCATTAACCTGTGCTCCCCCTGCTCGCAAATAAACCCTGGAGCTGCAGACTTAACAATGACCCTCCTTTCGCCCCTCCCCTTTCCTCTCTCTCTCTCTCTCTCTCCCCTCTCCCCAGCTAGCGGTCACCAACTGGGGGTCCAGGAGAAAATGTTGCTGGTCCGCAGAAAAATTATTTGCATTTTTTAATATTGCACTCAATCAGGGGTCCTCAAATTACAGCCCCTGGGATGGATACAGTGCAATGGACGCTTGTGTTGCTGCAGAGAGTTGGGGTCTTTTAGGGGGGTCGGAGGGGGGCAGAAATTCCGACTTGGGGTCTGCTTCAGCCTCCTGCTGGGGTGCTTTGGGCGAAGGCTGGAGGGAAGTGCCGCTGGTGGCAAAGAGCCGGAGGGCCTCGTTCCAGTGGGACTGTATCAAGGCCTGGAACTGGCTGACCATCTCAGCCGGCTGAGCCTCCAGATGTGATGAGACTCTGCTTGGAAAGCCTATGCTGGTAGTCCTCAGTGAGGTGCTTCTGCTGAGCCTCCTTCTCGGTCAAACCCAATTTGAACTGAGCTCTTTTGCCAACTCTTTCTCCTGGTGGCTGCTTCCTGTTGGGGCCCTAAGGAGCCCAGGCGGGCAGGCGAGGAGGGGAGGGGCAAGTAGAGGCTGGCAAGGTGGCCCTCAACATGAGTGGCATTGAGTTGGCCACACCCGCCCAGTCACATGACCACCTAGCCACGCCCACCCAGGCGGACATTAGGCAGATATTAGTGGTCCGTAGGATTTAAAATGATGAATTTAGTAGTCCCTGAAGTCCAAAAGGTTAGTGACCCCTGCCTTATGGGGAGGAATTGACCAAGATTGGCGCAGAAGGCCTGGGTAGTCTGCCCTCCGGATAGTCCACACGCTTGGAAGAAATGTTTTTTCTTAAGCATCTAGTCCTCAAGGTTTTTGAGCGAAGGGGAATTCAGCCAGCTGTGCTGACTTGTGGAAACCTGAATCCTTGACTGAGTCGTCTTGGGGAACAATGGGTGGCAAACAAATTCAATCCATCAATCCATCCATCCATCCATTCACCCATCAATCCACAACTGGAATCCTGGCTAAGCCATTTCAGTTGCTCCTTGCTTGTTCCTTCCGTCATAAATTGGTTTAGAATTTAATTTAATTTAATTTAATTTAATGCTTCTAGACCGCCCCCTCTCCCGAAAGGGACTCGGGGCGGTGTACAGTTCATACAAAATATATCAGATACAATAAAATTAAGTATGTACAATTGACAGTTGACATGGAGGAGGTAAGAATGACATTAAAAGAACTGTACAAAGCAGATTAAAATAAGTTCAAACCCCTAAAAACAAATACAGTGAATTAAAAAACCCCTAAAATAACCAGATATAGTGCGTTTGCCAGGAGGGACAGTTGAATTATGCCAGGCCTGCTAATCGGAACAGGTGGGTCTTCAGTTTTTGCCGGAAGGAGCAGGTCACCGAAGGTCACCGAAGGGGATCAGTGAGCCCAGAAGGGGGCAATGCCCTTTGCCAAGTTGCATGACCACAGGGAAGCTGCAACGGTCGTAGGTGTGAGACACGCTCGCAACCTGTCACGTTTTTTCAGTGCCGTTGCAACTTCGAACAGTCAACTTTGAGCGGTCGCTTAAATGTAAATTGAGGACTTCCTCTAAGCCGTTTTTTTGCAAGTGGAAGGGATGTTTTCTCTTGGAGTGCCTGAAATAACTAAAATGAAATTACATTCCTAATCAGCAAAAAAAACCTCACAAAAACATAAAGCTCCAAAGTGGAAGGAGGGAGGGAGTGAGTTTTACAAATCCCAGATTCTGCAGACACACAAATGCACACACAAATGTGTCAAATCCTGCCCAGTGTGCAGGTTGAGTATATGAGGAAGGGAGGGAGGGAGGGAGGGATAAAGGGAGGAAGGAAGGAAAAAGAAAAAACATAAAGAAAGAAAAAAGAAAAAGAGAGAGGGAGGGAGGAAGAAAGGAAGGGGAGAAGGAGGGAGAAAGGAAAACACAAGGAAGGGGGAGGGAGGGATGGTGAAGGGAGGAAGGAAGGAAAAAGAAAAAAAAAAGAAAAAAAGAGGAAGGAAGGAAGAAGGAGGAAAGGAAAACAGAAGGAAGGAAGGGGGAAGGGGGGATGGATGAAAAGAGGAAAGGAAGAAAAAAGAAAAACTAAAAAGAAGGAAAAAACAGAGAGAGAGAGGGAAGAAGGAAGGAAGGAGAAAGGAGGAGGGAGGAAAGGAAAACAGAAGGAAGGATGGGGAGAGAGAGAAGGGAAGGATGGGTAAAGGGAGGAAGGAAGATAAAAGAAAAAGAAAGGGAGGGAGGGACCAAAGAAGGAGAGGAGGAGGAGGAAGTAAAGGAAAAGAGAAGGAAGGAAAGGGGGAGGGATGGAGAAGAGAGGAAGGAAGGAAAACAAACAAAGAAAGAAAGAGACAGGGGGAAGGAAGAAGGAAGAAAGGAAGGAAGGAGATAAACAAACCCCAAAGAAACCACCAGAGGGATCGAGATCACTTTCTCCCTCTCGGGGAGGACAGGCATATCCCCCCCCCCCCCAGCCTTGAGATGTGACGAGACTCCCTTAAAACCTGCTTAAGATTGATGCCACCGAAAACAATAATCCCGACAACTGGGAGCCTTTTTTTCACCGCTTCCGGAGGGGCTAAAAATAGTTCTCCTGAAAAATGCTCCTGTCGAAGCACATCTGGACGGAGGCACCCTCCAGATGTTGCCTGAACACCTGGTAGCAGAGCGTACCTAAAGATTTGGCTTGGCCTGGGGGAGGGGGTGGTTTTTCTGAAGGAGAACCCCCCCCCAAAACACGGGGTGGGTGTAATCCAAGAAACCAAGGAGAGCCGACGATTAAAAATACCCCAAACGGCTTGCAAAAACAGCTACATTTCCTTCTTCCCATAAAGCAGCCATTGCACAAAACGCAACCCAACAAAGTAAAAAAAATATAATAATACAGTATTTAGTAGTAGTGCAATGAAACTTTTGCCTCCAACGCTGCAGGTGGTCCTCGACCTACGACCACAGTTGGGGGCCAGAGTTTTCCTTTGCTCAAGAAGGCAGCTGTTCAGTGAGTCGCGCTTGATTTTTCGACCTATTGCGAAGCAAATCACAGGGGGGTTGTTAAGCGGGTCACATGGTCCTTAAGTGAGTCTGCCTCCCCCCCCCTCCACATTGAGTTCGCCGGCTGGGAGGGCCGTCATGTCACTCCGGGATACTACAACGACCGCCCTAAATCCATGCCAAGCCCCTGAATTTTGCCCACATGACCATACGGATGCCGCAATGGTCATAAATGCGAGGACTGGTCCTAAGTCACTTTTTTCAGTGCCCAGACGAGTGGCCGTACCATTGGAAGAAATGTCCACCTGGGTTCAGTTCCAAGTGGGGGAAAAGACATGGGGATTCATGGAAGTTGCTTGGAAAGATGGTTTAATGGTAGACAGGATCACATGCCTTGAAGACGTCGGGCGAAGGGAGAGAAAAGAAGGGAAGAGATGCTGAAAGACCCTAGTTTTATGCCCTCTCTGGGCTTTTGAATTTGAGCTTGTGTGCTGATTGGTTGTCAGACTCCACGCAGGGGCAATTCTGTAGGCTGTCCTGAGTCCCAAGCTTGGTTGACTCTTGCTGAGTGATGATGTAATGAAAGGGCTTTGGGATTCCTATTATGGCTCTGCCTGGAGGAGGTAGATCTTTGTTATGTAGAATAGTCTCACTCAGGCCTTTAAGGGCCCACTGACAAAGGTGTGGGGGGAGCCAGGAAACTGCAGGGACCTGCATTGTCTTTAAAACACGTTTCTCCTTTTCTCATCCAGAGAAATAGAATATTCTGCCTTTTTAAAATATTTCCTAAAATATTTTCTAAGAGAGCGTTGTTGCTTTTTTTTTGCTAACTTCCTACTGTACGCTGAGGACTCCCGGTAGCCTGCATGCCTAGCTTATGATGGCCGATATTCATCGCACATTGCTAGCAATAACTCTGTGCAGTGTGTAGTTTTGCTTTTCGGCTACGTCATTTTATCCACGAGTTAAATCCAATAAATAAATAAATAAATACTGCATATGCATTTTTGAAGTGCGTGTCTACGCAGCCGTCGTCCTCACCCCTGAAGCAGTTTTGGTCAAGCCTTTTTAAAAATTTCATTTATTATGGGGCGAAACCTCTCAAGAAAGGCATTCACCCTCCCCAACCAAATTGAATATGCCAACAAAAGCTCGTCCGAAAAGGACCATTTCTGAGATTAAACGGGGCGAATTTTCTCTCCCGTCCTTTTCAGATTCTCCAAGCCAAGATTGGCGGATAGACTCCGTTTGACAGGTCCTTCTTTCTCTCCCCCCCCTCCTTCCTCCTCCCTTTCCACTCTTCGGCTGCCACTTCGCCAGTGTCCTTGTCCAGAACTACAATTTCAGTCCATTACTTTGGGGCGGGTTTTTTATTTTATTTTATTTCCCGGCCTTTAAAAGTTGTTTTGCAATCAAATTAAAAAGGAGAGGAAGAAAAAGATCGAGCGTTTTGCTTGGAGGAGGGATGAGGGGGGGCTGGAAGAGACTGATGCCCTTCCGCTAATGCACTTTCCTGCGACTAAGTGCCATAAATCTCGGCGTGGTGTTAAAAAGCTGGACCTCGGAACTGGGCTATTCGTTTAAAAAAAACCCCATAAATCTCCGTTGAGCTGAGCTAATGAAGAAAACAACAAACTGTCAATCAGAGAAGCTTCCACGGGCTTCCTCTTCCTGATCCCCCCCAAAATGCTGCTTACACAAGATGTCAAAAGGTAGTTTCCTTTAAAACAACAACATTATATTCAAGGTAAGGTACAGAAAAGCTGGGTTTTTACCCTGTTGTTGCAATCAATCATTTGTGCCCCTTTCATTTGATTTATTTAGCGTGTGGCATCTACAGAGGTCATGCAATATACAAGCTATAAGTTTAAATGTGCCCATTTGCCAGGAGAAGGGAAGGGGGAAAGGGAAGGAAAAGGAGAGCGGGAGGGGAGGAAGGAAGGAAGGGGAAAGGAAGGGGAGGAGAAAGAGAGAAAAGAGGAAGGAAAGTAGAAAAGAAAGGAAACAGGAAAGAAGAAAAGGAAAGGGAAAAGGAGGGAGGGAGGAAGGAAAAGAAGAAAGGAGAAGAGAAGGTGATGGAAAGGAAACGGAAAGGAAAAGGAAAGAGGGAGGGAAGGAAGGAAGGGGAAAGGAAGAGGAGGAAAAGGAGAGAAAAGAGGAAGGAAAGTAGAAAAGAAAGGAAAGAGGAAATCAAAGCAAAGGGAAGGGGAGTGAGGAAGGGAAGGAAGGAGAAGGGAAGAGAGAGAAGGAGATGGAAAGGAAAAGAAAGGAAAAAGAAGAAGGAGAGAAAAGAGGAGGGAAAGTAGAAAAGACAGGAAAGAGGAAAGGAAAGAAAAAGAAAGGAAAGGGAAAAGGATTGAGGAAGGAAAGGAAGGAAGGAAGGAGAAAGAAAGGGGAAGGGAAGAGAAAGACAAGGAAATTGAAAGGAAAGGAAAGGAGGGAGTGATGGAAGAAGGCAGACAGAAAGCAAGGAAGGGTGCAATTTTTAATTTTATTTTTTAAAAAATTGGGGTGTGCAATTCTGCATCTTGCCAACTTAATCATCAATCGGAACAGAGCTGGAAGGGACCTTGGAGGTCTTCTAGTCCAACCCCCTGCTTAGGCAGGAAACCCTACACTGTCCGGTTGGGTTGCAGAGCCAAAACAGGCAGTGATGGAGGTGCAGAGGACAGACTCAATCCTTCCTCCGTAGAACAGAATCAGCCGCTCCTTGGGCTGTTTGAGCTTCCTGAGTTGGCGCAGAAAGAACATTCTTTGTGGTGCTTTTTGGATGACGTTTTTGATGTTGGGTGCCCATTTTAAGTCTTGAGATGTGAGAAAGGAATTCCTTTCTCCTTTTCTTTGCTTTTTATACCAGACTTTTAAGCTTTTCCCTCGGCACCCGGTCCCCAACCAGCCCCTCTTGGGGGGAAAATAATCAATTTCTGCTCCTCTACATTCCTTCCCTAGAGTTGGAAAGGTGGGTGTCTGGGGAAGAGATTAGTGGGGAGGGTTTTTTCCCCCCAGGAATAAAATAACCCCCAATTCCTTCCCTTAAAAGATCTGCTAAAAGCTGAACAGGTAGTCCTCCATTTACGGCTACAATGGAGCCCAGAATTTATGTTGCTAAGCAAGACATTTGTTAGGTGTTTTGCCTCCTTTGACGACCTGTCTTGCCACCATTGCTAAGTGAATCCCTGCAGTTGTTAAGTGAGTCAGGTGGTTGTTAAGCGAATCCAGCTTTGCTCGTCAGAAGGCGACTCTGGCACACCGCGCCCGTCATAAATACGAGCCAGTTGCCAAACATCTTCAGAGGTTGTGGGAGCTTCATCCCTGGAGGCTTTCAAGAAGAGACTGGGCTGCCGTCTGTCAAAAATGGCGTGTATGGTCTCCTGCTTTGAGGGGGGTTGGACTAGATGACCTCCAAGGTCCCTTCCAACTCTTGTTAAATCTGTTAAATCTTAATTTTGAACACATGCTGCAATGGTTGCAACTGTGCAAAAGGTCCTGAGTTTTTTTCAGTACCACTTTGTAACTATGAACGGTCACTAAACAGACTGTCGTAAGTGGAGCATTAACTCTTAGGTGGCTGTAGTTTGCCCCAGTGTGTGTGTGTGTGTGTGTGTGTGTGTATGAGATGAGACCTAAATAGGTTGAAATAGATCTATACTAGTCTCCCTTTATTTATTTATCAGTACAAATACAACACACACACACACACATACACACATACATACATACATATATATATGTTGTATTTGTGCTGATAAATAAATAAAGGGAGACTAGTATAGATCTATTTCAACCTATTTAGGTCTCATCAGCTAGCCATACCCTTACTGGGAATCGAACCAGAGCTGTATTGCATATTAGGCCAATGTAATTGCCACTAAGCCACAGGCTTTCTTCCTTATATTTGGGCATACCAAGGGTTGTAACACAAATACATACATACATACATACATACATACATATATACACACATATATGTATGTATGTATGTATATGTATCTATGTATCTATCTATATGTATGTATGTATGTATGTACACTATATTGCCAAAGGTATTCGCTCACCCATCCACATAATCAGAAGCAATTGTGAGCGAATATTTTTGGCAATATAGTGTACATACATACATAGTTACATACATACACACAGAGTATGTGACTTTAGTGTGTCTTCCGTTGCACTTCCATTGTCTTCTTTTCAAAATTTTGGAAACTGCCCCTGAAAATGGCTGCAGTTCTGCTCTGCTTATCAAGCCTCTCATCTTTAACAGATGCACAAAAATAATCTGAATTTCAGATCATCGGGTGCAGCTGACGTGTTCCTTTTTCCAAACTGCCCTTCGTCCACATACATTTTTAAAAACTCCCCGTCTCCTGGGGGCGGGGAAACGTTTTGGCAGCTCTGCAGAGTTATTTCGCCACTGCTGGGTGTGTGTGTGTGGGGGTACAGCATGACACATTCAGAGGCTGGGGCAGATTTGGAGACCCTCACTCCAATTCGGTGAGGTGCAAATGCCTTTATTGGGGAGGGTCTTCTCACCCCCTTGTCCATAGCCCAACCCGTCACTCATCCTCCAAAGTGGTTTGTTTGCCTCCTGGCCCGTGAGGGAGCCGTGCCAAGCTTCAATTGGGCCCGTTTTGCCATCCCTGTGCCAAACATCTTGCTTCTTTCCAGCCAATTGAAAAGAGGGGGGGGGGAGAGAGAGAGACAGAGAAAGAGAGAGATAGACAGAGAGAGAGAGATTGAGAGACAGAGAGACAGAGAAAGAGACAGACAGAGAGAGAAACAGAGAGAGACAGAGACAGAGACAGAGAAAGAGGGAGACAGAGGGAGACACAGAAACACAGAGAGAGAGAGAGACAGACAGAGACAGAAAGGGAAAGAGAGAGACACAGACAGAGACAGAGAGACAGAAAGAGAGAGACAGAGAGAGAGAGATTGAGAGACAGAGAGACAGAGAAAGAGACAGACAGAGAGACAGAGAAAGACAGAGAAAGACACACACAGACAGACAGAGACAGAGAAGGAAGAGACAGAGAGACACAGAGAGAGAGAAAGAGAGAGAGAGAGAGAGAGACAGAAAGAGAGAGACAGAGAGAAAGAGAGAGACAGAGAGAAAAAAGAGAGAGAATGACATTTTATCGGGTGGATAGAAGCCCAGAGGGCAGAGAAGGGGAGGGGGGAAAGCAAACCACCTTCCTTGTTTTAATTAATACGATGATGATGATCAATCCCTTAAAACCTTTCAAAGAAAAAGAAAAAAAAAGGAAGACACCCTACTGGACCCTTTTCTCTTTGGCGAACGGGGACCCGGCTTCTCAATCGGGGGCGAAATCAACGGCCAGGCCTGGGTGCCCCTCTCGCCTCTTCCTCTCCTTGGTTTATTAGGCCTGACATGTTTACTCTGCGATAAGGAACAGGCCTTTCAGCGAGAGATTTGTGTTCTATTTTTCAATTACCACCAGTCTTTCTGTGCCACTTTGGCACTAAAGGGATAAAAAATGTATTGGAGCATTTCAATTATTCATCGAGAAATCGTGGATGGGCCACGGTCACGGCAGGGCCACCGATGCTGCACCAGGCAGGAGAGTGGGCGGTTTAATTCGAGCATCGCTTTCCGGTGTGTGTGTGTGTGTGTGTGTGTGTGTGTGTGTGTCTGTCTGTCTGTCTGTCTTCTGACCTCTTTGCTCTCCGTCACCATTTCCTTTCTTAAATTTTGTTTTGTTGTATTGTGTTGTGTTTTGTTATGTTTTGTTATGGTATTATATTGTATTTTATTATTTTATTATTTTATTTTATTATTTTATTATTTTATTATTTTATTATTTTATTATTTTATTTTATCATTTTATCATTTTTTATTTTTTAATCATTTTATCATTTTATCATCATTTTATCATTTTATCATTTTATTATTTTATTTTCTATTCTATTCTATTCTATCCTTATTTTATTTTATTTTTGTATTATATTATTTTATATTATATTCTATATTATAATATAGCTTTATTTTATATTTTATTTTATTTTATTATTTTATTAAATTTCTCTTCCTTCCCACCCCCATCCCCTCCAACAGATATCCCTCAGCTTTTGAGCCCAACATTTCTGTTGCTAAGCCAGAGTGGGGTTCAGTAACTTTTGCCCCATTTGATAATCTTTCTTGCCACTGTTGTTAAGTGAATCACTGCAGTTGATAATAAGCTAGTCAACAAGTCGTTAAGTGAATCTGGCTTCCCCCGTTGTCTTGGCTTGACAGGAGGTCACAAAAGGGGATTGCGTGACCCAGGGACTCTGCAACCGTCATGAGTCAGTTGCCAAGCGCCCGAATTTTGATCACTTGCTCCAAACTGGTGTCTTTGGGTTGCTTGGAACTACAATTCCCATGGTCCTTGGCTATTGGCTGGGGAAGCTTTAGATGCCGTTCAGAAAATCCTCCATCCATCACTGCATTAATTTTCCATTGTCGTCTTTATCAGACTTAGAATGAACTTTACAGGCAGTCCTGGACTTACGACCACAATTGGAACCAGAATTCCCAACTGCTAAGCAAAGAGGTTGTTAAATGAGTCGCTCCTGATTTTACAGCCTTTGATGCCACTGGTCTTAAGCGAAACTCTGCAGCTGTTAAGTGAATTGCATGGTCTTTAAGCGAATCCCCCACGGTTGTTAAGCGAATCGCATGGTCTTTAAGCAAATCCAGCTTCTCCATTGACTTTGATTGTCAGAAGCCAGGTGGGAGGGTCACAAATGGTCAACAAGTGACCTCAGAACGTGGCAAACGTCGTAAATCCATGCGGGTGGCCCAACGCCCGAATTTCGATCATCCGATCATGGGGAGGCTGCGACGGTCATAAGTGTGAGGATCAGTTGTAAGTCGCTTTTTTCGGTGCTGTTGAATCTTCGAATGGTCACTCAACAAGCAGTTGTATGTCAGAATTCATTGCAGGTCACAATTTCATGGTATGATTTATACTGCGCTGTCTGTGGTTCTGATATTTTATACCTCGCTTTGACCGTCCTAGGGTGAAATGTTCCAATATATTCAACTAGTAGCTGGATACCCATGGTTTGCTATGAAACTATGTGATCGGGCTTGATAAATTGACAGTTAATGTTTGAACATTAATGAGTAGTTACAATTGGCCTCTCCTCTCCCCTTCTCTCCCTCAGGCTTCCCTCCACAAAGGCCTCTCCTATCTTGTCCCCTTCTTTCCCTTTCAGGTGCGGAGGGGGAGGAGAATATCTAAAGTCCCAGCCCACAGGCTGGATGAGTCATGCACTGGCCACACCCACGCCCAAGTGGCAGTTGCAACAGAGTTCTTTTCAGGTGGGGAGGAGGAGTAGAACGTCTTAACTTCTTAGCAACAGAGCATGTTAATAATAATATAAGAAATACTAATGATCTGATGGTCATCTCGAAAAATCCTTTCTTTGCGAGCACCTAGAAGCCAAGAGGAACATAGGTGCCAAATTTCAAGTTTGTAGGCTTTACGGTTCTGGAGATTTTGTGATGATGCGTGAGTGGTATTTCGCTTTTATATATATATAGTTTATTCCAATCCATTCACACCATCCTGACAAATTATACTCTCCACTTCCTTTTGTAAAATCCCTTATTTACTCATTTGCATGTATTCATCCGTCCTGTTCTTTCGTTCCACTCCCTTCCCTTTCTTAATTGATCGTTCTACTTCATCATGTTCCCTCAAAACGTCTAATTAAAAAATGCAACCCATTAATTAAAACTGGCCCACTTCCCTCCGGCGGCAGAGGGAATATTCTCAACCTCAGCAATTTTAAGAGGTCTGGGCTTCAACTCCCAGAATCCCCCAGCCAGAATCCCCTGGGGAGTTGTAGTCCAGACGGTTGCCATTGGAGTGCAGCCTACCAGTTAGCAGTTGTTTTTTTTCAACCTCCGAAACTTTAAGCGAACTGGACTTCAACTCCCAGAATTCCCCAGACAGCATGCTGCCAGGGGAATTCTGGGCGTTGTAGTCCAGACTTTTTTTTTAAATGCAGGAATTGAGGAACCTGAATTAAATGCATCTAAACCAGTGTTTCTCAACCTTGGCGACTTCTGGGAGTTGAAGTCCACAGGACTTAAAAGTCGCCAAGGTTGAGAAACGCTGCTCTAAACGGATCTGGGTTTGATCCTGCAGGGAGCAGAGCACTCCCGCCCCCCCCAGCACTGGGTGTCCTTAATATCTGGGAATCTCTCTCCGGGTGACCTCTGCAGCCGACATTGGTCTGCCAAAGGCATATTCCCCCCTCTGCGTCCGCCGGATAAGCCTGCTCGAAGCAGTGGGGACAAGGGAAGGATTCATCCTACCCCCCCCCCCCTGCACTGACAACGGCGCCTCTTTTGACTGCGTGGTGGGTGGGGGGTGGAGACTTCAATGGGGACCCTGTTGACGCTTCCTCCAAGGCTTTCAGACAACCCCGATCCCCCTTTGTTTTGTCACACACAACCCCCTCAAAAGAAAAGAGGGATTGTATGCTAAAGTTCACCCCAACGGACGATCAATAGGCATTGTCAAAAAAACGGAGGTGGGGCAGACAGAGAATGCTGGGTCTTGTCTCCCCACCTCTCTGCTCCCAGCCCCCTCCCCCAGGGCCAGAGGCTAGACACTTGACGGCCCAGGGAACATGGCCCCCCGTTGTCGTCCCAACGTGAAAGCCACAAACACGTTGGCAAAGTCACAAGAAGCTTTTTTCCTCTTGGTGATCTGGTTTTTGTAACCACGATGGGAAAGGGTGGATGGATGAGCTTTGGAAGCAAAGATGAGGGTTCCTTGGTGCTCTCTTAGCTTGGGGGTTTTCTTGCAGATGTTTCATGACCCAACTAGGGAATGTCATCAGTGGTAGAAGGGAGTGGGGCTTGGAGGAGGAGGAAGAGGAGGAATATAGAGTCCTTGTTATTCTCTGAGCTTCATTGTTTTCTTGCAGCTGTTTCATGACCCAACTAGGTAATGTCATCAGTGCTGGAAAGAAATGGGGCTTGGAGGAGGGGGAGGGGGAGGGGAGGAGGAGGAGGAGGAGGAGGAAGAGGACCGTGGGGTCCTTGGTGCTCTCTGAGCTTGGTGGTTTTCTTGCAGACGTTTCATGACCCAACTAGGTAACGTCATCAAGGCTAGAAAGGAATGGGGCTTGGAGGAGGTGGAGGAAGAGGAGGAATATAGAGTCCTTGTGCTAGAAGGAACGTTTGCAGCAAACCCCCCCTCTCTTTTAGCACTGATGATATTACCTAGATAGGTCACGAAATGTCCACAAGAAAACAAGCAACCCAACTCTGAGAGCACGAAGGCGCCCTCATTTCAACTCCCAGCTTCAAATATTCTCTTTTCTTCGTTTCGGACTTTGCTTTTTCCCTCTTCCACAAATGCCAAAGTGTCACCCACCCACCCTTTTTCCTGGCTGGCACCCAGCAGATTCCTGGGAAGAAGAAAAAATTCGGCACGCCGGCTCCTCATTCGTCCCACCCTCGGGTGTTACAACACAGAGATTCCCACGCCTTCAAGGGCCGTTCAAGTTCTATACTGAACTTTCTGGGCTTGGAGATCGGGGCAGGTTTGGGGGGGGCGGGGGGGCAGGGGCGGCGATGCGACAGAAACACATCCCTTTTTTTCCATAAAGGAAATGACGGGGGCTGTGATGAATGAGCTCCATTGTGCCTGAGCCCGTTAGGAAAGCTTGATTTGTTTCCCCTGATCCTCCCAGAAATCTGATTGATCTTCTTAAGGATTGTGAGACCACAATTGAAAAAGCAGCGGCTTCCTCTATGAGCACCAGGGCACTGGCTTGTGTGTGTGTGTGTGTGTGTGTGTGTGTGTGTGTGTGAAGCCCACTCACCTTTTCAACGCTAGAATTCTTTGTCATCCAAATGCCCAAACTTGGCTTAAATTTTGCGCCGGTTCAGTTCAGCCTGGTTTTTGCTTTGTACCGTTTGCAACAAAAATGCTGAGCTTTGGGTACTGCATCCGGATACGACAATATTTTTTGTTATTGTGGCTAGAATAGAATAGGAAAAGGAAAAGGAATAGAATAGAATAGAATAGAATAGAATAGGAGAAGGAAGAATAGAATAGAATATGAGAAAGAATAGAATAGAATAGAATAGAATAGAATAGAATAGAATAGAATAGGAGGAATAGAATAGAATAGAATAGAATAAAATAGGAGAAGGAATAGGATAGAATAGAATAGAATAGAATAGAATAGAATAGAATAGAATAGGAGGAATAGAATAGAATAGAATAAAATAGAATAGGAGGAATAGAATAGAATAGAATAAAATAGAATAGGAGAAGGAATAGGATAGAATAGAATAGAATAGAATAGAATAGAATAGAAGAAGGAAGAATAGAATAGAATATGAGAAAGAATAGAATAGAATAGAATAGAATAGGAGGAATAGAATAGAATAGAATAAAATAGAATAGGAGAAGGAATAGGATAGAATAGAATAGAATAGAATAGAATAGGAGAAGGAATAGAATAGAATAGGAGAAGGAATGGAACAGAATAGAATAGAATAGAATAGGAGAAGGAACAGAATAGAATAGAATAGAACAGAATAGAATAGAATAGAATAGGAGAAGGAATAGAATAGAATAGAATAGAATAGAATAGAACAGAATAGAGAATAGGGCAGAGATAGGAAATTTTACATGAACGAGGAAGAACATCAAGATAATTTTCCCTGTTTAAAAGCAAAAAAATCAAGGCTTCCAAATAGATTTCCTTTTAACAATCTTGTCAGATACGAAAATCACCCTCCGAGCTCCATTGGTAAGTGAACGTTTGAAAATTAACTAATAAAATGAGATGGGTCTTTTTTATTAGGGGCTGGTTTGAAGCCAAGTCAGTTGAAGGGATTTTTTTTTTAAGGAAGGGAGGGAGGGAGGAAGAAAAGAAAGAGGAAGGAAGGAAGGAAAGAATAGCCCTTAGACTTATATACCGCTTTCCATTGCTTTCCAGCCCTGTCTAAGCAGTTTACCGAGTCAGCCTCTTTCCCCCAATAATCTGGTTCATTTTACCCCCAACAAGTTGAACCGGTCAGGAAAGAAAGGAAGGAAGGAAGGAAGGAAGGAAGGAAAGAAAGAAAGAAAGAAAGAAAGAAAGAAAGAAAGAAAGAAAGAAAGAAAGAAAGAAAGAAGGAAAGAGGATTCTGGATTTAGAGGGAGAAGGAATTAAGGGCCAAGCGTGCAATTCTAAAGACGACAGAGTAAAGGAACTCTTCTTCAAAGAAAGGAGGGGAAAAGGCCAGTGGCAAACGGGGCTTGGTAGATTTGAATCGCCCTGCAGGGGAGGGAAGAGGTTTCATTCGGATACAATCAATAAAAGCAATTTTAATTTTCATCAGCGCCTGGCTTCCCTCCCTCCCTCCTTCCTGGCTGCCTGCAGCAAGTGATTCATGGACCCCCCCCAGCCACCGGAGGCTGCCATTAGGAGCACGGTCCTGGCTGTAAAACTTCCTTCCTTCCTTTATCGGTCCTGGCTGTAAAATTTCCTTCCTTCCTTTATCATCTATTTTCCTTCTTTTCCTTCCATCGTCCTTCTATCACCTTCTTTCCTCCCCCCTCCCTCCTTCATTCCTCCATCACTCACCCTTCCTTCCTCCCTCCTTCCCCAATCACTCACCTTTCCTCCCTTCCTTTATCACTCACCCCTGTTCCCTTCCCTCCCTCTCTCCTTCCTTCCGCCCTCCCTCCCTCCCTTCTCTTCCCTTTCTTCCTTCCCTCTCTCCTCCCTCCCTCTTCTTCCCTTTCTTTGCTCTCTCTCCTTCCTCCCTCCCTCCTTCCCTCCCTTCCCTCTGCAGGGGAGAGAAGCTGGGCAGCCTGGGCTGAAAGCAAACCTCCACCACTATTCAGAAGTGTTGGAAATTGCTTTCCATCTCCTTCCCCCCTCCCAACCCCTCAGGCCCTGCTGGGAGTAGTTGAAAAGAGGGAGGGGGGAAAGGAGGAATCTCTCCCCCTGGGCTGAACCCTGGCATCCTCCTTAAAGGTCTTGCAAGGAATGTGTTATGCTCTCTCCTCTAACAGCAGAGGGAGGGGCCCGATGATGAAACCTCCCAGCTTCCAGATTTACCTTCAGGCCGCTGGAGAGGTCTTGCCCTCCCCCCCCCCCACAAGACATTACACAATGCAAGGAGAAGGATGTGCAATTGGGGCGGTGGGGGGGGGGTTGTCTCCAGGCTGCCCTTGGGCCCCCAGGGGGGATGCTGAGATCAGGACCGGGCATTTCCCTCCCTTGCAAAAGAAGCAGTGAAATGAATCTCCCCCTCTAGGCTGGCTTTCCAGAGCCACTCAAAATGCCCATTTGCAAGGCCTGGAGGAGGCAGGGAGGGAGGGAGGGGCAGGCGGTCTCTCTCTTAAGTGGGGGGAGGGGGGCTCACAGACTGTGTCCTCACAAATAGAGGCAAGAGCCGGAGGGGCACGAAGAGGTGATGCAATCCAGCCCCATGGGGACAGCGGAGCTAAATGTAGCTCTGTCGATTGTGCCAGAGAGAGAGAAACACACACACACACACACACACACACACACACACACACACACACAGAGAGCTTTCCAGGTGGCTCAGAACTACAAGTCCCAGCAGCCCCAGAGGGCGTGGCGGGAGGTGGGAGATGGACCACTGGACCCTCGTTTATGCAGCCATGAAAAACCGCAAACCCCCCCCCCCCAATGCCTTGGGGCTGGGTCAATGTGTCCCTGCTGGGCTTCCCCCCCCCCCCCAAGCAACACATCTTCTGGCTTTCTAACTTTCTAGCTTCCTAACTAGCCAGTCCTCGATTTACGACCATTCATTTAGTGACCGTCCCAAGTTACCATGGCACTGGGGAAAAGGGACTTTAGAGCCGTTTTTCACACTTAGTCAAAATCCAGACACTTGACAACGGTCTCATGTTTGTGACGGTTGCAGTGTCCCCTTGTTATGTGATCCCCTTTGGGCACGCAAAGTCAACGGAAAATTCTGATTCACTTAACAACCACATCACTAGCTTAAGACCCGCCGTGAGTCACTTTAACAGCCGTGACAAAGAAGGTTGTAAAATGGGAGCGGGGGGGGGGGAGAACTCACTGAACAAACCTTTCATTTAGCAAGAGAAATGCTGGGCTCAATTGTGGTCGTAGGGTGAGGATTAAGCTGTACACAGAAATGGAGCAAGGGTGGACAGCCACAGAGGGCATCAGCTTTGGTGGCATGCAGTCAAATTCCAAAGATTCAGAATCCAGGCATTCTACGGTGATTGAAATGGTACAGGTTCTCCTGCTTGAGCTGGGGGCTGGACTAGAAGACCTCCAAGATCCCCTCCAGCTTCTATTCTATTCTATTCTACTCTACTCTCGACTGTATTGCTCTGTTTTATTCTAATTCTCAATTTGCATTCTATTCTATTCTATATTCTGTTCTATATTCTATTCTATATTCTATTCTATATTCTATTCTATATTCTGTTCTATATTCTGTTCTATATTCTATTCTATATTCTATTCTATATTCTATTCTATATTCTATTCTATTCTAATTCTCTATTCTCTGATGTTTTTAGGATTAGAATATATTTATTTCTTAGTACAGCCTATCCCCCCCTCCAAATGTATCTTAAATGTATTTTATTATTATGACTGATTTTATTTGTATTGACTGTACACCGCCCCGAGTCCCTTTCTGGGAGAGGGGCGGTCTAAAAATCTAAGAAATAAATAAAAATAAATAAATAAATATTTCTATTCTATTCTAATTCTTATTCTCTCTTGTATTCTAATTGTATTGTATTCTACTCTATTCTATTCCTCTATTCTAATTCTCTATTTCTATTTCTATTTCTATTTCTATTCTATTCTATTCTACTCTACTCTACTCTATTCTGAAGAAAGGAGATTATTGCTGATTTTCACTGGACAGGAGAGGTGATTATTCTTACCCTGTGCTCCGTCTTGAAGTTTTCTTAGGGACTAGTAGATTGCATTAAAATTTTTGAGGAGCCTGTCATAATCCACCCACTCCAGCAGTTACAACCAGGAGTGTGAATTTCCCGGAAGGAAGACGGGGTTCCCCTCCCCTCCCTTCTCTTCCTCCCCCTCCTCCCTTCAGGAAAACCCCAATTCAAAGCCCAGTTTTCCCCTTCCAGGAGTTTAGCTTAATCCCTTTACAAACTGGGTTAATCGTAATTGGGAAGGGAGAAGAATTCCATTTAATCCACCAGAGTTAATCCTCGGGGCTTGGTCACAGGGAGATTCACAGCCTCTGCAGATTGTGAGCGGGGAATTCAACACACCCCGCTTTCCAACCACGTCAGGTGCCAGCCTAGGACCCTGGCAGCCATTTTGTGAGTGCTCCCGCAAGTCAGAACTTGAATCCTGCCCACTGGCCTTCAAAGCTCTCCTGCACTTGCTCTTCTAGGCCGCAAGACTTGGGGGACTGCTTTCATTAGGACCATCCCATAATACAGGCCGTCCTCGACTTACGACCAGAGTTGAGCCCCTCAAATTTCCATCGCTAAGACGAGAAGCTTATAATAAGCGAGCTTTTTGCTCCACTGGACGAGTTTTCTGGCCGCCGCTGTTAAGCGAATCGCCGCAAGTGGTTCCGTCAGGAAGATGGTCACTAAGTGAATCCGGCTTCCCCATCAAGTTCGCTGGTCAGCCAAAGGGAAATCACGTGACCTTCTGCAGCTGTCATAAATATGAGTCAGTTGCCAAGCGTCCGGATTTTGATGTCCTGACCCTGGGGACGCTGGGTCAGGAAGGAAGGAAAGACGTCGTAAGTGTGAAAAACGACCATAAGTCACTTTTCTCAGTGCCGTTGTGACTTCAGTGACTAAGGTCGTAAGTCGAGGACTACGTATAAAATCTGGATGAAGCCCAGAGATCCGGCTCTCTTAATGTGGCACAGGAGCCCTCTGGTTCTGGAAGCCCATTTATCACCGCTCCTTAATGGTTACGAACAGCCGAGCCGAACATCCATGTGCTCGTTTGCCAAAACCAACAGCTTTCTTGTCTCACACACACACGCGCGCATCCCCTCCGCTGCCTTAATATATATTTCCTATTATTATTATTATTGGCATAAATCTCAATATTTAATCTCCCCCTTCATGAATATTACAAGGCACCTAAATATCTCCGGAAGAGGTTTTGCTGAAAGGGGTTTTATTAAAGTCCCTCCCAACGGAGGCTGACGCAGTACAAGCCCCTTCTCTCAGTCGCTAGGTAGATGAAGGAGAAAGAGATTGCGGAGGGGGTGTGTGTTTGTGTGTGTCCCCATATATACTGCTGGAGGGGTTAGCGGGGGATGGTCTTGTTTGGAGAAGACCCCCCCCCCCACTCCTTTGCAGGAAGGCAACTCTTGAGTCTGCTGAAGAGGGGGATGAACGGTTTATTTCTCTGTGACAGCTATAGTGAACCAGCCATTAAAGCAGGCTGGCTGGGGGATTCTGGGAGTTGAAATCCATCCATCTTAAAGCATGCTGGCTGGGGGATTCTGGGAGTGGAAGCCCACCCTTCTTAAAATAGCCAAGGTGGAGAAACCCCGATCGAGCTACTTGTAAAGAAGTCGTTCAACTCCCATCTTGGAGCGAAATAATCTGGCACAGCCTGCTTTGCAATTACTTAGCCAGTTTGATGTTGCTTTTATATAAGAAGCGAAGGCTGAAACGACAATTTGGAAGCAGATTGCCCTCGGCGTCCCTCTCAGCTGTCTTTGCTCGAAAACCCCCCCGCGATAAAAGCCTATCGAAGGAGGGAAGAGAGCTCTTCTTCTTTTTTCCCCCCTTTTTCTCCCAAGAGAAAAATAGCATTAGCAGGAAAAGCTGGGTGGCGAAGCATCTGCTTAGCTCTCCCATTGAAAAGATGAAACGACAAGCCAGCTGTTGAAACCTCCCTCACGTTGCCGGTGTTTACGAAACTGTTGTATCATCTCTAACCCCTCTCCTGAGTTTGCGGAGTGTGTGTTTGTGTGTGTGTTAGTGTCCAAACATTCCCAGGGTCTACACACACACACACACACACGCACAAATGTGTCAAATCCTGCCCAATGAGAAGGATGAGTCTATGAGGATGGATGGATGCATGGATGCATGGATGGAAGGAACGAAGGAAGGAAGGAAGGAAAAGACAGAAGGAAAGGAAGCGAGAAGGGGACACAGAAAGAGTACAGGAAGGAAGAAAAGAGGGAGGAGGGAGAAGGAAGGAAGGAGAGAAAAGATAAAGGGAAAGGAAAGGAAGAGAGCAAGAGAGAGACACAGAGAAAGTACAGGAAAGAAGGAAGGAAGGAAAAGAAAGAAGGAAAGGAAGCGAGAAAGAGACACCGAAAGAATGCAGGAAGGAAGAAAAGAGGGAGGAGGGAGAAGGAAGGAAGGAAAGGGAAAGGGAAAGGAAAGGAAGAGAGCAAGAGAGAGATACAGAGAGAGTACACGAAAGAAGAAAGAGAAAGAAAAGACAGAGGGAAAAGAAAGGGAGAAAGAGAGACACACAGAAAATACAGGAAGGAAGGAAGAAGGAGGGAAAAGAAAGGAAGAGAGAAGGAGAGAGACACAGAGTACAGGAGGGAGGGAGGAAAGAAGAAGAAAAGGAAAGAAGGAAAGAGGGAGGAAGGGAAAGAAAGAAAGAAAACGGAGTAGAAAAGTAAAGGTGAGGAGAAGGAGAGTTGTTTTGTAGCATCTCGGCTTCCCCAGAGCCTTCCAGATTGGCCTCCCGGCCTCCCAAAGGGCCGATCAGAGGTTGGGGATAAACAAGCTTTAATTAAACCGTAGCTGAGATAACAAGTCCCTAACTAAGCTGGGTAGGGCCAGTGCTGCAGCTGAGGCCCTTGGCGTGGCCGTGGCTGCAGGAAGAACAAGGAGACAGAGTTGAAAGCAAACCCAGAACTACAGGGAGCCCTCGACTTACGACCGTTCATTTAGTGACCGTCCCAAAATAACAACAGCACTGAAAAAAAGTGACTTGTGACCATTTTCCACACTTGCGGCCATTGCAGCAACCCCGGGAGTCACGGGGTCAAAATTCAGATGCGGCTGGCTCACATGTATGATGGTCCCGGGATCGCGCGTTTCCCTTCTTGCGACCTTCCAAAAAAGCCGAGTCAAATCTGGGGAAAGCCGGATTCACTCAACAACCGGAGCCATTCACTTAACAACCGCGATGGGAAAGACAGGGCAAAACTCAACGGAACCATGGAAACGACGTTCTCCATGGTGGTGTTAAGTCGATGGGTCCCTGTAGGAATGCATGTCCCCCCCTACTGGGAGACTTAATTCACAAATGGGGCCTTGGAGGTCATCTTATCCATCCCCTCCCCACCGGGATGGAGAATTCGCAGGGCCAGAAGCCAAAGACGGCAGCCAGGATGGACACCTTTCCCCTCGTGCTATTTCAATCATCTCTGCTTAAAAGGCTCTCATTTCGGGGAGGGGGGTGGTGAGCAAATTAAACGATCCTCTCCTCTATCCAGCCCCCTCCCCAATCTAATCCCCCCCCCCCGCCGTTCCCGTGTCGTGGTTTCAATCCTGCGCTTTCAAAGCTTCCAATTTCTTGGTTAGCCACCAGCCCGGCAGCCCCTGTAATATTCCCTAGTCTGGTTCCTTCTGACACCCCCCCCACTCCTCCTTTCCTCCCCTCCGCAACCCCCACCCCCTCCCCCAGCCCTGACACAAGATTGGTATGGAAGCTTGGAATCAATTTGCACTTTGAAATTGATTTTATGGAGACCCCAGAAGAAGCGTGAATAAGAAGCCGGCTTAAGCGGCAATGAGCGAGGGAGGGAGACGAATGCAGGCGAAATGGGGGGCAGGGGGCTGCTTGTTGCAATATAGAGGCCTGGCCTCGTTTCTCTCCCGGAAGATGCCAGGGGCCTTGGCCTTGGTGTCTTGCTTGGCACGGACCAAGGTTTACCATTTAGACATGGTGTATGTCAGGCCTACCAGGTCCCTGCATCCTCCCATCAAGAGCTGGAGGATTGGGGGGGTGGGGTGTCACACAAACCAGCAATAACTGTGCGTATACGTGATGGGAAACAGGGGAGGGAATGACAGATGATAAGGACCAGAAGCAGTTTGTACCAGTGGGCACCAAGGCCAAGTGCCTTGAGAAAGAATGTGAATTGCCCCCAAACATCTCAGCGTTCTCAAAACATCTTGGCAAACTCTGATTGGTGAAATACAGACTGGTCACGGGGGAAGGGAAGGGGATTTTTTTCTGTATTGTTTTCGCAGAAGGGGGAGGGGAATCTTAGATCTAGCCTGATTTTACTACAGCCAACTTCCTTTAGTAAAAGAAACTTTTGCTTCAGTCTCGTGGAGTCAAGGGTCTTTCCTTCCTGAGGGATCCGTTTGGGGCAGGACTGACAGCGTGGCTCTCATCCAGAAGTAACCCAGGCTGAAATCCATTGGGGGATAAAGCTAACAGGCTGGGATTTGCCGTAAAAATAAACCAACCATGGTTAGCAGTGAATAGGCGCAGGCGAGGCTTTTCCCACCCTGCAAATGTGTGCTCCCATCCAATGCTCCCATCCTGGCTTTGATGCCCCAATCCGGTGTTTTTGAGCCACGGTGGGGCAGTGGTATATAAATCTAAGTGCTATATTGCTTTCTTTCTCGCTCCCTCCTTCCTTCCTTTCTTTCCTCCCTCCCTCTTTTCCTTCTCTTTCTTTTCCTTTCCTTTCTTCCTGTTAGAATGCAGTATTGCAGGTTAATTCTGCCCACTGCCAGCAGTTCGATCCTGACCGGTTCAAGGTTGACTCAGCCTTCCATCCTTCTGAGGTCGATAAAATGAGGACCCATATTGCTGGGGGCAAGAGGCTGACTCTGTAAACCGCTTGGAGTGAGCTGGAATAGCCCTATGAAGCTGTATATAAGTCTAAGTGCTATTGCTATTTGTGATTGCTTTTGTAAAATCAGTGTAAAAGCTAGAGAGAGAGAGACAGACAGAGAGAGAGAGAGACAGAGAGAGAGAGAGAGAGAGACAGACACACAGAGAGACAGAGACAGAGAGAGAAATAATAAATCAATAAATAAAAATAGTCTTCTCTTTACTTTGTGCCTATGATTTAAAAAAAACCCCTAGAATAAGAGATTCAGCAAAGATAGTTGGCTAACTTGAGAAATGTATCATCCCCTTTGTTGGCTGGGTTCAGGAATTTTTTAATCGGGATATTTTGGAGGTGAACGGCGATCCTGAAGGGCCCGGGATCCTATCAACCTCCGATTTGGCATCTTGAGAACCATTTTGCTCCCTCAATCTGTCTTTCTCCCTGCGACTGAAGCACAAAGCTCTCTGCGTATGTTCATAAAACTTCGGTGCCGTATTTGCTCATTAGGCCCACCCTGTTGAATGCATTACCCCCCCCTTTGTGCAAAATTCCTGCAATAATGTCCCCCACTCCCCATCTCCAATTTCTCTGTTTCCTCTCTCCGCCGGGTTCCTTTTGTGTGCAATGCAGAATATGATGTCAACCTCCACCTAATCTATTTATTGACGGTTATTTATGATCTGTGGTTGAAATCTCTTACCCAAGCAGGACAGGGGGCATAACGGAGGCCTCCCTCCCATAATTCTGATTTCTTTGGCATCGGGGCTCCCTTGCAAAGAGCGGAGGAGGGGGAGAATTGCTTTAGGTCCAAAAAGGCAAAAACTTCAGGGAAAATTCAAGGTCCTTCCGCTCTGTAAAATTATCCAGGGAGCTGGGTTCGTGTCACAGAAGCCCCCAAAATGAATCACAGCTTTCTCTTTTTTTGCGGTGGTCTTTTTTTTTAAAAAAAAAAATGCTGAATTTGTCATTCTACGGGCGGAGAAAGTACATCGGAAAGCAGAAGGCAGAACGTTTTAGCGTCTTAGCAAAAAATTCAAAACCGGGCACCCCACATTGGCACAAAAGTCTTGCAAAACCTTCGCGAGAAACGAAAGTTGGATAACCAGCTTCCGATTTGTCCATCAATCACTTCGCTTTCTCCCCTACCTGTGCCAATTCTTTAAAAAGATAAAGAAGGAAAACTCGGGGGGGGGGGAAGCCTGCATTTGAGAGAGAGAGAAAGAGAGAGAAAGAGAGAGAGAGAGAAAGAAAGAGAGAGAGAGAGAAAGAGAGAGAAAGAAAGAGAAAGAGAAAGAGAGAGAGAGAAAGAGAAAAAGAGAGAGAAAGAGAGAGAAAGAGAAAGAGAGAGAGATTGATTCTGTCTTTGCAACAGTTTGTTTACTGACAATTCCAAAAAAGTGACTTATACCCTTTTCCCCACTGACGACCCTTTCAGCCTCCTCAGGATTGTGGTCGTAAGTTGAGCACTGCCTGCTGCAATATCTCAATAGGAGGCAGCTGCACCTAACACCCGGGCCTTGAGCTTTAATTGGAGCCCAGGGCCCAGACAACAGCATCAGGGGATGTAGGTCTGTCCGTCCGTCCGTCCCAAAGGTGCTTTTTGCAGGAGGCAACTGGACTTCCTTGTTTTTTTTCTTTTGAAGACGTTTCGCTTCTCATCCAAGAAGCTTCTTCAAGTCTGGGGGAAGGATAGTGGGGGAATAAAAAGATGCTGATGACCAGCTGTCTGCCAGGCGTATCAACCCCTTCCCTTCCCCACCATTCAGTCAGAGCTGAAGAAGCTTCCTGGATGAGAAGCGAAACCTCTTCAAAATAAAATAAAATAAAAACCAGAAAGTCCAGTTGCTCCTGGGAAGAAAAAAAAAAAAGCACCTTTGGGACAAGCATGACCAGGATGGCTGAGAATCTCTACAGTGTGTGTGTGTGTGTGTGTGTCCTTGTTTGTACAAAGACTCCAGACCCACAAACACTTCCCCACAAAAGTGGGGAAAGTTTTGCCTGTGAATTGTGCATTCCAATCAGTTCCCCCTCCCCTCTTTTTTTTTCATTTCCCCAAGCTTTGCCCTCTGAAACTGCTTCCTTCTGCTGACTCATAATTCAGAAGGAAAAAGCAAGCAGATTTGAGATTTGTGCCTGGGCCGGGCACGTTTTAATATCATCGGAGAAACAAATTAAAAAAAGAAGAAAGGATGCACCAGAGACATTGCAAGGGGAAAATATATAAATATATATATATATATATAAAAATGCCTTGCGGGTGATTCAAATAAACTAAAATGCAAAAAGACTGAAAAGAAAAAAAAGATCCTTGTGAAATTAATGCCGAGCTAGTGCAATGCTTCGATGTTAAAACTCTACTAATGCCTCATGTTTAGACTATCAAGAGAATTCAATAATTCAAGTGCTTAACGTTAGCAATTTTGAGAGGTGGGGAAAAGGCTGTTAGAAAAGAACGTTTCTTTCTAGATCGGCTCGCCCGGGGAGGTGATTTCTCTGGCGAGTCGTAGAAAAGGATCTCCTGGTGGTGCCGTTTCCCCACTCGGCTTCTCAATGAGTTCGGGGACAGCACAAGGCTTTTGGGAGCAGCAAGAGACACACACGCAGCCCTTCTCCCATTCTCTCTGTCTCCCAATCCCACCTTAGAGGGAACATGGCTGCCTTCAAAAGCCTTTCACTCAAAGGCAAAGAGAAATCAAACAAACAGTTTGCAGCGGCAGTCAAAAAAAGCCAACGCAATCCTACATTGCATTAACAGAGGGATACAATCAAGATCAAGTGAGGCACTAATACTACTCTATAAAGCCCTAGTAAGACCACACCTAGAGTATTGCTTCCAGTTTTGGTCCCCACACTATAAAAAAGAGGTGGAGACTCTAGAAAGAGTGCAGAGAAGAGCAACCAGGATGATGAGGGGACTGGAGGCTAAAACAGACAATGGACGGTTGCAGGAACTGGGCATGGCTGGTCTAGGGAAGAGAAGGACCAGGGGAGACAGGAGAGCATCTTCCAATATTTGAGGGGCTTCCCCAGAGAAGATGAAGGCGGTCAAGCTATTTTCCAAAGCACCCAAAGGCCAGACAAGGAAGACTGAATGGAAACTGACCAAGGAGAGATTCAACCTGGAAATAAGGAGGAATTTCCCGACAGAGACAGAGGGAGGGAGGGAGAGAGGCCAACTTCCATCAGGATTGCCCTACGAGAAAGACACCATCATTTGCCGACCACTGGAGAGTCCTCCACTTACGACCACAATTGAGTCCAACATTTCTGTAGTTTAAGCGAGACAGTTGTCATGTGAGGTTTGCCCCTGTTGGATGGCCTTTCTTGCCACAGTTGTTAAAGAGAATCCCTGCAGTTGTTTGATTAGTAATTCAGTTGTTAAACTGAAGTCCATCCATCTTAAAGCATGTTGACTGGGGAATTCTGGGAGTTGAAGTCCATCCATCTTAAAGCATGTTGACTGGGGAATTCTGGGAGTTGATGCCCACATACTTAAAGTTACCAAATTTAAGAAACCCTGTGAGGAGATCCCGATCAAAGCCATGCCCTTGGGATTTGAGGAGCAGGAATCTCCCCCAGCCGATTATGCTTCCTTGTAAATATTATTACATCATCATCATCATCATCTTAATATTATTAATACCCCTCATTGGCTTTATCCATCTGGCTGCTTTTCAGAAAGGAGTGGGGTGTTTGGAGGGGGGGAGAATTACAGCCTGGATCCGTAGCTGAAAGGTTCTGGAAGTTAAAAACAATTCTGTCAAAACAGACCAAAATATATATATATATATATAAATTCTCAGGTGTAACAACAACAGTGCTGTTTCTAATGCCAAATGTGTTAAGGCAACTGTGACAAACATGGGAGTGGGGAGAAGCGTTGATGCTTCCCGCTGGGTTTCTATTTCCCTCGGGGGGGGGGGCCTCGGGATATCCCCTCCTCCCCCCTCCGCCCCACTTTCCTTGAAGGCCTGCGGCTCAAGGGGATCCCCCCCCCCCAATTTCCTGATTGGGCTGGGTGGGAATGGAAGCCAAGCACTGGGAAGGCCTCCGTTGGTTGTTGGGGAGTGGGAGGGGGGAAGGGATGGAAAGGGAAGGCGATCCAGTCGGTCTCTCCAGATTCCCTCAGATGGAATCTCTTTTTTGGGATGCTTCTTTCATGTCGGTTTGTCCTGTTACGGATCAGGGACAGGAAATAATCCTGTGGATCTCTTCATTTCTGCAAGGAGCTTCTCGTCTTCCCCAGGCCAGCTCTCGGAAGCAGCTTCCTCCTCTTCCTCCTTCCTCATCTTCTTCCTCTCTCCTCTCTTTTCATCTTCCTCTCCTTTTCTTCCTTTTTTCTCTCCTTCGTTTCCTATTCCTTTTCCTCCATTCCTTCTCCTCCTCCTCTTGTTCTTTCTTCTTTCTTTTTCTTTTTTTATTCTTCTTCATCCTCCTCCTCTTCTTCTTCTTTCTCTCCTCTCCCTTCTCCTCCTCTTCTTCTCTTCCTTACTTCCTTTTTCTTCTTCCTCCTCCTCTTTTTCCTCTCCTCCTCCTCCCTCATCTTCTCTTTCTTCTCTTATTTTCTTTTCTTCTTCTTCCTCCTCCTCCTCCTTCTTCCTCTCCTCCTCCATCTCTTCTTCCTTCCTTCTTTTTCCTCTCCTCCTCCCTCTCCTCCTCCCTTCTTTTTTCTTTCTTTCTTTCTTTCTTTCTTTCTTTCTTTCTTTCTTTCTTTCTTTCCTCTAGTCTTCTTTTTCTTTTTATTCCTCTTTCTTCCCTGCTCTGCCTTCCTGCACTTACAAACCCTAAACCATTTTGCTGTTTGTGCTACACAGCATCACGAAACCTGGCAATAAATTTCAGTGCTCTGTGCAACAAGCTTATAAATTATTTTTCCCCTTTTTCAGCAAGTGCATCCAGTTTACCACCAGGTTTTGTATTCCTCCCCTCACTTTTATGGGCCTCGTAAAATAAAGTAAAAAATAAAAGTGAAATGCATGCATAATAGATGCGTGAGGAAATGGGGACAGACTTCCAGATCTTGGCTCCTTGGCCATCCTGTTAATTTTTTTTTTTTAGGGTCTTGTTCAGAGCCATCAGCTGGGAAGGAGAAGCGTCAGCAGGTGGGCAAGGATGGTGGGATGAAAGGAGAAGGAGAAGAGGGGGAGGGGGAGAGGAGAAGGAGGAAAAGAGGGAGGAGGAGAGGAAAAGAGGGAGAAAGAGAAATAGGAGGAGGGAGAGGGAGAAAGAGGAGAAGAAGGAGAAAGAGAAAAAGAAATAGGAGCGGGAGAGGGAAAAAAGAAGAGAAGAGGGAGGAGAAGAGGGAGAAAAAGAAAGAGGAGCAGAAAACGGAGAGGGAGAAAGAGGAAGAGTAGAAGGAGAAATAAGAGGAGAAGAGGGAGAAGGATTAGGAGGGAGAGGGAGGAGGAGAAAGAGGAAGAGAAGAGGGAGAAGGAGAAATAAGAGGAGAAGAGGGAGAAGGATAGGAGGGAGAGGGAGGAGGAGAAAGAGGAAGAGAAGAGGGAGAAGGAGAAATAAGAGGAGAAGAGGGAGAAAGATTACGGGAGGAGAAATAGAAGGCAAGAAAAAATCAAACCACGCATACCCCCTTCTGCAATCTTGGGGCACTTTGCTTTTCTCTGCCCCCCCTCCCCGGTCAATCCCAACTCTCACCTCCCTTTGCCCCTTTGCTCCAGCCCAACTCCTGGCATTAATGCAGACATGCTCCAACTGTCATGCTCGGTTTCTCATCGCAAAGCACCCTGGGGTTTTTTTGTGCGTGTGTTTTTCTTTTTGCTTGCTCTTCCCTCCTGAAACTGCAAAAAAATGGTTTAAAGTAACCAAAATGCAACCCTCTCAAAGGGTTTTGGGTGCCGGTGGGTATAATCGGGCCGAGCCACGCACAATCTTAATGTCCCGGCACATTGTGTTAAGAGTCTTCCGTGACAAGGGCACCTTTCTCCTTGCAGCCGGATGAGGGGGGCACGCAGGAATTGTGATCCTCAGCAAATCCTTCCCGAAGAATTGGCGAATAATATTTCCAGTTTTGTCACGGGTTAGAGAGAGAGACAGAAAGACAGAGAGAGAGAGAGAAAGAGAGAGAGAGAGAAAGAGAGAGAAAGAAAGAGAGAAAGAGAGAGAGAGAAAGAGAGAGAGAAACACGTAAAGGGGTTTTAAAATAAAATATTCACAGGGCGATGTTCCCCTCTTCACCCAAACGAGGGCAATTTTGATGCGATGGTGGATAAAAAAAGATTCCGGCATTTTTCAGAAAGCAAAAAAATAAATAAAATAAACGCAACATTTCCAGCAGCACCTTGGAGAGCACCAGATGCCCAAAATGCTTTATCCTTTTTACCCTTGAGGGAGCTGACCCCTTCAAGAACACCCTTCAAGATAAGCTCTTGCCCATCATTTCAAAAATAATAAGAAGTATTGTTGCAGTTGATTGTTTGAAAAAACTTTGTTTTTATTGGCCCCCCTAATCTATGATTTGGGTAAGCCACAGGGAGTCAAGGTGAAATGAAATCAATATTCATCGAAATATAAAACATTATTTAAATATGACTTAAACTTGTTTAAATAGAAAGATTTACTGATTTAAACGTCACTTAAACATTGTTTAAATGCTGACATAGAAAGGTTTACTATTCAAATTCTACTTAAACATTGTTTAAATAGAAATATTTACTTAAAGTCCTCAAATGCTCGACTTGCAGGCACAATTGAGCTCAAAATTTCCATTTGCGAAGCAGGGCAGCTGTTAAGTGAGTTTTGCCCACCTTACGACCTTTCTTTGTTACAGTCGTTAAGGCGAACCATGCAGCCGTTAAGCGAATCTGGCTTCTCTCATTGACTTTGCTTGTCAGGAGCTGCCTGGGAAGGTCACAGGTGACAATCAGACGACCGCAACTGACATAAATACGTTTGTTAGGATGCCGAAGAGCCCCGGGGTCAGATTTGAGGTCGAACCCCAATCTGCTCTGCCCCGTTTTCCACGGGAAGCCCTCCAATCGACCCCCTTTTTCTCTTTATAATGGTAGGGGGCTAAGCCAACACGGACGGTCTCCCTACCTCTTTATCGACTCCCCTCGGAAGGCAACTGGTAAAATATTGTTTTATGGATTAGCAGATGGACTGCGAATGAGCTAATAATGGACTTTCCTGATCAATGAGGCTCTGTGATGGCTGGAGAGCAGAGAGCAAATCAGACCAGCAGTTCCACATCAGCTTCCCTTCCTTCCTTCCTTCCCTTCTTCCTTCCTTCCTCTTCTCCTTCCTTTCTTCTTTCCTTGCTTTCCTCCCTTTTTCCTTTCCTTTCCTTCCTTCCCCTTCTTCCTTTCTTCTTTTTCCTTTCCTTCCTTCCCTTCTTCCGTTCCTTCCCTCTTCCTCTCCTTCCTTTCTTCTCTCCTTGTTTTCTTCCTTTTCCTTCCCTTTCTTCCCTTCCCTTCTTCTCTCTTCCTCTCCTTCCTTTCTTCTCCTCCCTTTCCTCCCTTTTTTCTTTCATTCGTTCCTTCCCTTCTTCCCTCTTCTTCCTTTCCTCTCTTCTTCCCTTTTTCCTTCCCTTCCCTTCCTTCCCTTCTTCCCTCTTCCTCTCCTTCCTTTCTTCTCCTCCCTTTCCTCCCTTTTTTCTTTCATTCGTTCCTTCCCTTAGCTGTTTCTCCATTTGTGCATCACCTGATTATTGCAATATTATGATTGCTATTATTTTGACGATGTGTGCATTTGTGTTTTTTTTTTTCTTCTCATTCCTTTCACAGTGGACGGATGCATCCACCGTGCCGCGGGACCTTTGCTGAAAGAGGAATGCCGGAGCCTGAACGGTTGCGAGACCGGGAAAGCGAAGATCTCCTGTGGGTACCGTCTCCCAGCTAGATGTGAGTAAAAGCAGCTTGCCAGCTGAAGGGACGAGTAGCCGAGTGTAGAACAAGAAGCAGTGGGTGGAAACTAATCAAGGAGAGAAGCAACTTAGAACTAAGGAGAAAGTTCTTGATAGTGAGAACCAGTGGAACTGCTTGCCACCAGAAGTTGTGAATGCCCCAACACTGGAAGTCTTTAAGAAGATGTGGGATAGCCATTTGTCTGAAATGATGTAGTGTTTCCTGCCTAGGCAGGGGGTTGGACTAGAAGACCTCCAAGGTCCCTTCCAACTCTGCTATTGTATATTGCATAGATCCGTTCAAGGAGGGAATCAAGAAACGGTAAGGTTTAACCTTGAAAACAGCGGCTACAATTTTTTTTTTTTAACTCTTGAACTCAGGACCCTGAATCAGGGCTCTGTATCAGAGGAGGGCAAATCCTGGCTAAAAGTTCAGAACTGGCTAACTCTGACAGGTGTTTGACATCGTAAACCAGGCTTTCGGATATTGTTTCTCAACCCCAGGCGTCTTTAAGATGGGTGAACTTCAACTCCCAGAATTCCCCCGTCAGCAATCTTTTCCTCCTCCCAGAATTCCCCAGTCAGCAATCTTTCCCTCCTCCCACCATTAGGCAACCGAGGGCTGGGGCATCTAAGGCTATTTTGCAGCGTCCCACCGTCATGTGACCACATTTTAGCAAAAAAAAAAAGGTATTTATTTCCACTTTTAGGCAAAAACAGCCCCCATCGCGAACAGGTGACTTGCTTAACAGCTGTGGCATTCACTTAACGGACTACGGACCGTCTCCAAAGAGATGTTATGAAACCGGCTACTCGATGACCTGTTTTATAACCATCATGGCTTACTGGGCAGGGTCCATTACGGTCATAAGTCGAGGACTTCCTGTAGCTCTTAGGCAGTTCGACTGCAAAGAGAATCAGATGAAAGCTCAGTACGGCACTCTGACCACTGCGCCACCGTAGCTCATTGTGGCTTAATGGCTGTTTGCGGCATCTTTACCATCACAAGGACTTCGCTTTAAACCATTTTTGCCGGGGGGGGGGGGCAGTATTTATTTCCAGTTTTCAGCCAACACGGCCCATAGGGAACCCTGCATCCCCTTAACAACAGATACAAACAAACGTTCATGAAATTGGGTTGGTTCAGATGGGCGCCTCGTTTTATGACCATGATGGGCAAGTTCCATTATGGGCATAAGTTGAGGACTCCTTGTGCACGGGAGGATAGCTTCTCCTAGCTGAAAGGCCCTCCCCTCTGAAACAAACTAGCCGTCAGATTTGGCCCCGTGTCCTCCTTTCTGTAGTTGGGAGTTAAAATAACTCCAAAATATTGGAGGTAAAATATTGTCGTGACTCTGGCGAATTGTAAAGTGATCCAAACAAAAGCCCCCTCCCCATGTGGGATGGTACCTGGGGTGCATGCCAGGGTGGGGGCAAAGGAATTAAAAAAAGAAAAAAGGCGAAGGGAATCTTTCCGCCTCCACCGTCCCCTTTGCGGAGAGCAGGGGGGGAAATTGGCCTCCTCCGTGTTCGAAGTCCTTTGCTTAATTCTTAATAAAAAGGAATTAAGCAAATGAGGCGGATGCGTATTAATCAGAGGCTCGTAAACACAGCGCGGAGTTCATCAGCGGCAAAGTGAGCGAGGGAGGGCATCTTTGTTGGGGAAACAAGGAATCTGGCTGGGCGGCCTTGTAGACGGATGTTGCTGTTGTTAGTTGCGAAGTTGTGTCCGATCCATCGAGACCCCATGGACGACATTCCTCCAGGCCATCCTGTCCTCTCCCATCCCCTGGAGTCCATTTAAGCTCAGGCTGACTGCTTTGGTGACTCCATCCAGCCACCTCCTTCTCTGCCGTCCCCTTCTTCTTCTTTTGCCCTCCATCGTTCCCAGCATGAGGCTCTTCTCCAGGGAGTCCTTCTTCCTTCTCATCAGGTGGCCAAAGTCTTTGAGTTTCCTCTTCAGGATCCGGCCTTCTAAAGAGCAGCCAGGGTGGATCTCCTCTAGGACTGACCGGTTGGATGGCCTTGCAGTCCAAGGGACTCAATGCAGGAGTCTCCTCCTCCAGCACCAGAGTTCAAAGGCCTCCATTCTTTGGCCCTCAGCCTTTCTTAGATGGATGAGCCATAGGAAAAAAGATCGGCTTTTGGGTGTGTCATGTTTTGCCAACTGACCGGATGC
This sequence comes from Natrix helvetica, assembly GCF_964273705.1. Lineage (NCBI taxonomy): Eukaryota > Metazoa > Chordata > Lepidosauria > Squamata > Natricidae > Natrix > Natrix helvetica. The sequence goes on from NC_138563.1 coordinate 4,618,647, forward strand.
TCTTCTAGCCAAAGCCAGCCACAAAGTGTCTCCGGACAGGCCTTTCCGGACTCCACGGCAACCTCAAATGGGATAGGGGGGCTTCAGGGATCATCTAGGCCATCCCTTTGCTCAGAGCAGAGTCACGCTGGGATTTTTCTGGGTTAGAAAATTTACCCAAGCAGCCCAAAATGTTTGGAAATGTGGAACCTCGAAGATTTCTGCCAACTTAGCAGTTCGAAAGCAAGTAAAAAATGCAAGTAGAAAAATAGGAACCACCTTTGGTGGGAAGGGAACAGCGTCCTGTGCGCCTTTGGTGTTGAGTCCTGCCGGCCACATGACAACGGAGACATCTTCAGACAGCGCTGGCTCTTCGGCTTTGAAACGGGGATGAGCACCCTAGAGCCAGGAACGACCAACACGACTGAAGCTGTTAAACTGTTCCGAGGCTGCACTTTTTTAGAGAAATAATAATAATAATAAAAAGTACAGAAGGAAAATGACGTTGCTAGAAAGAGCTGTAACACCCCCACCCCAAATGCCAGAGGGGAAGGTCCTGCCTCCGTTTGCATTCGCAAATCCCGCTCAAACCTTTCCTGCCCTCCTCCAGCCAAAAACGGGGGACCCGATGCCATCTCAATGGGAAGGAAGGCCCCCTGCCAAGCTTCAGCTCTCTAAAACGGGCACAGGAAGCCCAATCTTGCCAGGGAGGACCTGCCTGCCCCCTGCCCACCCACCCCCAGCCAAGGTCCTTCTCTGCCTTCCCCCCCACCCCCTCGGTGGCAGCTCCACGCCGGCCTCTCTGGCGGCCTCCGCATTCCAGGCACGTCGCGGAAGGTGCTTAACATGCAACGGAGGCAGGAACTGTTTCCTCTGGCAGCAGCTACGAGTCACCCTGCCCACCCTTGCCTTGCCAGGGAGAGAGAGAAATGGGGGGGGGGGGCTGAAGGAGAAGACAAGAGGAAGGGGGGGCGATATGGGGAACTGAGCACCTGTCTTTCCCAATGGACATCTCTTCTGGCAAGGAGGATGGGTGGGCAGCAGCCAAAGGGGACACACACACCCCGAGACCCTCTCTTTGCCCTTTAAGATTGGGGGGTACTTGACAGGTACAGCAGGAGCCTTGGTGAGTGGGTGGGGGGGATGGCCTGGTTCCCCACCCCTCCCCTTGGGCAATTTTGCTTTACAGGTGAGACGATGGAGGCAGAGATGCTATGCCACACCTGTCGGAAGCCACGCCCCAAGTGGGAGGAACCCACGCCCCCTGGGGAGGGGGATTCTGGGTGGGGAAGGAGCTACCTGGCTTCCCTTGAGCCTGAAGTGCCCCCCTTGGTTCCCACCAGCTCCCCAAACTGACCCCCACCACGGCTAAAATCATGGTTATGCCAAGAGATCATCATAGCTTAAGCAAATCGTGGTTTGCCACCGGGTGGGAACCGGGCTGGGAGGCAGGGCTGGTGGGGGGGGGGCTTTGGGGGGGGCTCTCTCTCTCGCCTCTCAGCTTCCTTGCCCACCTCCCTGCCTTGTAATTGAATTTCACGCCAGGCTGCCTACCTTCTGCCCCCCCCCCTCCAACTGTTTCGGCTGCTAATTTCTTTCCTTCTTTCTTTTTTTCCCTTCTGTCTCTTTCAACAAGAGTGAAGGTTTATTTTTCCTTTCTTCTCCCCCCACAACCTCCCTTCCAGCAGACACAGCAATCCATGAGGTTAAATCGATTCCCTTGCAAATAACCGACTAACAAGGCAGATATTTTTTTTTCTAATTTGGATTCCCCCCCCCCTTAAAAAACACCCGTTTCTTTGAGCAAACATCAGACTCCGCCTGCCAGTGTCCTTCTGAAGCCTTCCCTGCCCCAAAGGCCTTACTTTTTCCAATACAGAACCATCACAGCCCCCCCCCCCGCCCCCCGCCCGTCCCTCGTTTCAATCCTCCCATCACAAAAGAGCTGCAGGCCCAAACTTTTTGAGCGTGGCTTTTTTTTTTTTTTTTGCAAGCACACCACCGAAGCTGACACCTGCCACTCTCCCTTTTCAAAAGTTGGTGCTTGGTGGGAATTCAACCCACGTGGTTTCTTTGAGGGTTTGGGCGAATCCAGCAGGTGGGCTAAATCTATTTATCCATCACAATGGCTGGATTTACGCACTTACCTGGCCTTGTCGCAATCAGCAAGTCAAATCCAGAGGCTTCAAGAGTTTATAAATTAGTTTTTTTTATGGCTTGGAGTGTTAACACATTTATGTGCGTTTATTAATGCACCGGGGTTTGACAAACTGAGCCACCAAACAGGCTAGGTAAAGGTTCCCCTGGCACATGTGTGCTAGTCGTTCCCGACTCTAGGGGGCAGTGCTCATCTCCGTTTGAAAGAGCCAGCTGAAGACGTCTCCGTGGTCATGTGGTCGGCATGACTCAACGTCAAAGGCGCATGGAACGCTGTTCCCTTCCCACCAAAGGTGGTTCCTATTTTTCTACTTGCATTTTTACCTGCTTTCAAACTGCTAGGTTGGCAGAAGCTGGGACAAGTCACGGGAGCTCACTCCATTACGCGGCGCTAGGGATTCGAACTGCCCAGTTGCCGACCTTTCTGATCGACAAGCTCAGCATCTTAGCCCCTGAGCCACTGCGTCCAAGTTCTTGGCAATTCTGCAGGATCCGTGGCAATTCCCGGTGGCTCGACCTGGCTGGCTCTGCTTACCCCCACAAAGCTTTTGCCCCCGGGGCTTCAGGAAAAGTTGGTGGCCTGGTTCCCTTTTACCACTAACGTTTTCCTGTAAATCCCCCCCCCCCCGCATGACATGGCCAAAGTAAGTTAGATGTGGTTTTGTCATTTATTTTGCCTTCCAGTGTTAGGCACGCCAAGGCTTTGCTGTCCAGCACCAACACTCAATGTTTTTTCTCCCAAACCGAGGTTAGGATGCCCCCCACCGCCTCTCAGGTGGGGCAAGGGTGCCTGGAGCTGCGTCTTCCCCTTCTTCCCCTGGGCAAGGGCTTCTCCCGCCCCCATTCAGCCACCCCTGGCTCGGGAGATGGGCAATCACATCAGTGTGCAAACACCGGGCAGCAACTGAGCAGAGGGGTCCGGCTGCTCGGGCAGACACCTGGAGGGGGCCGACCTTCCTGCCCCTTCCCTGATTAGGCCTGGAGGGCATCAGCCTGGCTCCCCACAGCAAAGGCAGGACATGGGCACGAAGCCCCAGCTGCTTCCCTCCCTCCCAGGAAAGGCATTGGTAGCTCAACAGCACCCCCTGGTGGCCCCAGCCGGCCTTCGCACCCTGAGCTTTATCAGCAACCTCTTAGGAGGCAACAAGTAAGGCAGTCAAGTCGGTCTCTCTTCCCCCACCCCCTGCAGGTTGCCTTGTTAACCACCTTCGCCATTTGCAAAGCTGCCTTCGCCTGGGCTCTTTGCTGGGCTACTCTGGGGTCTCTGAAGGGGAGGAATATGCCAATAAGAGGGTTTATATCTATCAATATCTATCTATCTATCTATCATCTATCTATCTATCATCTATCTATCTATCTATCTATCTATCTATCTGTGTCTATCTTATCTATCATCTATCTATCTCTAGCTATCATCTACAGTATCTACATCTCTATGTCTATCTTTATCTATCTATCAGATAGATGAGTGATGATTGATAGACAGAGATGTAGATAAAAGAATCTTCTATCTACATCTCTGTCTATCATTTCTCTTTTATCTATCATCTATCTTAAATCTATCATCTTTATCTTTATCTTATGTATCATCTCTCTCTCTCTCTCTCTCTCTCATCTTTTATTATCATCTCTTTATTTTATCTATCATCTCTCTTATCCATCTATCCATCCATCCATATCTTTACATCTCTCTCTATCCCCTTATCTATATCGTCTCCTTATCTATGTTATCTATCATCTTTATCTTTATCTTATGTATCATCTATGAATCTCTATCTCTTTATATTTCATCTATCTTACTATCATCTAGCTCTTTATCTTATCTATCATATCTCTATCTCTATCTCTTACCTATCATCTAACTATATTATCTATTTTCTCCCTCTCTTATCTATCTCTTTATCTATCATCTATCTCCTATCTATTTATCTGCCTGCCTGCCTATCATCTATCTAATTCTATCCAATGTATATATATTTGCAGATGCTTTCTTAAGCATCTTGCACCAAGAAAGGGGAAGACAATAACTCTTCCTTCCCATGTACAAGATGCGTGAGACATGCATGGCCGAAGCTGACACTGCCAGCTTTCAAACCGTTTATAACAGATTGAGAGAAAGCTTTGCTTTCTTTTTTCCTTCCTAAAATCTATTTAATACAAAGGAACATTCTTTGGGCTTTTTTTTTTTTTTTGTTTTGGTCCTCGGGGGCTCAAGCTACAGAGAGAAAGGGATTGCAGCTTCCAATCAGAAAAGGGAGTTTCCAGAAACTCTTGGGGGGGGAAAGAAAAAAAGAATGAAGCAAAACTTGGAAAAAGGATGGCCGGGGACAAGCCAAGTTTGTAACGATCGGTTCCTTGTTAAGGTTCCTATCTCGCCATGCCAAAGGCGCCCAAAGGGAACGACAAGTCATTCCGAGGCTGGATTTGCTTGCGGGTGTAAACTTCATTTTCACAAAAAGGATACAGCCGCTTGGATAAGTGAGTGGCTAAGTGCAGGCCGGATGAAAGCGAAGTGGAACGGGTCCAAGAACGGCTGCATTAAAGCAGGATGAATGGTTGTGGATTAGGGAGGGGGAAACACACACACACCCTCATAGGATACGGAGCAAATTATTTTAAAGCTCTCATTTGCTAATTTGTAAAAGTATTTGAAAGATACCACAAAGTCAGTTTGGCTCTGCTCCATGAGAGGGGGCGGGGGAGAGTCTGTGCTTCTCTCTCACTCAGATCTGTGAGCAACTTAGGGAGGGGGGCTGCTTCTAGCAACACCCCACTTTTGCCTTCCAGTTGTGATTCACACCGTGGGGCCCATCGCCCAGGGGGAGCCCAGTTCCTCCCAGCAGACCCAACTCGTCGACTGCTACAAGAACAGCTTGAAACTTGCACTGGAGAACAAGCTGCAGACAGTGGTGAGTAGATCAAACAGGGCCCTGAGAGCCTAATGGATCACCTTGTGGTGCCCCCCCCACCTCCCTTCAGCAGCACTCACCAACACCGCTCGTCCCTCGAGCTGGAGGCAATGGGAGCTGGCGTCTGTAACGCGTGGAGGTCGTGAGGATGTCTGTCTCATTGAACGCTACTTAGAAATGGAGGAATCAGATCAGCGTTTCTCGATCTTGGCTACATTGAAGAGAGCTGGACTTCAACCCCCAGAATTCCCCAGCCAGCAGGGGCTTCTGGGAGTTGAACTCCACACAGTAGCAAAACACGGATCTAATTCATCCATTTCTTAAGTATTGCTAAGGAGCTTTTCTGACCGTGAGAGCAATCCACCCATGGAACAGAAGCTGCCTTCTGAAGTTGTGGGAACTTCGTCCCTGGAAGCTTTCAAGAAGAGACTGGAGTGTCCTCTTGTCAGAAACAGTGTAGGGTCTCCTGCTTGGACATTGGGTTGGACTAGATGACCTACAAGGTCCCTTCCAGCTCTGCTTACCTTGGGAGGTAAGCAGCCAATTTCATTTGTTCCCAGTCCCATTGATCTCCTGCTCTATTCAGGTCCGTGGCAGAAACGCAATAAAATTCACTGGCTAAAACAATCGTCTCCAACTCGAGCGGTCTTTGGGGGGGAGGGGAGAGACCAGCGGGAAGGGAAAGGATGTGGGCTCTCCTGCTAACTGTCCAATTGGGGTTTGTACAGAATGAAAGGCCTGAGACATCAGTCCCAGCACGCAAGCCAGGAATGCTCCCAAGTCTTTCCAGATGAGCAGCTGTTAACTATCAGTCCATCTGGCACTGTTGATGGATGGCAGGAGATCCAGGGGTCTTTAGCAAAGGTTTGAGAAGGCCCTGCTTTGCCCCCTTCAGGGGCCCCGACTTATGACCTACGAGACCCTAATCCATACCTGTACTCAAATTGTTTTTGCTTTGCACAGCTCGCCTTCAGGAAGTGAGGGGAACCGAATGTCATCTCGCAAAGTCTCCCTGGCCTGCTCTCGAGTTGTCATAGGAAAGGGGGCGGGGGCGGGGAAACGATTACGATTGGGGCCGTAAATTACATGGGGTCAGAGCTGGCTTCACTTGGGTACCTGCCGACACGGAGCTCCTAATAAAGGACTGGATTTCATTTGAAGCTCGCCTCGAGGCTCATGATTTAACACTGACACGGATGCTGTAGCCCAACGCATTTGCAGAATAACAGAGCTGGAAGGGACCTTTGGAGGTCTTCTAGTCCAGCCCCCTGCTCGAGCAGGAGACCCTGAGGAAAACGCCATCCAAAACGTGGGGGGGGGAGGGGGGGAGATTACAAGGGAAGGACAGAAGAATTTACATTTTACAGCTGATCGAGACCAACTCAACTTCACTGCGATTTCTGATTTGAAGATTTCTGGGTACGTTATCTATCTATTGTCCCTCCTGCACAAGACCTACTTTATCCGCCTTTGGAAATTGATACTTCCCAAGATCCAAAAAAAAAAAAGGGGATTTACTCCTTTTCTCACCTTTGTACGCGAGAGAAAAGTTTTAGCCAAAGTCTGGGATCATTCCGTATTCGAGGGAAGCTCCGTCCTTAACCTTCTCCTTCTTATTTCTCTCTGCCCACAGGCCTTTCCCTGCATTTCCACCGGGGTCTTTGGTAAGTACCAAGGCAGGGAAGAGAGAGAGGCAGGCAGGGTTAACCTCCCCAGATATTCAGCAAACTTCCCATGTTCTCCACAGGCTACCCCAATGACGCTGCGGCGGAGGCTGTTCTCAACACGTTACACAATTGGCTAGAAGACAACAAGGACAAGGTATGGTTGATCTGGCAAAACCAGCAGTTTGGCTCTGCCTGGGGTCTCCTTTCTTCACCAAACACACAATATCCAGTTTTGCATCCAGTTTTGGTCGCTGCGTTGTATAAAAGATGTGGAAACTCTAGAAAGAGTGCAGAGAAGAGCAACCAAGAGGATTAGGGGACTGGAGGCTAAAACATATGAAGAACGGTTGCAGGAACTGGGTATGTTTAGCTTAAGAGAAAGAAGGACTAGGGGAGACATGGTAGCAGTCTTCCAATATCTCAGGGGTTGCCCCAAAGAAGAGAGAGTCAAGCTATTCTCCTAGGCACCTGAGGGTAGGACAAGAAGCAATGGGTGGAAACTAATCAAGGAGAGACGCAACTTAGAACTAAGGAGAAACTTCCTGACAGTTAGAACAATTAACCAGTGGAACAGAAGTTGCCTCCAGAAATGTGAATGCTCCAACACTGGAAGTCTTTAAGAAGATGTTGGATAGCCATTTGTCTGAAGTGGTGTAGGGTTTCTTGCCTAAGCAGGAGGTTGGACTAGACGACCTCCAAGGTTCCTTCCAACTCTCTATTTGCGTGTCAGCCAATTGCTGGTCTTTGCAGGGAGGGCATTGTGTACTAACTATAGGATGGGGGGGAAATTGATTCTTTTAAAGGGATTAGTAAACCCATGCAAAACCCTATCACAGAGTTTGGGGTAGTCCTTTAGATAAACAGAAACAGTCCTCCACTTATAATCCATTTGTTTAGTGACAAACATAAAGCATCAGTGAAAAACATGATTTACCTATGTTAGAAATCCCTTCAACTATAGTATCTTTACACGTGGATTGGAGCCAGTTGCAAACAATGCCTAACACCCCCCCCCCTTTTGAAAACGTCATCCTGAAACCAACTTCCTTCTCCTGCTAATCATGGTTGTATCTTGGCCAGGTTGAGCGACTTATCATCTGTGTTTTCCTGGAAAAGGACGATGAAATTTATAAGGAGAAACTGCCGAAGTTTTTTCCTATCGGTAAGTTACTGGTTGGGGGCCCCCCGTCTAGGGGCAGCGTTTTCCAACCTGGGCAACTTTTAAGACACGTGGACTTCCAATTCCCAGAATTCCCCAGTCAGCATAGCTGACTGAGGCTTCCTGAGAGCATGAGGCCAACTCCTTGTTGTCCCGACAAAAACCCCTTTTATTAATTGACTGTGGATTCTGCTCCTTCACATCCAGCAAAGTCTTTCGAGGGAGGATTTACGGTCACAGACCTTATCTGGCTTGGAGAGATGCCAGGCCGATCTCTGCAAAACTTGGCCAGGAGTCTCAGAGAGTCAGGAACCAATTAAGCGAACTAATTTTCTCCTGCAAACTCCACTCCCCTTTCGCTCCTCTTTTATTTCCTCTGGGAGGGGCCATTCATTGTCCACCTGTGGCTTTACTCCCAAGTCCACCCCTGTCTTTAGCTCTTCCCTTCGTCTGGCAACTCTGCGCATGCGCACACTGGGAACAGGCTCCAGCTGTTCTTCTGCCCCACTGATGTCTGACTCCAAAGGCAGCTGAGAACTGTCAGAGGGCCCTGGTCCCATCTCTGCCTGCGACACAGAGCCCTCCTCAGAGACACAACAGTTGGGGAATTCTGGGAGTTGAAGTCCATGCGTCTTAAAGTTGCCTGGGTTGAGAAAGTTATTTATCTGGGTGGCGAAAGGACAATCAGTCTTTCTGGGAACTTTCCTCTCCCTCCTCTCATTTCCAGCCTGATCCCACACTTCCCATGCTCCGAAGGCGGTAAGCATTTCCCAGCATGGTGTGCAAAAGTGCAATCCTGGGAAAGGCATGTTTGTGATTTGGCCCTAACAGCTTCTTAGCCTGGTTTTTCCTCTCACTAAAACCCGGGTTTCCTCTGCTCCAAGTTGGGAAGAGATACTACAGAAGGCCCCCACAAAAGGGATCTCCTGGCCTGCACAGGTAGCCCTCGGATCTTATTCGTTTAGTGGCCCTTTTTCCCTGGGAAAAAGGGAGTTACCATTGGTCCTCACACTTATGACCATCGCAGCATCCCTATGGTGATGCGAGCAAAATTCGGATGCTTACAACCGGTCTGTATTTATAACGGTTGCAGCATAGGAGTCTCAGACACTTGGCAATTGGTTCGTATTTATGACGGTTGCGGCATCCGGGGTCATTGTGATCCCCCCCCCCTTTTGTGACCTTATGACTAGTAAAGTCAGTGGAGGAAGCCAGATCCGCTTAACAACGGCATGATTTAACGGCTGCAGTGATTTCCTTAACATGGCAAAAAAAGCAGCGTTTGTAAAATCGGACACGGCTTGTTTAACGACCGCCTGGCTTAGCAACGGGCATGCTAGGCCCAATTGTGGTTGTAAGTCAAGACCATACCAAGTCATACAAAAGACCTGTATGTCTGTTCTCCTTTTATTCACAACCAGGGAGGGGGAAATTCCACGGGAGGAGAATAAAACTCCCGAACAGTTTCCGGAGACCGTTTTGGCATCTTCTGGTTTTATGAAAGAGGCGCAATGTTTTAAGCCTTCCTGGCAGGGGTGAAATCCACTTACATTTGCCACTGGTTCAGGAACAATGTGAGCATGCGCAGAGCGTCAAAAGGACGTCTGGGCAGAGACTGCTAGCAAGAGTGCATGGGGAGCAAACTGATAGCATTTCACCCCTGCTTTCTGGGTTTAATTCTCCTCACTTCTCATAAGAATGCAGAATTTTCCCCCTGCTACTTTCACCCTTCACACCGCTGTACAACGAAGCCACCAAGCCAGGCTGTTAGATCCAGAAGGACTCAGCCCCCTCCCTTCCCCACCCCCCTACCCCCAGGGGCAGGAAGGGTTAAAAGAACGGCAAGGAACAGGGAGGGGCAAAGAACAGGAATGAATGAACCAGAATATAAATATAAATAGAATATAAATAATATAAAGGATTAAAAATATAAAGAACGTAACAAAGCATAACATTCCCACAAGTTAAACAGGCCTAGAATCATCTCAACCGGGAAAAAAAAATTTAAGAGGGGGGACAGGAGTGATCAACAGTTGGTCATAATTCTCTCTGCCCTGTGCAAACACAGATAAAGTTTTAACACCAACTTTAAGTTCACACATTGTCTTTCTCCATCGCTGAAGACAGGACGTGTTTCCCCCTTGCCCGCCTCTGTTCCGACGGAGGCTTCCCAAGAACATGAAACAAAAGTCCCGACAAAAACCTCTTTTATTAATTGACTGTGAATTCTGCTCCTTCACATCCAGCAAAGTCTTTCGAGGGAGGATTTACAGTCACAGACCTTCTCTGGCTTGGAGAGCTGCCAGGCCGATCTCTGCAGAACTTGGCAAGGAGTCTCGGAGAGTCACGAACAAATTAAGCGAACTAATTGTCTCCTGCAAACTCCACTCCCCTTTGCTCCTCTTTTATTTCCTCTGGGAGGGGCCATTCATCGTCCACCTGTGGCCTTCCTCCCAAGTCGACCCCTGTGCTTTAGCTCTTCCCTTCGTCTGGAAGCTCTGCGCATGCGCACCCTGGGAACAGGCTCCAGCTGTTCTTCTGTCCCACTGAAGGCAGCTGATAACTGCCAGACGGTCCTGGCCCCCTCTCTGCCTCCGACACAGAGCCCTCCTCAGAGCCTTCCCCAGACTCCAGGACTGGCCCACGTTCCTCCCCAACCCTCCTCACTGTCCGAATCGGCTGCCAGCTCTGCTGCCACTGGCGGCCCACAACACCCATGGTAGCTTTTGGCGACCAGGGCTCACCTGGGGCAGTGCTTTGCCAGAAAACGGACGGCAACTCTTACCCTAAATCCTTCTTCCCGCAGATCCCTCCGAGGAAACTCCATCCTCAAAGCTCTGAAGTGGCTTCCTTGCAAATCCTGCTGGAGACGCCGGATCTTTTCCAAGGGGGAAAGCTAGAAGAAAACACCCACCCTTCTTCCCCAGGCGCTGTTGGCCGCAATTCCAGAATAAAAATGGCAAAGACGATCCAGTTATGTCGCTGGTAAATCCTGGTGGATGGACTGATGGGGGGGGGGGGGAGTGAGTAGAAGCAGGACTCAAAGCAAGACACACAAACAGAAATACACCTGCCTACCTACTTAATAGCAGTAGCAAGAGCCCTTAGACTTATATACCGCTTTCACAGTGCTTTACAGCCCTCTCTGAGCGGTTTACAGAGTCAGCCTCTTGCCCCCAACAATCTGGGTCCTCACTTTACCCACCTCGGAAGGACGGAAGGCTGAGTCAACCTTGAGCCAGTGAGATTCGAACTGCCAATTTGCAGCTAAGAGCCAGCCGAAGCGGTCTGGAGTGCTGCACTTCCCGGCCTACCCTGACTATATTTAAACTACTGAGAGTTTCAAGCCTCTCCTTTTGGCAGACAATTTACTGCGGCGTATCAATTTTCTGCGAAAGTGGCCAAAACAAAAACAAAAACAAAAAAGAGGGGGGGGGGAATAAGAAAGCATTTGCTGTCCTGCGTCTCTTCAGAGAAATCGGGACGAAAGACCCAAAGACCCCAAGTTTTCTCTCATTTTGGCACCGCGGGAAAAACGGGGCAGTGGGTTTTGCTAGATGCCATCGGCCAAGGGATGGCCCCGGGGACACAATGCAGAAAAATCCTACAAAAGCCCAGCTGCAAGTTTGTCTGCCCAGGTGATGGTTCAACAGCAGGGAAGATTTGTTAGGGGAGGGGAGGGGGGCGAGAACAGGGAAGAATGGGATTCCAAGGAGGATCTGAAGAATGGAATGGAATAGAAGAAACAGAATAGAATAGAAAATAGAATAGAATAAGAGCAAAATAGAATGGAATAGAAGAGAAGAGAAGAAATAGAATAGAAAATAATAGAAAATAGATTAAAAGCAGAAGAGAATAGAAGGAGAAATAGAATAGAAAATAATAGAAAATAGAAAATGTAATAGAGTAAGAGCAGAATAGAAGAGAATAGAAAAGGAGAAATAGAATAGAAAATGGAATAGAATAAGAGCAGAATAGAAGGAAATAGAATAGAATTGGAGATAAGAATAGAAAATAATAGAAAATGGAATAGAATAAGAGCAGAATAGAAGAGAATAGGAGATATAGAGTAGAAAATAATAGAAAATAGAATAGAGTAAGAGCAGAATAGAAGAGAATACAAAAGGAGAAATAGAATAGAAAATGGAATAGAATAAGAGCAGAATAGAAGAGAATAGGAGATATAGAGTAGAAAATAATAGAAAATAGAATAGAGTAAGAGCAGAATAGAAGAGAATACAAAAGGAGAAATAGAATAGAAAATGGAATAGAATAAGAGCAGAATAGAATAGAATAGAATTGGAGATAAAATACAAAAGAATAGAAAAAGAATAGAATAAGAGCAGGATAGAAGAGAGCAGGAGAGTTGGAAGGGACTTTGGAGGTCTTGTAGTCCAAAACCAGGAGGAAAAGGGGCTTTAGTGAACATCAGGCAGGGAGTCCCAGGGAAGCTCTTTGGCTTAATCTTTCCCCAACGTAGAGATGGACCCTGGCTTCCTCCGCACGGGAGAAGCCAAGAAACCCCCCACCCTGTGGCTTTTCCGGACCCCCCACAAGCAGGCCTTACCTGTACCAATTTGCACACACACACACAGACAAAACCATCGAGTGGCACCTGAAAGACCCCTCAGAGGACGGGGGCTCCTGGCAAAGGGAAACGTCACTAAATGGACTTTTTTCTACCCGAGCTTCCTGGCCTGCAGCTGCTACGGTGCCGTTTGGGCTTCCCTGCCTTGCCAAGATCTCTTGTCCAAGGTTGGTGGGCCAGCTGTGACCTCCAGCTGCGGCTACGGAAGCTCCCCTCCCAGGTCGAAACTGCCATCCGTTTCCACTTCCTCGCACAAAAAAGTCCTCACGGTACAATAGTCCTTAAGACAACTGAGCCTGAAATTTCTGTCGCTAAGAGAGAAGGTTGAGTTTTGCCCCCTTTTACGACCTTATCACGCCAGAGTTGTTTACTGAATCCCGGGCAGTTGTTAAGTGAGTCACACGGGTGTTCAGTGAATCTGATGTCGCTCGTCAGCAGGTCGCACAACGGGGATGGCGTCATAACTATGAACCGGTTGTCCAAGCATCAGAATGCGAAACCCGTGACTATGGGGACGCTTGAGTGGGTTGGGAAAAACACTCACTATTTTCAGTACGCTTGTAATTCCAAACGGTCACTAAGCGAGTTGTTATAAGTCGAGGACTGCCTGCAGAGGACAGCCTTAATTTAAAAGGAAAACAAAAAAGACACAGAAGGGGTCTGAATTAAATTCAGGAACAGACCGAGGAGGAGTACGGAAGATATAACCGGCTGATCTCCGGAAAGGTGATGGGAGCTCCATCCAAAGTTGACCAGAGCTTGCCCCACACATTTATTCCCCTGCTAAAAAAGGAGCTACAACCTTGAGGACTAGGATCTTGCTGTGTGCAGCCTGCCGAGGGCTACTTTCCCCCCCCCCCCCCAAAAAAACGATTGCCGGTCTGTGCCCAATGTCTTTGGCTTCCTATCCCAGGAAACATGAGAGAACCCACCCACCCACCCTGAAAAGAAAAACCATTGTCTCACCGGCCTCCCTTTTAATAAAACACAGAAGAGTGTAACAACAAAAGCAGGGAAAAATATATAATAATAAACAAACCAAGTGAGCAGCAGGAACGGTCACCATTTACAAGCACAGACGAAGCTGCCCGACGAGGGGGGGAGGTGGGGGGTGGAGGGGAAACACGGGCGAGACGGAGGACGCCGGGATTGGGGGTGGGGGTGGGGTCAGCAAGGGGGAGGGGGAGGAGAACGAGAGAGACGGAAGGGGTGGGGGGGCCTGGCTGAGCAGCCACCTGCTTCGCTCCTACCCCCTTTCCCCCCCCCTCTATTTATACAGGATGTCGTAGTGTCCCGGTCTGTAGAGTAGATACACTTTGGGCTCCGAGCCTTCGGGGAAGACGTGGGGGTTGGTGGCCCCGCCCTCGCCCCGATCCATGTACTCCACCAGGATGGAGACGTTGAGGGCCTGGGCCAGGGCGATGATGTGGATGTGATCGCTCTCCTTGCACATGGGCTCCACCTCCTGGGGGGGGGGGTAAAAAAAGAGAGGGAGGGGGACGGGGGGGTGAGGAACAGAGACAGTTTGAGTCACCAGGCCTGCAACCGAGTCCCCAAACAGAAGGACGCCCCGCCCAGGCCCTGCAATTGAGCTCTTTTGCCTTCAAGAGGACTAGAAACACAGGCCCGAGTTAACCTTGAAGGTAAGAAGAGGGGGGGCTGCACGTTTTGAATGAACCTAATTCAGTCGTTGAAATAAAAAGACAGTTTTGGGGACTAAGCGTGCGCTGTTTACCGTCTCGTGAAGCCTAGGCCAGAAAACTCTATTCCCACTAAAGACAACAGATGAAATCGGAAGACCGTAAGGGCTCTTTTAACGCCGAGAGAGAGAATGCGCTGCTAAGGGGGCCGGCCTTGGCTCAGCCTTCCTGCTCTCCCCTCCAGCCCCAAATGAATCATTTCCCTTTCGCCACACACACACAAACACACACATCCACTCGGCAGCCCCTGACCTGCTGGCAAAACTCCTTTATGCTCCGTCCTCCCTCGATGAAGTGCTCGAAAAACTTGTTCTCCCGTTGCAAGTAGCCGGACGTCAGCAGCCGTAGGTAGACGACAAGGTAATCGGAGACGCTCTGGTCGTTGAAGGAGCCCAGCAGCTCCCCCACCGTGGTCTGTTTCTCCACTTGCTCTATCAGGTCCATGAACTGCAGGGGGTTCAAAGGAGAAATTGTAAAGGGGGGGGGGATGTCCAGGGAAGGAAGAAGGTAGCTCAGTGGCTAAGACTGTGAGCTTGTCAATCAGAAAAGGTCGGCGGTTTGAATCCCTAGCGCCGCGTAACGGAGTGAGCTCCCATGACTTGTCTCAGCTTCTGCCAACCGAGCCGTTCGAAAGCAGGTTAAAAAAAATGCAAGTAGACAAATAGGAACCACCTTTGGTGGGAAGGGAAGAGCGTTCCGTGCCTCTCCTCTGTCCATTTCCAAAACTCCGTACTTTTAAATTCCCTCCGAACATCCTAAACAGGTAGTCCTCGACTTATGACCACAATGGAGCCCCAAATTTCTGTTGCTAAGTGAGACAGTTGTTCAGTGAGCTTTGCCACAGTTAAGTGAAAACGGTTAAGTTAGGAACCTAGTTGTTAATTGAATCATCCTTTTGCTCATTGACTTTGCTCGTCGTCACGTCGCAAAAGGGGGGAAGGGGGAAATCACGTGACACACACACACCCGGGACGCTGCGACCGTCATAAATATGAACCGGTGGCCGATCACCTGAATTTTGATCACGTCGGAGACGAAGTCCGCAAAGTCTTAAAAGTTGCCCAGTTTGGAGACACCTCCACCCTTCCTGGGTTAGACCATAACTCCCATCACCCACAGCCAGCCTGTCTGGCAGTGGCCTTCAAATGCCGGGGCTGCCTTACCGTATTATGGAAGTCCTCAATGGTGAATTCTGTGAAGCCCTGGGAAACGAGCACCTCTTTGCTTTTTGCCGCCACTTCTTTGAAGCTGAAACGAGATCCCCGCAAGCGTGAATTTCTGCGCTGGTCTCCGGGATTCCCCTTCCCATCCTCCCCATCCCGGGATTCCCAAGCCTACCGCTGCAGCTCCTTGCCATCCTCCAGTAGAGCCTCCAGGTGGGAAAAGCCAAACGCTCGGTAGAAGCAGTTCCCATCCGGCCTCGTTTTCCGAATGTATGAATACTTCTTCAGCAGATCCTGGCCGGGAGAAGAGTGGAGAGACAGCTCAGTATCTCTCGGGTTTCCTGCCTAAGCAGGGGGTTGGACTAGAAGACCTCCAAGGCCCCTTTCAACATCCCATTCCATTTCTAATAATTCTAATTCTGTTCTATTATATTCTCTATTCATTTTCTATTCTATTCTATATATTCTATTCTATTCTTCTCTACTCATGCTCTATTGTTCTACATCCTATTCTATTCTATATTCTATTCTATTCTACTTGATAGGATGATATGATATATTGCATTTTACCTTACTCCTATTTTAAATTGTTTGTATAAACAATTCTCGATCAGATCCAATATGAACTGAGCTCTTTTGCCAACTCATTTTCATGGTGGCTGCTTAGCTCCAGCAACTGCTTCCTGTTGGGACCCTAAGGAGCCCGGGCGGGCAAGCGAGGAGTGGCTGGGAGGGGAGGGGCGAGTAGAGGACGGCGTGGTGCCCCTCGACGTTGAGTGACATCGAGTCGGCCACGGCCACCCAGTCACATGACCACCTAGCTTCAGCCACCCAGCCGGTCATTAGGCAGATCAGATTAGTGGTCCGTGGGGTTTAAAATTATAAATGTAGTGGTCCTTGAGGTCCGAAAAGCTGGTGATCCCTGGGCTACAGGTGACTCTCACCTTGATCTTCTGCTGGTATACATGGTCATCGTCAGCATACTCCTTATACAGGACACTCAACTCCATTCTCTCTGAGACTAAAGGGTTCTGGACAGCGATCTGCAAAGGGACAGGTTGAATCGACACCCAGCCACCCAGGGCGACATCTGGAACAGAACCAGTTTCTCCATCTCCGACCAGCAACTCCACCCTAAATGCCCCAGGCCCTTGTTAACGTGCTCACTGCAAACAGAGATCATCCAAACACACCCGCGGGGTCGTCATCTAGATTGAGAAAGGCACCATAAAGGCAGTTCTCAACTTAACACTGGGATTGGTTTGCTTAAGCGGATCACCCTGGCTGCACTCCTTAAACCAACCTCTCCTTCAGCATTTAGACCAAGAAACAGATGTGAACAGAGCAAATAGCTGTAAGGGGGGGGGGGGGGGCTGTTGTAACTGAACTGTTGCTATGAATTCTGCTCCTTCCCATCCAGCAAATGGAGGGAGGATTTACACTGAGAGACCTTCTCTGGCTTGGAGAGCTGCCAGGCCGATCTCTGCAGAACTTGGCCAGGAGTCTCGTAGAGTCACGAACCAATGAAGCAAACTAATGGACTCCTGCAAACTCCACTCCCCTTTCGCTTTTCTTTTACTTCCTCTGGGAGGGGCCATTCATCGTCCACCTGGGGCCTTCCTCCCAAGTTGACCCCTGTTCTTTAGCTCTTCCCTTCGTCTGGCAACTCTGCGCATGCGCACACTGGGAACAGGCTCCAGCTGTTCTTCTGTCCCACTGAAGGCAGCTGATAACTGTCAGACGGCCCTGGCCCCCTCTCTGCCTCCGACACAGAGCTCTCATCAGAGCCTTCCCCAGACTCCAGGACTGGCCCATCTTCCTCCCCAACCCTCCTCACTGTCTGAATCGGCTGCCAGCTCTGATGGCCGATGGCGGGCCACAACAGACTACCCTGTATCTCTTGAGTGGCTCAAGGTGGCAGTGGGGATAATGTTAGGAAATTATGCAGAATATCAAAGAGATTCAAGGAAGTGGCAATGGGCAGGACACAAGGCAGGGGAACCTCTCAACTTTAGCTTGAAGCCTGTCTACGAATAACGTATATAATTTGGGTGAGTCCCTGCCAGGGCCATGAAGCGGAAGACGAGCAACTCACCTCCTGCTGAATGCGGTCCTGTTGGGCCATGATGGCTTCATCGTAGGCCAAGCAATTCACTCCTGAAATCGAAGAGAACAAAACATTTGAGAAACAAAATCTGGGCTTCCAATGATTTACAATCATCCCCCTGAACTTCAGCGCAGGGGGAGAAAAAAAATAAACAGATGTTGTTCCAGAAGCTTTCTCTCTCTCTCTCTAATGTTGGCCCTTGGCCCTTCCAGATGTGGTGGCTTGCAATGCCAATATCCAAGAGGCTAAGCCAGGCCAGAAGCAGCTCTGCCTGAGCTAAAACTGAGTTGTCCAAAAAACAAAGAAAATATTTAAGAAAGTCACAGCAAAAAATGTCAAAAGACAGCAAGGCAATATTTTAATGTATTCATTCATTTTGCAAAAGAAGAAATCGACACGTTCCCTTAATGGGGTGGGTGGGTTGCAAAACAGAATGCTGGACTTTTGTTTTCGTCTCGGGCTACACATCCAAGGCACTATGACACCTTCCCCCCCACCCCTCCAAAAATTAAGCTTTCATAGGCCATTATTTCAAAGATCGGCTTCCAAGGGCCGAGCGAAATTTTTACAAAAGCAATTGCATGCAAAAGATCCACTCCACCTTTTCTACAGCTCCCGAGGCCGCAGCCCCCTCTGCGACACTGGTCTCCCAGCAAGGCACATGTGGCCCATCCTGTGGCAAAGAGGAGGCACTGCCTGGGGTAGAAAGCTCTCCTCGCAGCCCCCCTTCCGGGGCCGGGCACCAGGGTGGGCTCCATCGGGAAGCCCCGAACTCCCGCTGCCCTCGAAAGCCGAGCCTGCCGCTCCCAACCTGCTTGGTGGATGATCTGCTTGGCAAGCCAGTTCTTCTTCCCCCTGCCTGGCACCGTTTAAACGCAGCTGCCAAGGCTGCAGAAAAACCGTGAAACCTGACTCCATGCTGCCAGTGCTGGGATGCTACCGCAGTGAAGAAGCCTCGGACAACTGCGTCTCTTTTTTTTCCTCCCGGGAGCCGAGCGGCATTGCACAAACCCCCTGGGGCAGCCCCTCCCAGATTGTAGCCGGCTGGCCTTGACGCCAAAAACCTTGGAACGAAGGACACTCGATCCAGATTCGTCAGTTAAAGAGTCTTCTTTTTTAAAACAGTAATAATATTTCTCCAAGGAGAGGAGGAACGTGCAAGGCTGAATTAAGAATAAGGGGACGGGGCTGGCTACTCCTGAGCAAAGTAGGGCAGAGAAAACAGAGGGAGGAAAAAATAATGATAAGTGAAGGAAAATGCCCCCCCCCCCAAGGTGCTTTTTCAAAAGGCAAAAAAAGTTTGTCTTCTCATGAGTCACGGGATCAAAAATTCAGACACTTAAACAACTGACTCCTATTTACGACGGTCGCAGTGCCCCTGGGAAATATGTTCCCCTTTTGCAACCTTAGGGACGCAAAAAAATCTTAGTGGCTGAGACGCTGAGCTTGTCGATCAGAAAGGTCGGCGGTTCGAATCCCTAGCGCCGCTTAACGGAGTGAGCTCCCGTGACTTGTCCCAGCTTCTGCCAACCTAGCAGTTCGAAAGCACATAAAAAATGCAAGTAGAAAAATAGGAACCACCTTTGGTGGGAAGGGAACAGCGTTCTGTGCGCCTTCGGCATTGAGTCATGCCAGCCACATGACTACGGAGACGTCTTCGGACAGCGCTGGCTCTTCGGCTTTGAAACGGAGATGAGCACCGCCCCCTAGAGTCTGGAACAACTAGCACAGATGTGCGAGGGGAACCTTTACCTTTGGCAACCTTCTAACAAGCAAATTCAATGGGGAAGCCAGATTCACTTAACAGCCGGGTGATTAACTTATCAACTGCAATGAATCACTTAACAGCGGAGGCCAGAAAGGCTGTGAAATGGAGAAAAACTCACTCCCCAAATGTCTCACTTAACAACAGAAACTTGGGACTTAATTGTGGTCATAAATTGAGGGCTGCTTGTGGTTTTTAGCTATCAACAGAGCCTTCCCGATGATTAGCTCCCGCTTTCTATAATTCATTCTGGAGGAAATCCGATTTGTTCCAGACAAACTGGAACGAAAACAGCTGGGCAGCCATGCAATACGGAATCCTCTGCTCCTTTCTATTAAAGCCAGTTCAAGAGCAGGCAGAGAGATTTCCCCTAACATGGACATTTGCAGAAAACTACTTAATTTCTATTGATTAGATCACTTAAAAACACAATGCAGATGGGGCCGCGTGACCTTGTCTGGACTCAGATTAGTCCTTAAATGAGAGAAAGAGGGGGGGGGGAGAACCTCGTGGAAGGCCACTTCTATCCTATTGCCAAGAAAACAAGATGAGGTCATCCAGAGCCGGACTCACGGCAGACTTTACTTTTTGAACAACTACATTGGCAAATTATCGGGCAGTAGCTGCCAGCCCAGGCAGCTGATACATAAAACTTTAATCGAATACCTACTTCTGGGGCTGAGTAACTTTATGCCTAGCGGAGAAAATCCTGCACTTAGCAGTAAAGAAGAGGGATTGAAAGCCTGAGATAAAGGAAAGAGAGGATCGCGTTTAAATTAGCAGCATCTCCTTGTGCTCCTCAATACTTTTCTGCCCTTGCTAAATATTGCAGTCTCCTCCCTCATTGCATAATTTGCCCTTTTGGTGTGTGTGTGTGTGTGTGTGTGTGTATGTGTATGTGTGTTGCAGCATAACTCTGGAACGCCTGGAGCAATTTCAACCAAACTTGGTACACAGATGACTTACTCTCTGGAAACAAATACCGTGGGGGTAAGACAACCCCTAAAACTCCTTGAAGTGCGTGTTCTGCTAAGATACAGCCTGTTGTGCCTTAAAATGACTTCTACTGTACTGCCGAAAAATATATATAAACTTTATTGTCATTGTACGTATATACACAGTATACACATACAACGAAATTCACAGACACCCAGAGACCAGGCCCATGACAACTGCTCTGGATGTTTCTCCTGACATATGTCAACTCTGATTTCTGGCAAGCAAAGATACACGATGATACCCTTGTATCCTTCAACAAACACTAAAGACAGGAACAGTTTCCCAACATGGCGGCATTAAGTTGTGTGGACTATAACTCCCAGAATTCCCCAGCCAGCATGTCTTTAAGTCCACGCTTTTGCATCATTCATTCATTTTCATTCATTCAATTGGTATAGCCTCCACGAACTCCAGACACCAAACTATCACAAACCATTTTTTGAAATTTTTCTATTTCTCTTTCATAAAATGTCCAAGGCACCCAAATTAATTCATTTCTTCTAGCTTTTCACCACTTATACAATACAATAGCAGAGTTGGAAGGGACCTTGGAGGTCTTCTAGTCCAACCCCCTGCTTAGGCAGGAAACCCTATACCATTTCAGACAGATGGCTATCCAACATCTTCTTAAAGACTTCCAGTGTTGGGGCATTCACAACTTCTGGAGGCAACTTCTGTTCTACTGATGAATTGTTCTAACTGTCAGGAAATTTCTCCTCTGTTCTAAGTTGCTTCTCTCCTTGATTAGTTTCCACCCATTGCTTCTTATTCTACACTCAGGTGCTTTGGAGAATAGTTTGACTCCCTCTTCTTTGTGGCAGCCCCTGAGATATCTGAACACATCTATCCTGTCTCGCCTGGTCCTTCTTTTCATTAAACTAGACATACCCAGTTCCTGCAACCGTTCTTCCTATGTTTTAGTCTCCAGTCCCCTAATTTTCTTTTTTCCCTTCAGACATTGGTTCTTTGTGACTTTGATTTTTCAGTTCCACATTTCTTCTTCGGTTTCACAATCTTACATATCCTGCCAGTTAGCCAACAAGGCAACGTTGCCTCCACACCAAGTAGGACACATTTTTGCACCCCAATCAGCGCTGTTCTCAGACCACAATTTCTTATCCATAGATGTAGTAAAGAGCAGGTCTATTCCTTTTCTTCCCACCCATTTTACTTAATCATCCCCCCCCCAGATCACAGTCATTTGGAATGTGTTACAATTTCCCCCCCAGTGGCATCAATTCATCTGTTTGTTTTTGTTTATTTATTTATATAAAAAAGACATCAATTCATCTGTTTGTTTTTGTTTATTTATTTATATAAAAAAGACATCAATTCATCTGTTTACACGTGTGCCCAAAGGGGCCATAGATTCGCCATCATAGGTATAGAGTATCCTGCTTGAGCAAGGGGCTGGATTAGAAGACCTTTTAGGTCCCCCTAGCTTCCACGTTTTGCATTATTTCATGCTTTTTGCCATTTATTCCCCTTCTATTTCAAGTCATCATTGCCTTCCCAGCACAGTCAGAACCATATTCATGCCCACACTGATCCTTGACTCAAGGTTTCCAAAGAATGGTTTTTATAAATATATGCTATCTGGAGCATTTATAAATAGCATTTGGAGCACCTGACCAGTTTAATGGTGCATTAATAGTAAAGAGAGGAACAGACTACGTACTGCAGGTATCAATAGAAAAGCAGAAACGGACAAGCCTGCCACATTTTGGCCAGGATGTTACAAACAGTCTCACCCCAAGCTTACTCCTATTCTACACAAAACTGCAATCTTATAATATAGAGATTGTCTGATAAGGCAACCTTACGTTGTTTGCAGCCCAACTACTCAAGAGACAAAAGGGATCACTTATACACACTTTGAAAACAATTACATTTTTGAGAAAAATACTTTAACAAAAACTGGGGCCTGTGGGGAAAAAAATAGTAATTTGAAGTGTGAGGAATGAGAAGGGAAAATATAACGAGGAGGATAAAAAGGAAAGGGTGTTCCTGGGATTTTTCACACAGCCTGCTAATCTTCTGGCTCTATTAAGGTAACATGCTATATCTGAGCATATAAAACAAATCCTGATTTAATCAGAGCGCCTAGAACCTGAAATAAACCCAACCGTATTAACCCAGAGTTTTTCAACACGGTGAGACTTGAGTTCAAAACACACGGTCCACAAAACACGCTCCTTCATTCGTTTAACACATTCAAACTTTTAAAAAGTGGATCACGCCATCAAGTGGTGCCCCAAACACAGAACCTGTTACGACAAGCGCAGTTCCCACATCAGACTGATTCATACAATATATCGGACAATGAATGAGCCCCACAGTTTGGGGGGAGGGGGTTAGAATCAGAAGAAAAGAACATTTAGTTTGCAAGTTATTTCAAGGGAGAAAAATCAAACCATGCGCCAAAGTTTTATCTCCTAATATTTGGGGGTAAAGAGCAAGGGAGAATAATGCCAAGCCTCCAAAGGAACAAACCAAGGTTAGATGGCATCAACTTAAGTCAATAGTGTGGATGCAGATAAAGGGATTTTCAAGCAAGTTGCACAGAACTCCTGGAGTTGTGGATGCACTGGAGGTTTTCAAGAAAAGATTGGACATTGGTCCAAAGGGGTATAAGGTCTCCCGCTCAAGCAGGAGGTTGGACTAGAAGACCTCCAAGGTCCCTCCCACAACTCTGTTATTCTGTAGACTCATTCCGTAAGGAAAGGGTTGGGCTAGGGGGACCCACTTAAATCAGAGGCACCCCCCAGCCCACCCCCTGAGCCGGTTTAGGTCTGTAAAGGAGAATATTTGCAGCTCAGGGTTGAAATGAGGCCTCCTTCTGAAACTGGCTTGTTTCCCTATGAAAATGTATGATTCCATCACCTGTTAGCCTTTCTAAAAATGTATAAGTATGAGTACTGATAAGAAAATATTCGTAGCTCAGGGTTGGATTGAGGGATCCTTGGGGCTCCCTGAGCTTGCTTGTTTTCATGCAGACATCTCATTACCAGACTAGGTAACATGAGGAGGAGGAGGAGGGAGGAAGGAAACCATGGTGGCCTTGGGGCTCTCTGAGCTGGGTGGTTTCCTTGCAGACGTCTCATGACCCAACAAGGGAACACCATCAGTGCAAAAAGGGGGGCTTTGCTCTCTTGTATATAAAGTGGATGGGAGAGAATATTTGGACCTCAGGGTTTTACTGGGGAGGGGGGGAAGGGGGGTCTTTGAGGCTCTGAGACGTTTCATTACCAGACTAGATAACCTCATCAGGGAGAGGAGGAGGAGGAAGGAGACTACGGAGGGGGGGGCTTGAGGGCTCTCTGAGGGAGAAGGGGAGGGTGTTCCTTGCAGACGTCTCCTGACCCAACTAGGGAACATCACCAGTACCCCCAGCAGGGTGCAGTCGGGAAGGCGACGACTCCATCTGGGCTCCCGGCCTCCTCCTCCTTCATAAGCCCCCGACACCGCGGCCTTCATCAGCGCCCATCATCCCCAGCGGGGGGCGGCCGGGGCGCATGGGGACCGCAGTCAGCCCTTTCGTGGCCAGGGGCGCCGGGAGGGGCGTTTCCATGGCGACGGAGGGGAGG
This sequence comes from Natrix helvetica, assembly GCF_964273705.1. NCBI lineage: Eukaryota > Metazoa > Chordata > Lepidosauria > Squamata > Natricidae > Natrix > Natrix helvetica. Next base: position 4,642,427 of record NC_138563.1, read on the forward strand.
GGGGCAAAAAAAGCGGCGGGAGGGGCAAAAGGGCGGCCGTTTCCAAGGAGACCGAGGGCGGGCCGAGCGCGCCGTTGCCAAGAAGCGGGGCTGAACGGGCGGGGGGGGGGAGGAGGAGGGGGCCGCGCTGCTCCTGCTGAGGGGAAGAAGCAGCTTCCTCCTAAACTCCCCCCCCCTCAAGGCTAATGGAGCCTCCCAGCCAGGAAGGACCTTTGTCCCAGTTTACGACGCCGGAGCCCTCCCCGCCCGAAGACCACCGGGACCCCCCGCTCCCCTCACCGTCCGTGTCGCCTCCGACGGGCTCCGGCTGTTGTTGAGGCTCCTCCGCCGCCATCTTCGCGCTGGCAACCCTGCAGGGAGGAGGCGCTTCCGGGTCGGAGGCGGGCGCCCCGGAAGCGCTTAGGCCGCCGCTTCTCTCCATGGCAACCGCCGCCCCTCCGGCAACATCGTGAAGCGCACGGGGGTGGGTGGAAGGAGGAGGAAGGGGGCTCTCCCGCCCCTCCCGCCGTCTGACTGCTCCCACCCCCACCCCGCTGCTGCCCCCCTCCTCCCCACAATGGGGGAAGGGGTCGCCGTGCCGGCGCTTTGTGAGGGCATCACAGTGGGCCGCACACGGGCTCAGGCGCTGACGTCACTTCCCGGCCACGCCCCCCACGTGCTCTTCCCCAGCCTAGGCAGATTTGCAAGCAGGGAAAAGCCGCTATTGGAGATCCTGAGTGGTTTTGTTTTGATTTGATTTGATTTGCGAAGCATGTATGAGAAAACAAGTATAAGTTGGAATGTAGCATATAAACACAGAATAGAATAGGAGGAAATAGAAAATATTAGAACAGAATAGGAATAAAAAATACAATATTCATTCCTGCCTTTTAGTTATATAGTTGATCATTGGTATTTTCGTGGTGTTTTGTTTTTATTATGTGCGGTTTTTTTCGTATTCTCTTAATTTTTATCATGGTTAAAGCCGCCTAGAGTCACTTTGTGGTGAGATGGGCGTCGAACAGATTTAATAAATATATTAATAAGCGTTTTGGGTGCCTGTAGGCCTTGAGCAGGAGGAGGGTTGGACTCTTAAGACCTCCAAGGTCCCTTCCAACCCTGTTGTTCAATGTTCAGTGAGGTCATGAAGCCATGTGGGATGGAAATGTGTGTGTCTGTCTTTGTGTAAAATGCTATTTTCCAAACTGCATTCCTCCATTCCTGACATTTCAAACACCACACATCTACAACTTGTTGAGACCTGGGGTCGGCAACCTTAAACACTCAGAATCACAAAAGTCCTAAACGGAAGCCCCCCCCTCCCCCCCCCGTTCAATTCTGGAGCCAACCACAAGTCCGGTTCCCCCCATCATAGAGTCTCTTCCTAGCACTGTGTCCTTTTCCCTCTACCTGTCCTAAGCGAAAGCCCTATCAATTGTGGAGCCGACTGGCAACAGAGGGATGAAAGAGGCTCCAGAGTCGCAGGTTGCCGACCCCTAGCTTAGAACAATGTTTCTAAGCTATAATATGGACTTTGGCACAGTTTACTGCATTACAATTTAGGTTTTAGGATTTTTTAAAAAATCCTGCCTTATTTTCTATCAATAACCCAAGGCAGCAGCAAAGATACAGTACCTAATGCTCCCCCCCCTTCCTTCTATTTTCCCCACAACAATCCTGTGAAGTGGGCTGAGAGGGAAGGACTCACCCAAATTAACCTTAAATTAAGGCTTTTGTGCCTTAAGGCAAGACGTTAAGGATGAAAGCTGATTTTGCTGCATTGGACTATTAATTTTTTAAAAAAGAAAATATAATTTCAGCCATTGAGATCTGTGTTAATTGTTTCTACAACAGATCAGTGCTATCATTAGCACTCATTAAATTTGCTTATTCACACCTAACTGGAAACACTGCAAAAGGTGTAGGTGTTTCCCCCCCCCCATGGTATTACACAGTTAGACAAAACTATTGCAGAATTGTTTATAATTAGGAAGCATTTATTCAGATTGTCAACCAGTATCTCTTTCCTCCTTTTGCAAATTTTGCATATAAAATTGTTTACTAACCATTTCAAACAACACTTTGGTGAAAACAAACAAGAATTAAGGAAACATGGAAATATCATTTAAGAGCTTTTATTAACATGAAACAAATTATTCAATGTTATTATAATTATGCAAATTAATTATTTGAACATCCTGGAAGGCAAATTGGGAGGGGGGAAAACTCTTCCTTAGACAGTTCAAGACAACAAATTTCAAAACAAAACTCAATATAATTATTCTATAGCCTTCTTTGCAACTTGTAAAAAGCAGAAAACAATGTGATCTATAGCTATAAAAGCAAGCTAAAACCAGGTCGCAGTTTATTTCTGGCTTACTCTCATGTCCATTTAGCTATAAAGGTTTGAAAACATGGTTTATGCCACATCGTGTGATAACTAGCCAAATATGGTTGACAGCCACAAAACTGTCATTAAAATAAACCCGATCAGTACTGCATTTTATATTCAGTCTGTAAGAAGCCGTGGTATAGTTTGCTTAAATTTGTTAACACAGCAAACTATATTAACTTCAGAGATTTTACTATAGACCCAATGACCGAAGCTTAATCACTCCATCCTCAAAAAATGAAGGCACTTCACATATCCAGGGGTCACTAAAAGCGAAGCATGAGCCCAACTTTACAGTATTGCTTATTCACAATTATTTGGAAACAATGCAAAATGTTCTCCGCCCAAGTTACACCCCCGATCTCCCTTCTCCACTCAGTTCCCCAAGAGACTCGTGCAGGCTCCCCTCCAGCCGTGCAGGACTACAAACTCCATCATCCTCTGCCAGCAGGGCTACCTGCCACATGTCTATGCCCTTTGGCCCGGGGAGGGGGCTCAAGGATGGGAGTGGCTGGCCCCGAAGCCTCCGGCCTCGGCTTCTCCTTAAACCGCCACCGACGCGGCTGCTGTTGCTGCGAGAAGCGGCTCCCTTCATCCCTCCGCGGCCAAAGCCGGAGGAGGAAACCGGAAGCGGCTCCAGCCAGTACACCATAGAGCAAGCTAGGAAAAGTCGGCACTTCCGCTTAAAAAGAGCTGCGGTTCCTCCATTGGCCCATGCCAAGACTCCATAGAGAACCAGTCAGGTGTAGAACGTATTTCCGGCGAGGCCACCTAACCTTGGACCAAATAGCCATAGAGTAAGGCCGCTCTAGGCGCTAGCAAACCTTTCTCTATATAGAACGCACAATGGAGTCAGTAGCGCATTTTTTCAGACTTTTATGTTTTTAAATTAAGTCCGGATTTTATAACCCTTGGAGAAGATGGCAACCATGCAAAGAGGCTTCAATTGTTTTCTTCCGGAATTGGGGGGATTCAGCCCCCTCTCCAATTTTACAGTTTCTTTTCTGTGACAGTTGTGGTTGGTTTGCTAACTGGCATCCCAACAATTTCTAGCAATTAACGTTGAATCCCAATCTTTCAATGCAACACAAAACACCCACATTGTTTCCTTTCTTGGAAAAGTCACGTGCAGCTAGTCCTTGACTTACGACCGTTCCTTTAGTAACGGTTTGAAAGCATGACACGGAAAAAGGCGACATGACCACGTTTCACACCGAACAACCATTGCAGTATCCCCTGTGGTCGCGTGATCAAAACTCAGATGCTGGGCAACTGATTCATATTTACGACGGTTGCAGTACCTTTTTTGTGACCTTCTGACAAGTAGTCAATTGTGGAAGTCAGACTTGCTTAACAACCGTGTTCCTAAGGTCACAACTGCAGGGATTCACAGCTGTGCCACAGTTAATGGGGTAAAACTCACTTAATAACTCTTTTTTGCTTAGCCATAGAAATGTTGGGCTCAATTGTGGTCGTTGAGTTGAGGACCACCTAAACAGGTTTTTTCCAATCCACTTTCATTGCAATTTTCCCTCCGTTCAGCCAGCATCTCTTCTTCCTTATGTCTTTCAAAACAGCAATAAAGAGGATGTGAAAGATAACACTGTTTGGCTTTGCTTCCGAAAAAGGGAACTGTCACATATCCAAGTGACAAGGGAGAGATCCTTGCCAGCTGGGGCCGCTCCTTGGAGACTGCCCAAAATATCACACGTTGCATTGACTGCTAAAGAAAGCAGCACTTTTGAAAGAGAAAAGAAAGCAAGGTGTGGTGGGTCTTTTTGATTAAAGGTAAAAGGTAAAGGTTCCCCTCGCACACCTGTGCCAGTCGTTCCTGACTCTAGGGGGTGGTGCTTATCTCCGTTTCAAAGCGGAAGAGCCAGCGCTGTCCGAAGACGTCTCCGGAGTCATGTGGCCGGCATGACTCAACGCTGAAGGTTCATGGAACGCCGTTCCCTTCCCACCAAAGGTGGTTCCTATTTTCCTACTTGCATTTTTTACGTGCTTTCGAACGGCTAGGTTGGCAGAAGCTGGGACAAGTCATGGGAGCTCACTCCGTTAAGCGGTGCTCGGGATTCTGCCGACCTTTCTGATCGACAAGCATAGATCTTAGCCACTGAGCAAGCTTTAAACAGAACAGGATCTAGAAGTTTACACCTTGGAGTTGATGACAACTGCGGATCTCACTTCTTACGGAAGGTCCTTTGCCCTTCTGTTTCTACCCAAAATAAGCAAGAATGTTGTAAATTCAAGGCCTGTGGAAGGAGGGCTTCTTCCCAAAGGAAAGGGGGGGAGTGTGATTTTTGTTGGCAGCTGTCATAACCTGAGGACATCCCCCTCCCTTCCTATTCCCTTTGGGAAAAGCTGCTTCACTGTGAGGCCACCGTCCTTGTAGACAGAATGGGCAAAAAGCTTGTTCAACATCGCACTGTCAAATTTGAGAAGATGCATGAAATAACTCGTTCATTTTTTTTTAATTTCCTTGCTGGTGGAGACAGCCCTGCTCGATGGGAATTGTGGAGGAGAAGCTTATTTTTATTTATTTATTTATATCCTGCCTTCATTATTTTTACAAACAACTCAACAGCGGGAAAGCTCACAATTTCCCCGCAACAACCCTGTGAGGCAGGTTAGGGCTGAAAAAGAAGGATTGGCTAAGTGACCCAGCCAGCTTCCATGCCTAAGGCAGGACTAGAACTCCGTCTCCTGGTAATTGGCCCAAAATCACCCAGCCGGCTTTCATGCCTAAAGTGGGACTAGCTTTGTAGCCTGGTGCCTTAACTGCTAGGCCACAAGTTGGAGGAAGCACACTAGTTTACCGTAATCCATAAATCATTAAATTAAAAAGATTGAACATCGTTCTCAACCTGGGGGGGGGGTGACGGAGAATAAGCTGTCAGACCCATAAAGGCTCCTTTGCCAAGCCTTTTCAGCAGCCTGGCTGTATTCAGATAAGAACCGACACTTATATCTGCAAGGCTCTTAACTGATCCTTATCTCTGGCTTTTATTGCTGATATCCATTTACAAGCATTATCTTTATGAAGGCTGTTCGCTCCCTGTTTGGATGAGACAAGGTAATTAATCAAAGTTCTCAGGGACTGTGTTTAAAAAGAAAGAAAGAAAGATGGTTTTCAACGGCCGGGGCAGGGAACAAGACGGTGAAATGTTAAAGTCCTGTTATTGGCAGGGAGCAAGACTGGCCAAGCCTTCCAGATGCTAAGAACCTAGCTTTTTTTTGGGGGGGGGGGTCAGCTAAGGAGCAAGATGGGGCCTCTGGCAGATATATTTTAACTTCCAGACAAAGGAAGCTGCGAGGGTAGAAGATAAAGCCGCAGCTGTGTTTGCACGATACATCTGGCCCTGGTGAAACTAACCATTATTTATGCAATTAGCCCAATTTTCTGGGCTCCTAGCACAAGGTGAGTCATTGCGTAATCATCGGGCTTGCTTAGCCAATCGCCAGGCAAACATAGTTGTGTTGGCCTCTGTGTAGCTTAACGTTTCTATTTTTAGTTTATTCTGGGCAGGTGGCAAGAGAAACCATGCTTTTTGGGCCATCCTGCCCGAAATTAAACCGTCTTTGGATGTAAACCAGGGGTGAAATCCAGCAGGTTCTGGAGAACCGGCAGTGGACATTTTGAGTAGTTTGGAGAACCGGCAAATACCACCTCTGGCTGGCCCCAGAATGGGGTGGGAATGGAGATTTTGCAATATCCTTCCCCCAGGAATGGGGATTTTGCAGTATCCTTCCCCTGCCACGTCCACAGAACCAGTAGTAAAAAAAAAAATGAATTTCACCACTGATGTAAACTATCAATTCAACTAGGGCCTTGCTCTCCACAGCTGCCATCCGCTAAGCCCATGTCTCTCAACCGTGGCTACTTGGGACTTCAACTCCCAGAATTCCCCAAGTGAGCATACGTGTGGAAGCTTCCATATTGATTGATTTATTTTTGGCTTGCCTCTCGTTCGCAAACTCAAATGCCCATTTTTAGGACAGGCCTTGGGAGGATGACCGTCGGCCTCCAATAGAACAAGAAGAAATGAAAACTCTTGAAACGAAGAACAGAACTGGCGATCCTTTGTTTGAAGCTGACTTTTTAAAGTGGCCCGTAGAAAAGTATTCAGACGGGAGAGAAAGTTCTCCAATGGTTCGACGCAAAAGACATTCTTCTTGAATGTTTAGGAAAAGCAGAGCACCCAGTTTTAGCTCTTTAAAAAAAAACCTCAAAGTACATCACAAGGGAAGCTGTACTTGAGAACACATATATACACTTACAGCCCACTGGAGATCAAACCGAATGTTTATTTTAAAAACAGACAAACTGCACCCCCCCCTCCCACCTCCAGTTAACTTTTTCTTTTAAAAATACATCAGGCTGTTCCCTTTGATCCCAGCAAAAGTTACTGGCTTTAATAAGAGTAGTTCTTTTGAAAATTGCTTCTGTTAAACAAAACTATCCCAAAATGCAAAAAAATAAAAAAAAAACGAGGAAACACCCACAATATATACAAAAGTATTATTTCGGCTTCAAAATGTAAAGTATTTTGCATGCCACACTCAACGTGCTTAACCACCTTTCCACTTTTTTTTTAAATTTTCAGGGGAGAAATCCATCGATGAAAAAGTCTAAAAGGAAAATCAAGACCTTGGAATAAACCAATGTTATCATTGTGAGCTCATGTCTGCTGACAATTTTTCATTCCGAAACAAACAGGCTAGAGAGGATTTCCTAAACAATAAGAAGACGCTCCTAGGGGAACTGGGATTATTTGCTCTTGCACAACTGCTTTTACTGGGAGCGTTCGGGCAACGAAAACCACTCCGAGTTGCTTCTTAGCACAGCTCGCTGAGAAAGAAATCATGCCATTTTAGTTAGGCTGAAGGTACAGGCTTGGGGACTAACCGAGAGCAGGCTGCGCGGAATAATCCGTTCGCGCAGATATTGTCCTCCAACACACAAGGAGGGAAATATAACCAGTTGCACCATGTTGTACTTAGGATCCAGTTCTAAAAATCTGTGTGGATCCCCCCCTCCTCCTTTTCCTATAAAAGCCCAGACAACCAGAGTTGATTTGATACACACACCTAAAGAAGATCTTGATTTGATACACACACCTAAAGAAGATCTTCCCAATGATTTGATTCAGAGGAAGTATGTTCTTTTAAAACCTGCTCCAGTTCTCCCACAAAATTATAAGCCCAGAGTTGCAAATTATTCAAAGGCAATAATTTGATCAGCCACCCCCAAAGTCTATCCTTCATCCGCAGAGAAAGGCTCACTAATTCTTGCCAATGCCTTTAGGCAGGAAACCCCGCCAATTTTTCGTGGAAAAAGAAAAAGAGAGGGAGGGGGGAAAAAACACCTCGTAGATTCCCACCTTCGGTTCAAAAGCTGCAGGTAAAGCAAGATCGGTCCTAAAGGTAGGTCTCTTGGCTTTGATTTAAAGGACCTCCGATAGGGAGGAAGATCTCTTGATCCCGGGATCCGGGATGTAACCCCGGGAGTTCTGTTCTTCTTGACTTGAGAATGCAGCAAGAATCGGAGACGCCGGGGGGGAACAGGTCAAGAGGAGCCACGAGGAAGGCACGCTTATGCTGGGAGGGTTATTTCGGAGGGCACGGAAGGAGCACCTCAATGGCAGCAGCCTCCACATGGAGTGCCCAAGTGAGCCTGCTGGCTCTCCCCAAATTTGGTCCTCCGGCTGAGGATCTCGTAGGAGCAGTCTTCCCCACAGCAGCCGGACATGCTCGGTGAGGTATCGTCTATTTCAAATCTAAAGGGTCAGGACAATTGCTTTAAAAAAAAAAAAATAGCAGGCCCACACACACAGACCTTCCAGCTGGTGTTTTCCTCAATAAAATTGATCGCATTTGGGGAAACGGTTTGGTGTTGGTCGAAATAATTTTAACAGGGTGAACGCTCTAATCTAAGCAGGGAGGCGATGTGCTAAAAAGCCATGTTTTTTTTTAAATTAAAAAAAAAACCCACCCAATTATCCAGCGCTCCCCTTGTTCTTCCTGACTTGGAAAGCGAGAATAATGAAATCAAATCATTTTGACTTACTGTAAAGCTTCCCTGAAGAAGTGGTTGGCTCCGTGGTTATGTTTGAAGACTGTTAGCATGACTTTCTTCATCTGTGTGCTGAGGAAAGTCAGGAAGAGCCAAGATCAGAATGGACTGAGAGAAAAACAAGGGGGGGGGGGAGAGGAATGCAGTGTTCCTAAAAAGCTTCATTTGGGGGGGGGGGGTGTCAATTTCTAGTTCTACACAAAAGGAGAAATTAAACACACTTCAATGTATTTGTCCAAAAATGATCCTTTTCTCTTTCCACGTAGCATGGGAAGCATTATTGCCACGGAATTTTAATTTTCACAGCAGTGTAAATCTTAACAAATCTAATCCAGAACTAATCCATCACTCTGCTAAACAAATAATTCCCTCACCACTATATTCACCAAGGTTGCCTTACTCTTACTATTAGTTGTCTCATCGTTCCTATCACCCATCTCCTCCCACTTACGACTGCAGGACTGTAACTTTGCTGCTTGTATCCTTAAGGTTTATATTGATATTGTTTCCCGATTCATAGTATCCTATGACTATCACTAAGTGTTGTACCTTATGATTCTTGACTAATGTATCTTGTCTTTTTATGTACACTGAGAGCATCTGCACCAAAGGCAAATTCCTTGTGTGTCCACTTGGCCAATAAAGAATTCTATTCTATTCTGAATCCTATTCTATTCCATTGCTTATGAGTAACCTATGAGTATCACTAAGTGTTGTATCTTATGATTATTGATGAATGTATTCTATTTTGTTTTTCTTTATGTGCACTGAGAGCATCTGCACCAAAGAAAAATTCCTTGTGTGTCCAATCACATTTGGCCAATAAAGAATTCTATTCTATTCTATGCTATGCTATTCTGTTCTATTCTACGTAGAAGTCAAAATCCTTTGGATTATTGGAAGTTTGGACTCTGCTTCATGCTTTTTAAGGAAGCCTGGATTTGTAGCTCAGAAACAATGGGAAAGCAAAGGCCTACCTGTTTGCCACAAGCTGCAGGATCTGAATGAGGAACTTGCCGAGGCCTTTCCTTCTTGCTTTGCTTTCCAGCTGTATTTCATAGCTAGAGCAAGAAAGAGAGAAAACACGGTAAGCAAATACCAATGCCCCAGCTGTGCCATCTATGATCTTTGTTATTGCCATTTGAAGTACAAAATGCCGAATTTGGAAACACTATTCAGAAGATAGGAGCTTTCAATCGATAGAAGAAAAAAACCCTTTTTTTTTTGTTTCAATTTGAAATCAGTGCTTGCAACTATTTAAACACTTAAAATAAATATTGAAAGCTTGCTCGAGGATTTCGGCATTCGATAAGCTTGAAACAAGGAGACCAACCAGATATGAAAATAACTGATGAAGTGCCAAAGACGGGGGTCGTTTGAAACGCATTTGGGTGTCACATTAAGGAGACATGGTTGGCACACAGCAGATTCTGGATTTGTTTTGCAGGCACAAATGATCCTTTCCATCATAGAGCCCTGGTGGCGCAGTGGCTAGAACGCAGTATTGCAGGCCAACTCTACCCACAGCCTGGAGTTCGATTCTAATGGGGCTCAAGGTTGACTCAGCATTCCACCCTTCCGAGGTGGGTAAAATGAGAACCCAGATTGTTAAGGCATTAGGCTGACTCTGTACACTGCTTAGAGAGGGCTTAAAAGCGCTATGAAGTGGTATATAAGTCTTAGTGCCATCGCTGTTCTGTTCTTGCTTACGCTGCATTTTTCCTGCATTCTCTTCCATGCCATTCTGTATTTTCTATTCCATTCCATATTTTCTATTTCATTTCATTCCATCAATACTATTCTATTATTATTCTATTCTTATTATTCTATTCTATTCTTGTTCTATTCTATTCTATCCCATCCCATATTTTCTATTCTATTCCATTCATTCTTATTCTATTCTATTTCTATTCCATCCCATCTTTTCTATTCCATTCTATTAATTCTATTCTATTCCATCCCATCTTTCTATTCCATTCTATTAATTCTATTCTATTATCATTCTATTCTATTTCTATTGTTCTATTCTATCCCATCCCATCCCATATTTTCTATTCTATTCCATTAATTCTTATTCTATTTCTATTCCATCCCATCCCATATTTTCTATGCTATTCTATTAATTCTATTCTATTATTATTCTATACTATTTCTATTCCATCCCATATTTTCTATTCCATTCTATGAATTCTATTATTATTCTATTCTATTCTTTTTCTATTCTATTCCTTTTCTATTCCTTTTCTGTTCTATTCTATTCTATTCCTTTTCTATTCTATTCTTTTTCTATTCTATTATAATACTATTCCATCCCATCCCATATTTTCTATTCCATTCTATGAATTCTATTATTATTCTATCCTATTCTTTTTCTATTCTATTCTATCCCTTTTCTATTCTATTCTTTTTCTATTCTATTCTAATTCTATTCCATCCCATCCCATATTTTCTATTCCATTCCACTGGACCTTCCTGCCTGGTGAAGACCGCAATCCAGCTGCTGAAATTCCAAGTGAGAAATCCTACCAATAGAGAACCTCCTCTCCGTATTCGACGTCAAAGCGGAAATGCGAGAAGGCCACAGGAAGGGAGCCGTTTTCCAAAGCGATTAAGTACCAAGCCCTGTCGTCGGTCATTTCATCCCGTTTTTCCCGGTCTTTCCATCCCCACTCGCTCTGCTCATACCTTTCGAAGGGGGACAGAAAAAAACCAGAGAGAGAGAAACGAGAAGATCCTTCAGGATGGGATCAACAATCTTCTGTCCAGGGAAGTTGGGAATCCTTATGCAGGGATCATATTCGGAATATGTCTCTCCAGAGCCACTACAGGTAGTCCTTGATTTGCAACCATTCATTTACTGATCGTTAAGTTACAACACTGAAATGTTGTAATTGTTAAAAGTTACAACACATCCCGCGGATCCTCGTACGGGTCGTCCTCTGCTTATAACCACAACAGAGCCCAACATTTCTGTGGCTAAGCGGGACAGTCGTTAAGTGAGTTTTGCCCCATTTTACAACTTTTCTTGCCACAGTTGTTAAGCGAATGCCTGCAGAAGTGAAGTTAGTAACCCGGTTAAGCAAATCGGGCTTCCCCATTGACTTTGCTGGTCAGAAGGTCGCAAAGGGGGATCACATGACACCCACCCACCCACCTCCCTAGGACACTGCAAGCGTCATAAATGTGAGTCAGTTGCCAAGCGGCCAAATTTTTATCACGTTAACCATGGGGATGCTGCAACGGTCGCAAGTGTGAAAAACGGTTATAAGCCGCTTTTTCAGTGCTGTTGTGACTTGAGAACGGTCACTAAACAAGTTGTTGGAAGTGGAGGTTTACCTGTATTTTGGGGGCACTTTTTTCTCTTACAAATCAAATGTTTTGGCTCTTGGACCAGAGAGAGTGAGGTTGGGCCACCTTTTGCTCACACCACAATTATTGGCTACGGCTGCCCACCAGCCTCCCGTTATCCCTGGGTGTCCTTAGGGCCTTACAAGGTCTGCATGTTCGTTTTGGTCAGCTCAAACGCCCAGTCGAGGGTAGCCGGTTCCAAACTGGAGACGCGTTTGCACTCGATGGAAATGTTCAGTCTGTAACAGAAGAACAATACTGTCAGGCCTGCAGCCCTCTTTCCTTTTGGGTCTTTGGCCTGCCACACTTTCTATTAGTCTGCTATGCGTTTTCTATGGTGGGAAAATGGGAGGAGGGGATTGTACGGAGTTCGATGATATGTAGCCATAACAACATTCTTTCTAGAAAGCCAAGGTCATCCTTTGTCTTTGCACCTCTGCACCGGACCGGAAGTGGATGGGTGGAACTGCCAGCAGTGCAGTGGGAGATTGGACCATGTGATGGACTTGTGGGTGGGTGGGGGCAAGATCTTGAACTTTCAACTGGGTGGGGAAAACCGGGAAGCTTTCAGATTCGAGTTTTCCCAGATGTGCCAACATCTCTTAATGAATTGGAACTTTGAGCAATACTTTGCCTTGGACTCTGATTTAATTTTGGATGCTATTTGGAACCCTGAGAAATACGTGATTAGGATTACTTGTGGAAGTGCAATTAAATCTGGGGGTTGCGAGATAGGAAATGTCATGCAGCCCTCAAGCAGGACAAGAGTGAGGCTTTATAATTATTTTAGTGAAGAAAGAGAGGCCTGGATTCGAATCTCTCACCTCAAAAAAGGACACGGGCTTTTTACTCACCCGTTTCTGTCGTATTTCTTGAAGACGGGAAAAGCTTCTAAGGGGTCTCCCAGCTGTACAAAGAAAGGAAGTCATTAGAGAAACTCAAAAGTTGATGTGGGGAGAACGGTGAAACAGTGATTTGTCACTGAGGGGCTGCCACAAGGAAGAGGGAGTCCACCTGTTCTCCAAAGCACCTGAAGGCGAAACAGGAAACAATGGATGGAAAACTAATCAAGGAGAGATCCGGCTTAGAAATAAGGAGAAATGTCCTAACAGTGAGAGCAGTCGGTAGATATTCTGACTAGTGTCTAATAACGATCAGCTCCTCCAAGTGGCATTCCTTCTCTAAACACCAGAACCTTCCTAGAGGACAAAGACTTTCAATATCACCAATTCGTTCGTGTCAGGCAAGAAATAAACTCGCAGATCTGGGTTCTCCCATCTTCAAAACACTGTTTAAAAACAATGCTTCAATCCCCGGGAGTCCAGCTTTTCAAATGAGGTCTGGACAGGTTGCTAAGCAAAAGCTTGGTGATACCAGCAGGAAACCATAAAACACAAGGCAGCGGCTGGATTCAAACAACACCTTAAACCCAGGGCTTCCCTGAAAACTTCCCTAAGTTTTCCCTTCCTTATTCAAAACTGCTTCTCGGAAACTTCCAGGACCCTTTGTTACTTTGAACAGTTGCTTAAATGGTCATAAGTCGTAGTAAAAGTAAAGGTTCCCCCCCTCGTGCATATGTGCTAGTCTTTCTCAACTCTAGGGGGCGGTGCTCCTCTCCGTTTCAAAGCCGAAGAGCCAGTGCTGTCCGAAGACGTCTCCGTGGTCATGTGGCCGGCACGACTCAATGCCGAAGGCGCACGGAATGCCGTTCCCATCCCACCAAAGGTGGTTCCTATTTTCCTACTTGCATTTTTTACGCACTTTCGAACTGCTGGGTTGGTAGAAGCTGGGACAAGTAACAGGAGCTCACTCCGTTAAGCAGCGCTCGGGATTCAAACTGATGAACTGCCGACCTTTCTGATCGACAAGCTCAGCGTCTTAGCCACTGCATCCCTTGGTTATAAGTCGAGGACTATCTATATTATAAAAATAATATCATTGAAGATCAATCAAATCAGGCAGGACTCACTTAACAGCTGCCTTGCTTAGCAACGGAAATTCTACTCCCAGTAAGTCCTGCCTGTATAGGAAAGCTTTATTATTTTCCCCACTTCACGCATCCCTAATTATGCAATTATTGGGGGTAAAACTATTCAGTAACTTTCAGGACAGAGGCAGGGAGTGGAATCAGAAGTTGAGTTGCTTTTCTAACCACTACCATTAAGGGTGTCCAACTTCGGCAACTTTTAAGACTTGTGGACTTCAACTCCCAGAATTCTCCAGCCAGCTTTGGGAATTCTGGGAGTTGAAGTCCACAAGCCTTAAAGCTGCCAAGATTGGATATGGCTGCACTGCACCCTTCTCTAGATTTTAACTGTACTAATTGGGTTTTATACAAGGTGTTTTTTTTTATATATAGCCGTTAAGAAAAAAGCTGGAAGACAAGACCTACTTTGCATGGTAGAATAATAAAGACTTGGAATAAAAAAGGAGAAAAACTCACTTTATTCGCCGCCTCAACCTTGGCACAGACAGCATCCATGGCTGCCCGCTCCTCCAGCCGCTTCTGCTTCTTCTCCTTCCCTTTACTGGACTTCCTCTGCAACCAGGAGGGTTGAAATGCTAAGACACAACACACAAACAAAACTGAACAGTTCCCCATCTATTAAGGCTTCTTCCGCCGCAGGTAGTCCTTGACTTACGACCACAATTGAGCTCAAAATGTATGTTGATGAGCGAGGCAGCTAAGTGAACTTCCCCCCATTTTATGGCCTTTCTTGACACGGTTGTTAAGCAAATCACCGCAGCTGTTAGGGTATTAACAGGGTTGTTAAGTGGATCTGGCTTCTCCATCGACTTGGCTTGTCAGAATGTCGCAAAAAGGGTTAAGTGACCCCAGGACATTGCAACCGTCATAAATATGAGTCAGTTGCAGTGGTGGGTTGCAGGCAGTACGGGCGTACCGGAGCCTGCCCGGAGCACCAGGTACTGTTCCGGTATGGTGCTCCGGAGGGGCCACCTGCCCGCCCGAGCTCCTTACCTGTCCTTTAAAGCCTTCGACGCTTCCGTGCACGGCGCCTGCACGACGCTCCACCAAGCAGCTGGAGCGTCGCAGAGGCTTGCAGAAGTGTCGCTGGCAGGCACGACGCATGCATGCGCCCCCTGCATTTGCGCGCCCATGAGGGCGATGCCGGGCCCATTCCAACTGTACCAGTTGGAACGGGATCTGGAACCAACCATTGGTAGTGGTCTGAATTTTGATCAGGTAACCATAGGGATGCTGCAACGGTAATAAATGTGGGAAAACGGTCATGAAGTTGCTTTTTTCTGGGGTGTTGTAACTGTGAACGGTCACTAAATGAACTGTTGTAACGTCTAGACTGTACTTTCTACAAGGCCTGAAGTATAGGTAGTCCTCAAATTACAACCGTTTGTTTAATGACCAGCTCAAAATTACAACATTGCTAAGAAACAGGGACGGATCTTCAGTGCTTCCACGGATATCACCGTTGCAGCATTCCCGCAGTTAATATGATCCAAATCAAATAAAATAAAACTCGAAATTTGGGACACCTTGACCAACCCATGGATTCTGAGAAACCAATGAAAGCTGTCAATCCAAAGCTTATCTCCATTACAGCAACAAAGAATAAAACCTTCCTGATTGACAACAACGTCCCCAGTTGGTAAAGTAAACTTTTCTGTGGATGAAGCCAATTAAAATATGTAGTTTTTGGTTTTTAAAAAAGTTGTGAATAAACAAGCAAATACTTCAAACTCTACTTCCTTTAATGCATCGTTTTTCAGCTCATGGCGATCGGAAACTCCTCTCTCTCTCTCACATCTATCTATCTATCATCTATCTATGTATCTATGTATCTATCTATCATCTATCTATCTATCTATCATCTATCTATCTATCATCTATCTATCTATATAGATATATATAGATATATTTAATTTGGAGACTGTTCCTTGGAAATTCAAAATGTGCGGTGAGGCAGATTTGAGAACAAAGAAGCAAATCTTACCAGGAATGCAGGCCTCTTGCAGCTTTGATCCTATAGCTTTTCCCCCTCATTTCTACCATTGCAAGCTCGCACAAATGTGTCTTAGAAAGGCTCCTTTTTTTAACCAAAAAATAATAATAAAATAAATCCAAACTTTCTGCCAGGCTGATGAGTCAGCAGCTCTGGGGTTTCAAGCCAGAAACGTATGTTTAACCTCCCTGCAACCCTTCCACCACCTCTCGAAAGTTCAAGCCAGGCCATCTTTTCCAATTTATTCTGTGTGTGTGCTTGGCTAGGAAATGACTTGAGAAAGTGAGAGCAGAGTTGGTAGATGGTGTAAGAGGCTCCGTACCCACTTCAAGGCACACTACACAGGTAGTCCTCACCTTCATTTAGGGACCATTCCAAGTTACAACATGGATGGGAAAAAAAAGGGACTTAGGAGCATTTTTTGGCACTTGGGACCGTTCTCCCTCACTTGTGTAATCAATATTCAGGTGCTTGGCAACGGACTCATATCTACGACCTATGTCTTGAGATCACGCGATCCCATTTTATGACCTTCTGACCAGCGAAGTCAACGGGGAAGCCACATTGACTCAACAGCTGTGCTCTTCATTTAACAACTGCAGTGAATCACTTAACAATTGTGGCAAGAAAGGTCAGAGAAAGGGGCAAAACATCTGTTATCTATTTATCTATGTCTGTCTGTCTGTCTGTCTATCTATCTATCATCTATGTTTGTCTTTCTATCTACATCTACCTATTATCTATATCTGTCTATGACTGTGTCTATCTATCTCTATCTCTTATCTTTTTCTATCTAGGTATTTTCTATCACCTCTTTCTATATATTCTATCATCCATCTATATAATCTATTATTTATATCTATCTATATCTATTATCAATATCTGTCTATGATTATCTGCCTGTCTATCTCTATCTTCTATCACCCATCCATCTATCTACAATCTTTTATCTATAGAGCTTGTCGCTCCATCTACATCTATCTTATCTATATCTGTCTATGACTGTATCTGTCTGTATCTATCTATCTATCTATCTATCTATCTATCTATCTATCTATCATCTATCTATCTATCTCTATATCTATCTATCTCTATTTAGGTATTTTCTCTATCATCTCTTTCTATATATTCTATCAGCCATCTATATAATCTATTATTTATATCTATCTATTATCAATATCTGTCTATGATTGTCTGTCTATCTATCTATCTCTATCTTCTATCATCCATTCATCTATCTACAATCTTTTATTTATAGAGCTTGTCGCTCTTATCTACATCTATCTTATCTATATCTGTCTATAACTGTATCTGCCTGTATCAATCCATCTATCTATCTATCTATCTGTATATCTATCTATCTCTTTCTATTTAGGTATTTTCTCTATCATCTTTCTATATATTCTATCATCCATCTATATAATCTATTATTTATATCTATCTATACCAATTATCAATATCTGTCTATGATTATCTGTCTATCTCTCTCTTTTTCTTCTATCATCCATCTATCTAGCTACAATCTTTTACCTATAGAGCTTGTCACTCTATCTAATCTATATCTGTCTATGACTGTATCTGTCTGTATCAATCCATCTATCTCTATATCTATCTATCTCTTTCTATTTAGGTATTTTCTCTATCATATTTCTATATATTCTATCATCCCTCTATCTACAATCTATTATCTCTATCTCCATCAATTATCAATGTCTGTCTATGATTGTCTGTCTGTCTCTCATCTACCTACCTACCTATCTCTATTATCTATTGTCTGTCTGTCCATCTTCCATCTGTCCAATATCCTCCTTCCACCCCAAAGCAACCCCTTGACTTGGTAAGATCCCCCCCTTTGGCTGTGGAGGATGGGAACTGTAGTTTAGCACCATCTTGGAGAAAAGACTTTAAACAACAACCCCCCCCCCTGCAAACTCTGCTTAATATTTCAAGTATAAGCCCCACCGACCCCCATTTCCCCCCCTCTCTAAGAGATATATACTAAAGCTATCTATGAGGTGGGCAGATGTATACATTAGAATAATAAATACAGAGACCCCATTTCTTCTTCTCCCCCCCCTCTTCTTGATCCTGACAACCTCCCCACCCATGTTTTTCTCTAATTTTATTTTCCCCCCAGCCCCCTCCTCAATTTACAGCCTGGCCCTCCATCCTTAATTTTATTCCCCCTCACAAGCCAGGCTTTTCAACCCATTACCTCAAATTCGCCCCCCCACGACCCCCCCTTATATTCATCTCCTCCCTTTGTAGCCCCCTCCTCAAACATGACCCCGCCGTCGCAGTTCCTGCCCCCCCTCCGACTCCAGCCCTGCCCCCTCCCTCCCTCAACCCCCCCTTACCCCCATGGTGATGGCGACCGCGAGCCCCCCACAGCCTCCCCAATGATGCGTGACCCGAGAGGGCGTAGATAGACTTAAAAAAAAAAAGCTACGAAGCTACTGCGCCTGCGCAGAGACCCCCTCCCCAACGGCCGGGAAGGCAAAGCGCGGCCTAAAGAACCGCCTGACGCGACGGCGCGAGGCCGCCCGCGCCTGCGCAGCGAGGCGTAAGGGCGAAAGAGAGGGCGGAAAAGCAGGGAGCGCTTCTTCTCGGACGCGTGCGCGCGGAGGAGGAGAGAATAGGCGGGAGGAGAAGGGCGGGACTGGAGGGGCAGGAAGGGCGAAAAGAGCGGGAAAGCGCCGAGGGTTTAGCTAGGAGCCCAACAAGAATAGGGATGAAAGGAGAGGAGGAGAAGGAGGAGGAGGCGCGCGTGCGCACTCACGTTCTTGGAACCGCTCCGCCCCTTTCCCTAAACCCCGCCTTTTAACTCGAGTTCCGCGGGCGAGGGGGGGTAGGTGGGGAAATGGAATTTCTTAGCCGCTGATTGGCTAGAGCAAAAAAAAGAAAGAAAGACATTTTAATCTTGATTGATATTAATTCAATATTGATTAATAATGTGAATGAAAGACTTCCTCTGCCAGCAGTTGTGATTAATAAAATAAAATAAATTTTGAAAAATAAAATAACTAAAATAAAATAAAATAATAAAAGATTAAATTAATCAAAATATAAATAAAACAACTAAAATAAAATAATAAAAAATAAATTAAAATAAATTAATGAAATAATGAGTAAAATAATGAAATGAAATAAAAAAATAAAAAATAAGTCAGAAAATTATTTTCCTATGGCAAATGAAGACATGTTTTTATTTAACCATGGTTTAAATCAAACCATGATTGCAGACAGCATTCTAATTAACCTTGCATCCCCAGAAAAGTAGAGGTAAGCGTGATACATGAACTTTGCCTGAGAAAACATTTCTCCTCCCTTCCCCCCCCCCAAAAAAAAACAAGTCTTAAAATTTCTCCTGAATGGCAAAGAGGAAATATAAATAAATCAAATCTTCGGGTGCCCGAAGAATAGAATAGAATAGAAGTGGAGTGGAATGGAATAGAGAATAAAAATAAGAATAAGAATAAGAATAGAATAGAATAGAATAGAATAGGAGTGGAATAGAGAATAAGAATAGAATAGAAATAAGAGTAGAGTAGAGTAGGACAGGACAGGAATAACAATAACAATAGAAATAAGAATAACAATAGAATAGAATAGAATTCTTTATTGGCCAAGTGTGATTGGACACACAAGGAATTTGTCTTTGGTGCAGATGCTCTCCGTGTACATAAGGAGAATAAAATGCATTCATTAAGAATAAAAAGATACAACACTTAGTGATAGTCAAGGTTACTAATAAGCTATCAAATCATACAAGGAAATAAATAATTATCCGCATGCCCTTATAAAGCTTCAGAACGCGATATTGATCAATGAAACTTCCTTCCCCACACCCCCAAGACAGACCTTTCATGGAAAGCTTCTTCAAAATCCTTTCCTTTTGCAATCCTTCCCCCTTCCCCCAAAAATCGGATTTTTTTTTTAAATTAAGTTTTCAGGTTGGAGCGCTCAATTTCCTTCCAAATCCTTCTGGAATCAGATAAATGATAAAAAGGGGGCCCTCGTGCCGGCTAGGAATCTAAAGCAAGCAGCAGAGGGAGCTCGTGTTGAAGATTATCTAACCCCCACCCCAAATAAAAGCTAACTAGTAGAAAGCCCTTAGGGGTTGACCCCTTCCTGCCATTCCTCCAAGCTGTGGGGGTGGGGGGAGAGAAAGACTAGGCTGGCAGACTCTAAATTAAAGTGGCAGATGGCACCGGCTGGACTGTACATCAGGGTCCCAGGCACTCCCCAACAATGGCAGTGTAGGAAGTTAGCACCTACCCCTCTCCTAGAAAAATGAAACATCCTAGAAACATGACGGCGAAACTATAGCACGCAGGCCAGAGGCAGCTCCAAGAATCATCTTTGTGTGCCACCTGAAAAAATGAGTTTTCAGGCTGTTTTTCGGGGCATTTTCAGGTTGTTTTGGGGGCGTTTTTCAGGCCAAAAACAGCCTGGAAACAGTCCCCAAAACGGCCAAAAAATAGGCATTCACAACCCGGCCAGCTTGGATTTCGGGCACTCCGGCGCAAATGTACACATTCATGCGCGCATGTTCCGTTTTGAGCCCTGTGTGGCAAAGAGGTTCACCATCACCGTCCTAGAAAATATTAAAAGGGAGAATATTATATTTCCCCGGATGAGAAATGGAGAAACATGTTTTTAGGCAGGAAACAAGAGTCCCTCTTAATAACCTCCACCATCCTCAATAGCCTCCGGGAGAGATAAAGAGATAGCTAGGTCTATTCATAGGCAAATGCCCTTCCCCAAGAGCCAACAAAGGTAGGATTAGCCCTCTACCCATCTCACCTGGGAAGATTACATCACTCAGCAAGAGTCAACCAAGCTTGGGACTCAGGACAGCCTACAGAATTGCCCCTGCGTGGAGTCTGACAACCTATCAGAACACAAGCTCAAATTCAAAAGCCCAGAGAGGGCATAAAACCAGGCTCTTTCAGCATCTCTTCCCTTCTTTTCTCTCCCTTCACCCGACGTCTTCAAGGCATGTGATCCTGTCCACCATTAAACCATCTTTCCAAGCAACTTCCATGAGTCCCGTGTCTTTTCCCCCCACTTGGAACTGAACCCAGAAGGACATTTCTTCCAACAGCAGTTTGACCCGGAGGAATATATATTTTACAGGGTCCTCCTACACCCCTGCTAAAGACTTGCAACAGTTCATTTAGCGTCCGTTCAAAGTTACAACCGCACTGAAAACAGGTTGGAGCCAGATGGGCGATGACAGGCTAGGTGGATTGCTGCCACCCTGGGCTGCTGGACCGAGGGTGGATCTAGCCATTCCGGGAGATCTTGAGATCTCTGTAGAGCACGGAGCTCGGGATCGGATAAAAATTATTCTGGAGGGAGGTTGATTCCATTTCTCCAGTCTCCGGACTTTGGTTGACCACTGGGCACTTTCTTCTAAGGGGTTTCCCCCCCGCCCTGTTCTCCATCTCTTCCTGCTGCCCTTTGTGATCTGGCATCTCTTCCAAGATCCCTGTAATAGAGGCAATCCCCCCACCCACCCACCCTTCCCCGAGATCTTTACTGCAGATCTGGCTAAATGTGGGACTTGTTCTGACTTGGAAGAAAAAGCTTTCGACTGCATTCGCGGTGAAAGGAATACTTTGACTAAAGCCAAGCAGTTACACAAGATAGGAAAAAGAAGCCAGATCTGAGGTTTCGGGCACGAAAACAGCCTTCTTGCTTTCCCCCTTTTTCCCAGGTCCTTCGCTCCCCTTCCCCTCCCCAATTATCTTCCTGGTGTCCAATTTCAAACCAATTGTTTTGGTAACTCTTCTGCTGCTTGGCGGGATCTCGGGCCCCGGCATTCCATTCCCATGCGGATGGCCTTGGGGTTCGGCCCACTGATGTCTCTGGCGGGCAGTGGGAGTCTTCTTCCCCCACCATCTGTTGGCTGCCCCCCCCTCCCCAACCCAGGATTCCTGGCAGTTTGGCATCATCAGCGAAGCAGCAGTGGGGCAAAGCAGGATGGGAGAACTGACCCCCTGCCTTGCTTTGAAAACAGTCAGACTGCCAAGGAGATCATAAGAGCAGCTATGGATCCTATTGTACAGAAATCACCGTTCCATCTAACCTATCAAGTGATTTTTCTTCTCCTTTCTTTTCCTTCCTTCCTCCCATCCGCACTCTTTCCTTCCTTCCCAGTCCCTCTTTCTCCCTCCATCCCTCTCTTCTTTCCTTCCTTTCTTCCTCTCCATCGTCCGCCCATCCATCCATCCATCCATCCATCCATCCATCCATCCATCCATCTACCTATCATCTCTATATATCAACTATCTACCTATCCTCTCCATCGTCTGTCTGTCGTCTGTCTGTCTGTCTGTCTGTCTGTCTGTCTGTCTATCTATCTATCTATCTATCTATCTATCTATCATCTATCTATCTATCGTATCCTTTATTGCCATCGTACAAAATAAATACAAAATTGGTGGTATCACCCATTTCAATCGCCAAATATCCCCAGTGAAATCCTACATACAAACAATTGAAAACAAAGAGTAGGGTGAACTACAATAGTTATAGGATAAGATACAATATAAATTAATACGTAAGGATGCCAAATAGAATAAAATGACATGCAATGATATTTCGGCGCCACCCTTACAATCTACCCCAATCAGTCCCACGTATGCAGATCTCAACAGAACCGTTTTGTTTTAAGGACTGGGCTGACTTCAATGTCAATTTTCAGGTTTAGCCACGCATAAAGTCCGTTGTTTTGATATGGGGGGATCCCAGTGGGTCATTCGTTGGGAATATGGACCGAGGTCCCTGTCTCTCATCCCATTTTTTCCACTCGCAGGAACTCCGTCTAACCCAGCCAAAAACACAGGGGGGGGGGGGGGAAATAGAATAATCAATGTTTCTTCCCATCACAAGAAATTGAAAAAACCCCCAAAAGACCCGGAAGCTCAGCTCTGCTCAGGTGCTCAGTGCATTATTTTGCACTCTCTCCGGTTTTTACCGTCACCTTGAAACCTTCACCCCCCCAAATTAAAAAACACTAACAACAACACAACCCATCAGCCGGGTGTTCGCTGGAGCGAAACGGTATCTTGATTCCTTCCTCCTGCGAAACGTGGAAAGGATGCTGCCCCCCCCCCTCCCCTTGCTTTTAATCTCTCGGCCCGAATTGGGGGTTGGTGCACAAGCGAAGTTGATCCAAGGATTCTGGCTTGGGCATAAAACAGGCGTTTGTGCGAGAGAGAAATGGACCTGCTGTCATTGGGGAGGGTTTTTTTTTCCTTGGTTCCGGTTCTAATTCTCATTTCCCCCCCACCCCCAAATGATTTCAATGTTCAGGCTCGCCTGGCGGTTTCTGATTTTGATTTTCTCCCCACCCCCACCCCGGAGGACTGTTTTCTGGGTGAGTCCAAAGGGGGAAAAAAACACAATAGAGAGAGTCTTTGACTTTCAACCGTTTGTCGAGGGCTCGCTTGTGAGCAGCCACACTTGTGACCATCACAACATCGTCGTGATCCTGTGGATCAAAATTTGGACCACTTGGCAAGCGAGATGGATTTACAAGGGTGATAGCATCTGTTTGTCTCTCTTTCCTCCTTTTCCTTCCTCTTTCTCTCTTTCTTCCTCTCTCTTTCTTGCTTTCTTTCTCTCTTTTGCTCTTTCTCTCTCATTCTTTTTCTTTCTTTCTCTTTCCTTCTTTTCCATTCTCTTTCTCTCTCTCTTGCTCTCTTTCTCTCTTTTGCTCTTTCTTGTTCTTTTTCTTTCTCTCTCTTTCCCCTTTCTCTCTCTCTCTTGCTCTCTTTCTCTCTTTTCTTTCTCTCTCCCTCTTGGTCTCTCTCTCGTTCTATCTGTTTCCCTCGCTCTTGCTTTTTCTCTTTTTTCTTTCTCTCTCTCTCTTTCTCTGTCCCTCTTCATCTCTCTCTCTCTTACTCTCTCTCCCTCTCTTTCTTTCTCTTTCTCCCTCCCTCTCCATCTCTCTCTGTCTTTCTCTCTCTTTGTCTTTCTCTCTTTCTTTCTTTCTTTCTTTCTTTCTTTCTCTTTCTCCCTCCCTCTCTCCCTCTCTCCCTCCCTCTCTGTCTGTCTGTCTGTCTTTCTCTCTCTCTCTCTCTTGGCCTCTCTGTGCAACAGAGGTTCCTTGCACAGCCAGCTCATGTAACCCGTCTCCAGGGAAAGGCCAACGTGACAGCAAGAGAAGGCAAAGCTCATTTCACCAGCTTGGCTTCTTTCCCAGGCTGCTCCCCTGTCCTTCTTCCGGAGAAGGGGCCCCGACCTGCCTCCTGGCTTCCCGCAAAAGAGGAAAATGACCAGGGTGGAAAAAAACTGGGGGGGGGGGGATAGATCTGATCCCAAAACTGTGCTGGGCTCTCTCTTCCCTGATGCCCTTTGGTTCCACCCGCTTGGTCCTCCTTCTTTTCTGCTCCCTTCCCCCTCTTCCTCCTCTTCTCCTCCTCCTCCCCCTCCTGCTTCCTTCCCTTCCTCCTCCTCCTCTCCTCCCCATCTCTTCCTCACCTTCTTTTCCTTTCTCCTCCTCCTCTCCATTCCCTTCCTCCTCCTCCTCTTCTCCTTTCCCTCCCCTCCTCCTCCTTTCCCTTCCTTTTCCTCCTCTCCTTCCCCCTCTTCTTCCCCTCCTTCCCTCTTCTCCTCCTTCCCCCTCCTCCTCCTTTCCCTTCCTCCTCCTCCTCTCCTTCCCCCTCTTCCTCACCTTCTTTTCCTTTCTCCTCCTCCTCCTCTCCATCCCCTTCCTCCTCCTCCTCTTCTCCTTTCCCTCCCCTCCTCCTCCTTTCCCTTCCTTTTCCTCCTCTCCTTCCCCCTCTTCCTCCCCTCCCCCTCCTCTCCTTCCCCCTCTTCCTCACCTTCTTTTCCTTTCTCCTCCTCCTCCTCTCCATTCCCTTCCTCCTCCTCCTCTTCTTCTCCTCTCCCTCCTCCTTCCTCCTTTCCCTCCTCTCCTTCCCCCTCTTCCTCCTCCATTCCCTTCCTCCTCCTTTCCTCCCCCCCCCCCCAACCATCCAAGGCAGGAGATGGCTTGGCACCCTTTGGCCGGAGGCACAGCTGCCACTTCTAAACAGCTTAACCCCTCCAGCACTGGGGCGGACGGCTTCTTCCCAGCCCCAGGGAGAAGATGGAAGGGATCCTCATGAAGATTTCTGCTCCTCGAAATCACAACTGGAGGGGTGGGGGGGATTCCTTCCCCACCCCTGCAGTCAGCTGGGTGACACCCCTCATGCCCCACCTGATCTGGCAGGCTCCCCCCATACCTTATGAAGCGTGGGGTGGGGGGGCTTCTCTGGTGCTAGGAAAGCTAACCTTGGCAGCTGTTCCAGGGGGCTTTCCCCCCCTCCCCTGCCTCGATTAAAAGATAAAAAGATCGCGCCCCCCCCTCCAAACCACAATCACCCAATCAAACCCTCTAAATTTGGAGCAGGAAAAACTTGCTCTCCATCGTCACTCAGCCCCCCCCCTCCTCCCTTCACAGCATCTTCCCCCCCCCCCGCCCTTGTATTAATTATAATAATTTCCCTTTGGCTTGGAGAGGGGGGGGGTGGGCGGGATGAGAGGGAGGGGGAAAAAAGGGGGGGCTTTCTCTTTAAGAAAGTCAGGTTGCAGAGAGCAGATGGCATCCCTTTCCAGAGTCCTTGTTCTTTGTTTGGCTGCACAAAAGAAGCAGTCTGCCTCTCCTGAATTTATTCTCCCCCCCCCAAGCTCCGTTTACCCCCCCCTGCTCCCCCTTCTCCCCCCCCCACTGCCTTTTGTGCCGGGGTGGGGTTGGGTGAGGGAGAAGGCAGCCAGAAGGCCTGGATGGGAAGATGGAAGAGGAGAAGGAAGCATCTTTGCAGAGAAGGGAGACCGAAGAGAGTGTGGCCTGTTTTGCAAAAGTCAACTTTGCATTGGGAGGAAAAGGAGGGGAGGGGGATCTTTGGAGGAAATGGGGAGGGGGGGAGTTTCCTTTGGAGAAGATGAGGGAGGTTTTTTTCCCCTCATCTTTGGGAAGAGGTGTCTTCCAGGTTTCCCCTCAACAACCAGAGATTCACAGCGAATGGAATCTCCGGCTTGGTTATTTATTTATTTTACGTTTATTTGTACAACAAGACTTGATTTACCGTTTCCGTTACAAAAGAAGGCATGCTTTTTTTTTTAGCCACGGGCCGTTAAGTGAGTCGCAGCGGTCGTTAAGCGGAATCGGGGCCTTCCTCCATTGTGGATTTGCTTGTCGGGAGCCGGCTGGCCAGGTTGCAAATGGGGATCCTGTGTCTCTCTCTCTCTCTCTCACACACACACACACACACAGGGACCCCGCAGGAGCCGTCGTAAATACGTGGCAAGTCTATGCATCTTGATCAGAAAACCTGTGGGGTGGGGGGGAAGGAGGAGGACGCTGCGGTGGTTGTAAGTGCGAGAACTGGGTCGTAAGTCACTTTTTTTCCTCCCAGGGCCGCTGTAACCTTGGAGATGGTGGTAAATCAAGAAGTATTTATCCTTCATCATCAAACGGATGGATTCAATCATGACTAGGTGGCTCAGTGGCTAAGACATTGAGCTTGTTGATCAGAAAGGCCGGCAGTTCGGCAGTTCGAATCCCTAGTACAGGTCTCCTTCCGTGAGCTGGGGGGGGGAGGGAGGGTTGGATTAGATGACCTCCAAGGTCCCTTCCAGCTCTATTACTGTATTTCCCCTAGGAAGCCACAGGGAGAAGTTCAAAGTATTCCACTTAGCTGGGAAAGCTTATATGCCCATTCATCAGGCTTGTTTTGTGTGTCTCTGTGTGTGTGTGTGTTTGTGTGTCTGCACACACCTTGGGGTCATTGTTGACTCCCATTGTTGACTCCCTCAGAAGAGCTTTGGCCTTGTGTCCTCCTCCCTGGGCCTCTGAGGGTGTGACTGGACCAAGGTCACCCACCAGGTGATCTCTGGCCTAAGGCAAGGATTTCTCCTCTCAGCTTAGGGAGGGTGGACTTCAACTCCCAGCATTCCCATTCAGAATTCTTTCAGAATTCTGGGAGTGGGAAATCCATCTGTCTTCAAGTCGCCAAGGCTGAGAAACTTAAAAGCAGGGCTCTCCAAACTTGGCAACTTGTGGACTTCAACTCCCAGAATTCCCCAGCCAACCATAGTGACTAGGCCAGGGAATTCTGGGAGTTGAAATCCACCCATCTTAGAGAATGCTGGCTGGGGAATTCTGGGAGTTGAAGTCCACCCATCTTAAAGCATGCTGGATAGGGGATTCTGGGAGTTGAAGTCCACCCGTCTTAAAGCATGCTGGCTGGGGAATTCTGGGAGTTGAAGCCCACCCCTCTTAAAGTTGCTAAAGTTGAAAAACATCGCCATGAGGTATGAAGAGTGATGAAACAACGAAAGGAATCTGATTTTTGTGCGAACTGAAGAGGGAGCCCAGGACCAGCATTTCTGGATAAAGATGGGGGAATATGATGGGGGAGGGTTGAGTTCACGAAGTACCTTCCTGTCTCCTCCTGCGAGCTGCAGAAAACCACAGAGATGGTCGCGACAAAAGGAGGTGGAGGAGACAGTAAGGAAAACATGGGCTTGCCCCAGGAAAACAGGAAGAGGTGAGAAAGAACCTCAAGATTGACTCTCTTCCAGGATTCTGTCAATAGAACTTTCACCAATAAAACAGAATTCTTGCATTGCTTGTGGTGTGTGTGTGTGTGTGTGTGTGTGTGTGTGTGTTTCCTGACCCAGTCTGCTTTCCGAAAGGCTGACATCCCCTGGTTTGAAAGAGGGCCATCCTAAAGCTTGTAACCTTGACCGGGACAGAAACACAACTCAGTTTTTGCTGACCGCACTTCCTTTGGGGCATCAAAATCTCTCCCTAGCATTTGCAATTCAAGCCCTCCCTCTGGAGGCTTTGGGGTGGTGATAGGAGCAACTCCCCTCACACACACACACACACACACACACACACCGGTGATTCAGAACCAGCCAATCTTCCCAACAGGCAGACCTGGCTTGCATGCACAAACCTCCTTGCCTAAGGCATATGTGTCCCCTGTCATCTGACGGAGGGAAGGAGAAAACCCCCCAGCCTGTGCAGGAAGACAGCTGGAGAAGGTGGGTTTCTCCATGGATCCTTGGCACGGCCTACAGAAACCTCAACCCACAGCCCCGAGGGAGAGGGGGGAGTCGATCAACCAGCCCAGCCAAAGGATGAAGTGTGGCCACCACCGTCGTCGGTGGGTCGCTTCTAAATTTAGGCGCTTTTGATTATAGTTCGAGGCTTGGGGGGGGGGAAAAAAACGGAGGAAAATCCTCAGCGTTGGAGGAATTGGCCTCCCTGCTTGCACACGCACGTTCCAGAAAGGGAGAGAGAAAAGGGAAACACACGCGCCTCTCCTTATCACGCTTGCTTTCGCATCCTTGCGGGCTGCACCAATGCATGCTTCCTCAGCGTTGCTCGGTGTGCTGAACTCCCAACCCTTGCTCCACGTCTCTGCAGTGAACGGAGCTCAGCATGGCCGTTGCAAGTTACAGGTATTCCTTGAGTTACGACCACAATGGCAGCCAGGATTTGCATGGCTAAGCGGGGGTAGGGGGGTGGGCGTTTGTTACGTGAGTGTCATGCCAACAGTATCCCTGTGGTCCCGTGATCAAAATTCAGATAGAATAGAATAGAATAGAATAGAATAGAATTTGTTATTGGCAAGTGTGATTGGACACACAAGGAATTTGTCTTGGGTGCATATGCTCTCAGTGTACATAAAAGAAAAAAAATGTAGGTAGATAGATAGATAGATGAAAGATGATAGATAATAGATGATAGATAGAGAGATAGATGAAAGAAGATAGATAGATAGATGAAATAGATGATGGATGGATAGATAGATGAAAGAGATGATGGATAGATAGATAGATAGATAGATAGATAGATAGATAGATAGATAGATAGATGATATAGATAGATGAAAGAGATGATAGATAGATAGATAGATAGATAGAGATAGATAGATAGATAGACAGATAGATAGACAGATAGATAGATAGATGAAAGATATGTAATAGATATAGATGAAAGAGATAGATAGATGAAAGAGATGATAGATAGAAAGATGAAAGATAGATGATAGATAATAAAGATAGATGAAAGATAGACAGACAGACAGATAGAATTCTTTATTGGCCAAGTGTGATTGGACACAAGGAATTTGTCTGGTGCATATGCTCTCTTTATATACAAAAGAAAAGATACATTCGTCACGCATCATTCGGTACAACACTTAATGATAGTCATAGGAACCTGGAAATAAGGAGAAATACTCTGACTGTGAGAACAATCAACCCATGGAACAGAAGTTGCCGTTGGAAGTTGTGGGAGCTTCATCCCTGGAGACTTTTAAGAAGAGACTGGACTGTCCTCTGTCAGAAATGGTGGAGGGTCTCCTGCTTGGGCAGGGGGTTGGATTAGATGACCTCCAAGGTCCCTTCCAGCTCTGTTATTCTACATTCAATGGGACAGCTTGCCCTTCAGAAGTTGTGGCAGCTTCATCCCTGGAGGCTTTCCAGAAGAGGCTGGACTGCCATCCCTCAAAAATGGTGTAGGCTCTGCTTGGGTGGGGAGGGGGTTGGACTAGATGACCTACAAGGTCCTTTCCGACTCTGTATATCTTGGTTGGTATTCTCTCAAGCACGGCTGCTTGCTTCTCCCCAGGAAGGTTGCCTGGTGCTTGGACTCAACTGGTTCCCCCAGGCTGGCTGGGGTTCGGAGAGACCCAAAGGGTGGCAAAAACAGGGGGGTCAGTCAGAAATCCCCAAGTGTGTGTGTGTGTGTGTGTGTGTGTAAGTAGCAGGCTGGCCTTTGCTTCCGATTTTAGAGCAGCGACGTTTTCTGCTTCAGTCGCCCATTGCAAACCCAGTTGGCTCCATCTCTCGCAAACACGACTCCGATTTGAAGCCCCTTTTCTCCTACAGCAGCTAGTCCTGTTGCTATGGTGTGTGTTTGTGTTTGTGTGTGTGTGTGTGTGTGTGTGTGAGAGAGAGAGAGAGAGAGATTGGGGGGGGGGGATATTGCACACACAGAAGGAGCCAGGCAAGTGAGCAGGTGTCTGCTTGTAGACAATGCAATTTGCTTTCCCTGGCTCCCGTGGGAGGGCAAATGGAAGGAGATTGTTGGTGGTTGGTGGGGAGAGAAGGTCGGGAAAAGCAGAAAAGGAAAGAAAATCAAGGCTGAAGGGGAACGAAAATAAAGAGAGGCAGGTTGGTTCCTGCACTGGACTGAGGCAGCCTTGATTTAGAGAGGGAGGGTCTGGGGAAATGAGGCTGGGGGATGCAAGGGAGGTTTATTTCCTTTCCCCGGCCTTTGTTAGGGGCTAAATTAGCAAGTCGTTCTCCTAATTTCAGCAGGGGTAGAATTTAAAAATAAAAACTAATAATTCCCTGAAGCAGACTTTCAGAGATCCACGTCTCCGATCTCACCTTATTTTTATTTTGCACATTTTCGGGCGGCAGGTACGCTTCCCGCTTTCCCCGAGGTTGTCAAAATTCGGGACACCTTGTTTTCGTAGATTCTCGAGCCGAGAACCAGCTTCGGTCTTTTGAACAGCGTGTGAGAGAAGACAGGAGGAGGATCGCTAAAATGCTAAAGCGGGCTGAGACCCACAAAGAAAATGTGTGCTTTTGACTTGCTTTTCGGTGTCGTTAATCTGGAATTGGTTCTAGGGATTGTTTCCCTTTTGGGGGGGGGGGGAGAAGAGAAGAATCCAGCAATCTATGACCTCTAGAACCAACTACTCTCACTCACGCCTAGAGTAAGGCATCCAGTTTTGGTCACCACACTATAAAAAGGAGGTGGAGGCTCTAGAAAGGGTGCAGAGAAGAGCAACGAAGAGGATTAAAGGCCTGGAGATCTAAAACATAGGAAGAACGGTTGCAGGAACTGGGTAGGTCTAGTTTAATGAAAAGAAGGACCAGGGGAGACATGATAGCAGTCTTCCAATATCTCAGGGGCTGCCACAAAGAAGAGGGAGCCAAGCTATTCTCCAAAGCACCTGAAGGCCAGAGAAGGAACAATGGATGGAAATGAATCAAGGAGAGATTCAACCTGGAAATAAGGAGGAATTTTCTGACAGTGAGAACAATCAACGATGGAACAGAAGTTGTCTTCAGAAGTTGTGGGAGCTTCATCATTGGAGGCTTTCAAGAAGAGATTGGATAGCTACTTGTCCAGAATGGTATAAGGTCTCCTACTTGAGCAGGGGGGTTGGACTGGAAAGTCTCCAAGGTCCCTTCCAACTCTGTTTTCCTTCCTTCCTTCCTTCTCCAACACTGTTTTTTTAAGAGATTGGAGAATAATTTGTCTGAAATGGTATAGGATATCTTATTTGAGCAGGGGGGTTGGACTAGAAGACCTCCAAGGTCCCTTCCAACTCTGTTATCCTTCCTTCCTTCCTTCCCTTCCCTTCCTTCTCCAACACTGGTGGTTTTTTTTAAAGAGATTGGACAATCATTTGTCTGGAATGGTATAGGGTCTTCTACTTGAGCAGGGGGGTTGGACTAGAAGACCTCCAAGGTCCCTTCCAACTCTCCTATTCTTCCTTCCTTCCTCCTTCATCACCTACTCTTCCTTCCTCCTCCTCCCTCTTTCCTTCCTTCCTTCTCCAACACTGGTGTTTTTTTAAGAGATTGAACAATCATTTGCCTGAAATGGTATATAGGGTCTTCTACTTGAGCAGAGGGTTGGACTAGAAGACCTCCAAGGTCCCTTCCAACTCTTTGTTATTCTGCTATTCTATTCTGTATTCCTCCATCACACGTGCTCTCTGGTCCTTACCAGCCACATCTTGCTTCTTCCTGTTCTCCTTCTGCTCACTTTGACCAACTGGCTCTCTTGCAAAATAAGGTGGGGGAAAAGCAGGTGTGTGTGTGTGTGTGTGTTTCCTTTGGCCGTGGCACAAGAGATCTCCGTATTGCCACGCTTAGGCCGGGGGCTCCTGGCACGAGCAATGCCTTGCGTGTCCAGCATACCAGATTCACCATTCGACATAACTCAAACCCACCTTCCCCGTGTCATTTCAAAGCCATTTAGGGGGAGAGCATCCAAGGGGCGTGGAAGGGGCAGACAGCAAGTGAGAAGACCCCCAGGTGGGCCTGGGGGAGGGAGGGGAGACATCTTCCTCCCTCTCTGTTGGGAGGGGGGAGAACTCCCACCCCTCTTCCTCCTCCAATCTCTATGTAGAAATGCCAGAAAGATTAAGATTTAAGATCGCCACCATCCTGAAATGTCTTTCTTTTGTTCCAGAAAAAGGAACTAATCACGCCGAACGAAAGGCCACCCTCAACTTAGTTCATTCAGCGTCCGTTCGGAAATCACAACGTCCCTGCGAAAAAAAAAGGACCGACGGCCATGTTTCACGCTTAACGACCGTCACAGCTTTCCTCATGTCAACATTCAGGCGCTTGGCAACGGGCTCGTGTTTATGACGGTCCCGGCATCCCGCTCGGGGCTGTGGGGGGGGAAGGGTGTCACGCAGTCCCCTTTTGCGACAGCCAAGTCCCTGGGGAGGAAACCGGATCCGTTTAACAATGGTGTTCCTCCTGCAGCGAGTGGCTTGACAACTGCGGGCAAGGAAGGTCGTAAAATAGAGCAAAACGCACTTCGCAAAAAAGGACTCGGTTAGCCAGGGAAATTTGGGGGTCAATTGTGGTCGTAAGTTGAGGACTGCTTGTAATTTGAGGGCTACCTATAGTCCGTGTTGCGGTGGAGAAAATGGGCTAGATTTCTCCTCTTCTCCCCTCCTTCCGCCCAGGGCACGTGGTTGCCCCCTTTCTCCATGGAAAGCCAAGCACTTGGGGAGACCCCCATCTGGGGGGGGGGGAAAACCCCTTTAAATCTAAGCATTTCTCTTTTTTTTGTTCTTCCCCAAAATGACAAAAAAAACCATCCAATCTCTGCATGCCCTTCCAGCCAATTGACCAGGAAACAAATCAAAATTCTTTTCCAAGATTAGCCCCTTCCCCAATTTCACAGCACACGATCCTTTGACATCAAAGTGTGTTTTTTTCCCCAAAACATTTGGGGAAGGGGCAGGATTTCCTCCCCCCACCTCCCCCCACCCCGCTCTCCTTCTCTTTCTCTATGTTTTCTTCTGCTTCTCTTCTGCAGCCATTGTTTGCTTTCTTCTCTCTGGGGCGTGGGGCGTTCTCCCTCAAATTAAGGGCAGGGGCCGTGCGGGGAGGGGGGGAGAGGAAAGTGGGAGGGAGAAAATCTGCAATCTGTTTTCAGGTTTGGATGGAGAGGAAAAGCACAGCAGCCACTCGGAGGGGGATTAGAGGTAGTCCTCGACTTATGATCACAGTGGATTCCCCAAATTTGTTACTAAGCGAGACAACGGTGCAATGAATTTTTACCCTGTTTTACAGCCAGTGAGTTACTGCAGTTGTTCAATTAGTCACAAAGTTGTTAAGCGGGTTTTTCCCATGTCGCAAAAGGGGAAACCTGACCCCGGGGAGGCTACAACCGTCATACATACGAGTCAGTTACCGGGTATCTGAATTTTGATCGGTCATAAGTGATCAAAAACGGTCATTAACCACATTTTTCAGAGCTGTTGTAACTTTTGAATGGTCAATAAGCGAGCCGTTGTAAGTTGAGGGCTACTTATACTGGTTTCCCCCTCTCCCCTCCCCCCAAAAATACTGTTTAGTTGCCAAAAATCTGATTGCAAGAAGGATAACCGGAAATTGGGGAGGGTCATATTTTGTGAAATGAAATCAGAGACCTTCTAAATAAGCATCCCCCACCTGGAAAAAAGAGGAGAAGAAGAAGAGGAAGAAGAGGAGGAGGAGGAGAATAAAAAGAAGGAGAAGATGAAGAAGAGGAGGAGGAGAAAGAGGAGAATGAAAAGGAGGAGGAGGAAGAAGAAGAAGAAGAGGAGGAGGAATGTAGAGTCCTTGATATTCTCTGAACTTGGTTGCTTTCTTGCAGCTGTTTTATGATCCAACTATTGCTAGAAGGGAATCTGGATTGAGGAGGAGGAGGAGGAGGAGGAGGAGGAGGAGGAGGAGGAGGAGGAGGAGGAGGAGGAGGAGGAGGAGGAAGAAGAAGAAGAAGAAGAAGAAGAAGAAGAAGAAGAAGAAGAAGAAGAAGAAGAAGAAAAACAGATCAAAACAAACTGAAGGAGACAGTGATGGTGATTATGGGAACTTCACTGAAGCTTTGAAGGAGATTTTGAGCAGAAAAAGTATCTAATGCTGGAATTTTTTTTATGAAGAACTAGTCTACAGCAAAGAAGGACTAGGTGTCACATGATAGCATCTTCCAGGCTTTGGGGTGGGTGGGGCTGCTACAAAGAAGAGAGGGGTCAAGCTATTCTCTAAAGCCCCTGAAGGCAGGACAA
Source organism: Natrix helvetica (assembly GCF_964273705.1). Classification (NCBI taxonomy): domain Eukaryota; kingdom Metazoa; phylum Chordata; class Lepidosauria; order Squamata; family Natricidae; genus Natrix; species Natrix helvetica. The sequence continues at coordinate 4,676,525 of NC_138563.1, forward strand.
GAAACAATGGGTGGACATTAATCTAGGAGAGAAACAACCTAAAATTAAGGAGAAATTTCCCGACAGTGAGAACAATTAAGCCGTGGAACAGAAGTTGCCTCCAGATGTTGTAGGGCTTTTGTCGCTGGTGGTTTTTAAGAAAAGACTGGATAGCCACCTATCTGAAATGGTAGAGGGTCTCCTGCTTGAGCAGGGGGTTGGACTAGAAGACCTCCAAGGTCCCTTCCAGCTTTATCCCCCAGCCAACTTGCTTTCGGAGGGGTGGACCTCAACTCCCAGAATTCCCCAACCAATATGCTTTAAGATAGGTGGACTTCGACTCCCAGAATTCCTCAGCCACTTCAATTCTGGGAATCGAAGTCCACCCATTTTGAAAGTTGCCAAAAATTTAAAAACACTGCCACAGATTATTAAATCGGCCGCTGTCCTAGATATTCCTGGCTAGGATCTCTTGTTTACTTCTTGGGAAATCAAAAGGAAGAGATTGCTGTTCTAAGAATATCTCAAATGTAATACACAGAAGTCATTTTTATCGGAACAAGTCTGGGTTGAGACCGGCCACGCTCAGAACGCACAGTTTAAACCACCCACAAACCTAGGGTAATGTGTGAATGCTCCATCTTCAGCTAACCAGGTTAAAAATATCCTGCGAACTCTGCAAACCACTCTTCCTGCAAAAATCCCTTCCCCCAATTTTACACACCCAATGAATATACTCTGAAAACATAGGTAGAAAGGTAAAGGTTCCCCTCGCACATATGTGCTAGTCGTTCCCGACTCTAGGGGGCGGTGCTCATCTCCGTTTCAAAGCGGAAGAGCCAGCGCTGTCCGAAGACGTCTCCGTGGTCATGTGACTCAATGCCGAAGGCGCCCGGAACGCTGCTCCCTTCCCTCCAAAGGTGGTTCCTATTTGTCTACTTGCGTTTTTAACCTGCTTTCGAACGGCTAGGTTAGCAGAAGCTGGGACAAGTCACGGGAGCTCACTCCGTTACGTGGCACTGGGGATTCGAACCGCCCAACTGACGACTTTTCTGATCGACAAGCTCAGCGTCTTAGCCCCGGAGCCACCCCAAATATTGTGCCCCAAATCCTTGTGTTGCTGATCCAGGTCCCAAATTTTCACCCTCCCCTTTTTCTTCCCCTCTGCAAATTCCTGCCAGAAAGAATATTTCCTTCACCCCCCAAATTTTTGGAAACTTTGCTGGAGGGCCATCTTAAAATGGAGGGGGGGGTTGATGCTCACGCAGCTGCGCGAGAGAGGCGTTGATTCTTTGGGGGCGGGGAGGGGAAGACCCCTGCCCCTGCTCTAGAGCTCGAGGGGTCCCGCGGTGGGGAAGGAGGGAAGTATGGGCCAGTTTTTGTCTATTGGTCGACGCCCCCTCCCCTGAAAAAGGGGGGGGGGAATCTCAAGCAGGGGGAGGGGGCTGCGGCTGGGAAGGACCGGAGCGCGATTCCCACGTGCCCGGGAAGGGGAGCCCCCCCCCCGCTACCCCGGGGACTGTGATCTGCAAGAAGATGGGGTCCCTCGCCTTGACTTTGCCTTGGGGGCGCCCCCCACCCACTCTAGTCTGGCTGGTTCCCGCGCACATCTGGAGCGCTCGCTCTCTCTTTTCTCCCCCCCTCCCCCGTTCCCTTTTTTCCTTCCCCTTTCCCTTTCTCTCCTTCTTTCCCTCCCGCGCCGGCGCGCGCGCGCGCCTTCGCTCCCCCCCTCGCGCCTCTGGCCAGATGTGCAGGCAGGAGCCGGCGGAAGGGTCTGGGGGAGGAAGAGGAGGTGCGAAGGCAGGCGGGGGGCTGGATCTACTTTCTCCCAACCAGCAGCCGGGAGAGCCAGAGCGGGGCGAAGGGGGGGGGGAGGCTGGGGGGGGGGAGGAGGAGGGAAAGCGGGGGAGAGCGCCGGGCTGCGACTCATTGTGCGAGCGGGAGGGGAAAGGAGCTGGTGGTGGCGGCGGCGGCAAGAGGAGGAGGAAGAGGAGAAGAAGAGGAAGAGGGAGGAAGAAGGGGAGGAGAGAAGAAGAGAGAGGAAGAAGAGGAGGGAGGAGGAGGAGAGAGGCAGAGGAGGAGGAAGAAGAGGAGAAAGAAGAGAAGGAGGGAGGAAGAGGAGGAGGAGGGAGGAAGAAGGGGGCAGCGCTCGCAAGCAACCCTCGTCCGCAACTTTTTTTTCTTTTTGTTTGTTTGCGCTTCAAGGACCCCGCCCGCCTCGAAACGGGGGTGTGAGTGGGGGGCAGAACTCGGATTCCGCCCCCCGCCTCGGAGTGGCGACCTCCCCCTTTGCCCAAGTTCCTGCATCTCTGCAAAGGGCAAAGAGCGAGGCTGATTTAGGACTGGGGAGGGGAGCGCTTAAGCAGACTTCCAAAGGGAAGCCCCTTCCCCAGTTTTTAAGGTCTCTCTCTCTCTCTCTTCTCTCTTTTAAAAAGATCCCCCATTCTGTTTTTCCAGTCTTTTTAGAGAAAGCATCCGGGGTCCTTCTTGGCGACGCCCCCTCCTTCCCCCTCCCCTGATCTCCCCTCCCCCAGGGGAGCTCAGCGCCCCCCCCCCGAGGCTTCCCCCCCACCTCTTCTCGCTCCGCCTGCGCCCGGTCCGGGGAAGTTTACCGTAACTTTGGAAGGCGGCTGCGGCGGCGGGGAGGGTGGGTAGAGTGGGAATCCCACGCGAGAAGGGAGGGGGAAAGCGCTGCGCCGGGCGGAGGGGGGCAAGGAGCAGCTGAGCCTGGCCGGGCCTTCTGGGTTGGGGAGTCCGCCCAACTTCGCCTTAACCCCCTCCTTTCCGCCGAGCGATGGTCGAGCGGCTCTCGCGGCTTTGAATTGGGGGAAAGTCGGGGTGGGGGTGGGAGCGGCGGGCGAGCGGGCAGCCAGGCTCCGTCTCCCTCTCCCGGAGCGAAGATGCCTTCCGTCATGGAAAAATCGGGGATCCTCTCCAGGAGCCGGGCCAAGTCGGCCACCAATGGGACCCACCCCAATTCCGAGGATGAGAGCAGCGAGGAGGAGCAGTCGCACGGTGAGCCAAGGGCTGGGTGGGGGGCTTGGGGAGGGGGCTTAAGGGGGAGGGAGGGAAGGGGGAGCAGGATCGGGTCCCCCAGGGGCCCAGCCGTCCCGCCCCCCCCAAAGTCTCCCGGGGGTGATGGAGTGATGAAACTGGGAGCTGCCTAGAACCTCCTCGCCCTGCGCTGCGCTCTTTCCCCGCGAGGCCATCTGCCTTGGGGGGGGGGGACGGACACGGCGGGTGATGGGGGGGGCTGATCTGGGATCCCCCCCCCGGCGCTGGGAAGGGCCCCTGATGGCGAGAAAGAGCGTGCACACCTTCCCAAGCACAACAATAACAATAAGGCGGTGGAGATGGGCAGCGTGGGATTGGGGGGGGGGGGGAGGCAGAAGGGCCAGGAGTTTTTGTGTGGGGAGGGTTAGGGAGTAGGAGAAGGGGAGGCCAGAGGTCTGGGGTCGCGGGGGAGGGGTTAGCCTTGTAGCAGCCCCCACCAGCGTCCAGGGTTGGGGGCTGCCTCGGTGAGACAATGCACCGCCCCCCCTCCCGGGGGTTGCCCTTTAGGCGATCTCCTTGCCCCCCCCCCCAAAAAGAAGGATGCTTCAGGTGGCTGGCCACTTCATCTTCTTTCCCCCCTCCCCACCCACCTCCAAAAGCCTAAAATTGGGAAGTTCGCTTTGAGAGCGCTCCCTTGAGTGTGTCCCCCCCCCTCTCCCGTTCTCAGCTCTTGCTCCCCTTTAGGCATGGCGGGGGGAGGGGGGAGGGCTGAGCTTCCTGCACCGCCGCCTCCCCCCCCCCACTACGCTGGCTTTGTTTAGCATCTCTTGGGGAGAGGATGTGGAAGGAGCCTCCCCATGTGCCTGGGGGGGGGGGCGGTCAGCGGTCTGTTCCTCAAGCTTCTCGGATGGGGGGGGGAGAAAGACCCCCAACGAGCGCTGGGACGGGCCCCCAGGATGCAAGCAGCCTTGTTTTAATGGGTGAATGGAGCAACCCCTGCTATGGCTTAGTCTGGCCAGGGGACCTGTGCTTTCTCAAGGCCCCTTTGAGGGGGGGGGTGCTTCTGGCCAACCTTTGCTAATTCCAACCCCCCCCTCCCACCCAATTACTACTTCCATGTTGGAGGGGGTGGGGAAGCCCATCTCAAGCCATCTGTCTCTGCCCAGTCATCTTCGCCCCACTGAAATCAACCCTACCCTTGGGTTTCCCCCCCCCAGGAAGGTATTGTGTGTGTGTGGGGGAGGGGAACAGGTTGCGTGAGCCCCTCCCCCCCAGAAGTCACAAGGGAGCTCTACCTGTTTGGAAGTTGAAATCCCCCCCCCCTCATCCTGGAAAAAGAGGCTGGGGGTTAGAGGTTTGTTACCCTAATGGGAGCCTTCTCAGATGCGCAACCCCCCCCCCTCCGCCTCCCCATGTGTTCCTGAGACCTTGTGCTAGGAAGGGAAAGCTTGGGTGCTTCTTGGCAGGTCATTGGCTAAATGTTTCCAGATCTTTTAAGGAGAGGGAGGGAGGGAAGGAAGGGAGGAAGGAAAGAAGGGGCAGACGGAGTAATGAAGGAAAGGGAAGGAAGGACAAGGAAAAGAAGAAGAAGGAGGAAGGGGGACACAGAGTAATAAAGGAGAGGGAAAGGAAGGGGAAGGAGGGAAAGAGGGAGGGAAAGAGAGTAATGAAGGAGAGGGAAGGGAAGGAAGAAAGGCAGGCAGGAGTAACAAAGGGAAGGGGGGGGGAAGGAAGGGACAGAAGGGGAGGAAAGGAAGGAGGAAAGAAGGAGATGAAGGGGAGGGGAAGGGAAGGGGGAGGGAGGAAGGAAACAAGCAAGCAAGGAAGGGGGAGACAGAGTAATGAAGGGGAAGGAAAAGAAGAAGGAAGGGGGACACAGAGTAATTAAGGGGAGGGAAAGAGAAGGAAGAGGGAGGGAGAGGGAGTAATGAAGGAAAGGGAAGGAGAAGGGGAAAAAAGCAGGCAGGAGTAACAAAGGGAAGCGGGGCGGGGGGAAAGGAAGGGACAGAAGGGGAGGGAAGGAAGGAGGAAAGAAGGAGATGAAGGGGAGGGGGGAAGGGAAGGAAGGAAGGAAGGAGTAACAAAGGGGAGGAAAAGGGAAGGAAGGGACAGAAGGGGGAGGGAGGGAAGGAAGGAAGAGGGAGACAGAGTAATGCAGGGGAAGGGAAGAAAGGAAGGAAGGGAAAGGAAAAAGAAAGCAGGAGTAACAAAGGGGAGGGGAAGGGGAGGGAGGGAAGGAAGAGGGAGTAATGAAGGGGAAGGGAAGGGAAGAAAGGAAGGGAAAGAAAAGAAGAAGGAAGGAAGGAGTGACAAAGGAGAGGAAAGGGGAAGGAAGGGACAGAAGGGGAAGGGAGGGAGGAGGAAGGAAGGAAGGACAAATCAAAAGGACAGCAGATGGTGGGGGAGGCAGGAATAGGCAGCGGGGATTCAAACTTTAATCACAGAGGGAGCCTTGGCAAGTTTCTCTGTTATTCTCCTTTTGATCTTTTCTGGGGTGGGGGCTGGGGGGTGGGTGGGATCCCAAGGGGCCTTGATTCTCCAGTGACCCCAAAGTTTTGGCCTTCAGGGACGGTGTGTCCGGAATGCTAAGACAGCAAGCAAGGACTAAGAAGAAGGGGGGCTCCATCCTCAAGGGACCCTTCCCCAACTCACTCAGAGCTTCGATTGGGGGGGAGGGGAGGGGAGGCGAGAAGACTCCCTTGGGCCCCAAAGTGGCCTCTGCCCAGCCCTCTCCCCACTGCCCATCAGCAGCAGCTGGCCAAGGAAGCAAAAATGAGGAGGGGGGGGGCGGTATCTTCCTTTCTCCAAACAAGCCACCTTCCAGGGGGAAAAGTGGGGTGGGGGCTGCCCCTGCTGCCGGCCATTCAGGTGAGGGCTTTGGCCATGCTGCCGGCAGCGGGGGGGGGGTGGGTGGGAGGTGCCATTGTTTTAACACACCTGCAAATCTTCCCTCCCTCCCCCAGTCCCTTTTAGCCAAAGCTTTTATTTCCTGGGGGGGGGGGGTTTGCCTGAAGATGCCCGCAGATGTTGGGCAAAAGCCAACTGTTTTGGAGCGCACTGGGCAAATCAAAGTGGGCTTCTAGGCTCCCCCCTGGCCACTCAGCATTTTCAGGAAGCCAGCTGTCCCCCCCCCTCCCCACAACCCTTCCTCCTCCTCCTCGCGTTAATTTGAGAAGAAGCCCGAGTTTCGCCCCCCCCCCTCTCTTGTTCCTTTTGCAGATAGCATGATCCGAGTGGGAGCAGATTACCAGGCTGTCATTCCAGAGTGCAAACCAGGTAAAAAAAAAAGGAAGGAAGGAAAGAAAAAAGAAAGAAAGGAGGAGGGGGCTAACAGGGAAGGAATAACCCCCTCCCCCACATCCCCTTTGGCCAGACTGCAGGCAACTGGGAAAGCTGCTTTCCCCCCCCACACACACCCTCTCTTTTATTTAAACTAAATTTGTATATCAGGGATGACAAGAGACTGGCATTAGAGGTCAATATGCTAAATAAATAAATGCAATCCTTGGGGATTCGGGTGGGGTGGCCCTTGGCCGCCTTCCTGGCAGTTTCCCCCCACCCACTTTCCTCTCCCCCTCCCCCCCAGTCTGAAAGGGGGGGGGCTTCTCTTGAAACACCCCTTGGTCTCTTCTCCATCCTTGCAGTCCCGCCCCCCTCCCCCCTCTTTAATTAACCCCTTTCAAGCCGTTGGCTCTTAGTTAGGGGGTCTGCGGTGGAGGTCAAGACCCTTCTTTGCATGTGTGTGTGTGTGTGTGTGTGTTTGCATGTGTTGGGAGGAATGCCCCGTTTGTCTAATTAATAAATAAATAAATAAATAAAAAAGACCCAAGCAGAAGGATGGCCTTTTCAACGAAGCAGGAAAGGATGCTTGTGTGAGGGGGTCTCTCCCTTCCTGGCTTCTTTATATCCCCCTCCCCTCCGTTCTCCTCTTCCCCCTCCTTTGGGGGGGGGGAGAGGGATTTGGCTTGTGTGTGTGTGTGTGTGCTCTAATGGCCCCTTTCCTCTTTTGTCTGCCCAGAAAGTCCCGCTCGCTACAGCAATAAGGAGTTGAAAGGAATGCTGGTTTGGTCCCCCAACCACTGTGTTTCGGACGCTAAACGTGAGTGGGGGGGAAAAGAGCAGGAAGATCAATGGCCTTTGCCTTATTATGACCCCCCCCTTCTACGTCTCCGCCCCCCTTATTCTTCCAAGCTATTTTGATCTTTGCATGAATTATTGGGGGGGGGTTCTTCTTCTCTCTCTCTGTCTCTCTCTTCCCTCCCTCCCCACTTCCAGAAGCAACCTTGCCCTAGGTTTTCTAGTGGGGGGTGGGGGGGATTTCATCTATTCCACCCTCAGCTGGTAGCACAGACTTTGATTGGCAGGTCTGCCTCCCCTCCCTCTCTCCAAAAGCAATTATTATGCCGTTCATGTGCTCCCAGGTTTTTTTTTTCTTTTTTTCTTTTAATCTGGCTGATACAGGAAGCTGGGGGTGGAGGGCTTGGTAGCAGGGGAGGCCGTCCAGCCCTTTGCTGAATTGGGGGGGCTGGGGGGGGTCAGCGTTAGGGTTTGGTGGTCCCAAGGGGTGCTTTGGGGGAGCTCCTGTGAAACGCATTGGGCCTTGGAGAGCTAAGCAGAAAGAAGGGAGGAGCAGAAGGGCTGCAGCTCAAATATTTTGCAGCATTGTTCTGAGGTTTTTTTCCCAGGTGGGAATGAGGGAGGGGTCAAATGCAGCAGGTCCTCGACTTACAACCATTCGTTTAGTGACCACCGGGAGTTACGACAGCACGGAAAAACGTGACTTGCGGCTGTTTTTTCACACTTAAGGACCGTTGCGGTATCTCTCTGATCACAATTCACACACTCTGACGTATTGGTCGCAGTGTCCCAGGGTTACGTGATACCCTTTCTGACAATAGCTGTCGGACTTATAGAGGTAGCCCTCGGCTTATGGCCACGATGGAGCCCAACGTTTATGTCGCTAAGTGAGTTTTGCCCCGTTTTACGGCTTTTCTTGCCACAGTTGTTAAGGGAATCACTGCAGTTGATAAGTTAGTAACCCTGTTGTTAAGCGAATCTGGCTTCCCCCTTGGCTTGGCTTAAGGTCGCAAAAGGGGATCACGTGACCTTGGGACCCAGCAACGGTCGTAAGTATGAACCGGTGGCGAAGCATCTAAGTTTTGGTCACACGATCGTGGGGATGCTACTGCGAGAGATGGTCCTAAGTCGTTTTTTTCGGTGACGTCGTAACTTTGGACTGTCGCTAAAGGAACTGCTGTAAGTCGAGGACTAACTGGATACCGCTTTAAAATATTTTAACGCCCTCTCTGAGCAGCTTACAGAAGCAGCATATTGCCAAAAACCTGGGTCCCTTTACAAGGGCACTGAAAAAAAGTGACTAAAAAGTCACTAAACGAACCGTCGTAAATCAAGGACGACCTGTCTTATTTATTCTGGCTATTGCTCCGCCCCCTTTCTGGAGTATGACTGCTCTCTTTCTCCCCCTAGTGGACAAATACATCGCCATGGCCAAGGAAAAACACGGCTACAACATTGAACAGGTAAACAAAGAAATAGCATTATAAAAGCCCAGTCAAACTTCCCAGTTTCGGGGCCCATCTTATCCTTTTCAAGTTCAGCTTCCCCACAGAGACTAGAAACTTATTTTTAAAGGGACTCTCACCTCTTCAGGCTTTGGAGAAACAGATTTTTTTTTCTCAATCTTTTTCTTTCTTTCTTCCTATCACAAAATAGGCTTTGGGAATGCTACTGTGGCATAAACACGATGTGGAGAAGTCGCTGGCCGATTTAGCCAATTTTACGCCGTTCCCCGATGAATGGACGGTGGAGGACAAAGTTCTGTTCGAACAAGCCTTCAGCTTCCACGGCAAAAGTTTTGCTCGCATCCAGCAGATGGTAAATAAAGGCTCTGTTTGGCCTCACCCGGCGGTTTTGGTGCTGCTGTGGTGGGACGGGGTTTAAACAACGCTATTCTCTCTTTCTTATCCGCCAGCCAATGAAGTTGATTGACATAATGTGACATAACTGTAGCCAATGAAATTGATTGACATAACTTGACATAATGATAGCCAATGAAGTTGATTGGCATGATAGCCAATGAAGTTGATTGAAATAACGTGACCTAACTATAGTCAATGAAGTTGATTGGCATGATAGCCAATGAAGTTGATTGACATAATGTGACATAACGATAGCCAATGAAGTTGATTGAAATAACTTGACATAACTATAGTCAATGAAGTTGATTGACATGATAGCCAATGAAGTTGATTGACATGATAGCCAATGAAGTTGATTGGCATGATAGCCAATGAAGTTGATTGACATAATGTGACATAACGATAGCCAATGAAGTTGATTGAAATAACTTGACATAACTATAGTCAATGAAGTTGATTGACATGATAGCCAATGAAGTTGATTGACATGATAGCCAATGAAGTTGATTGGCATGATAGCCAATGAAGTTGATTAACATAATGTGACATAACTGTAGCCAATGAAGTTGATTGAAATAACTTGACATAACTAGTCAATGAAGTTGATTGACATGATAGCCAATGAAGTTGATTGACATAACGTGACATAACGATAGCCAATGAAGTTGACTGAAATAACTTGACATAACTATAGTCAATGAAGTTGATTGACATGATAGCCAATGAAGTTGATTGACATAACGTGACATAACGATAGCCAATGAAGTTGATTGAAATAACTTGACATAACTATAGTCAATGAAGTTGATTGGCATGATAGCCAATGAAGTTGATTGACATAATAGCCAATGAAGTTGATTGACATGATAGCCAAGGAAGTTGATTGACATAACTTGACATAATGATAGCCAATGAAGTCGATTGACATAACGCGATATGATAGCCAAGGAAGTTGATTGACATAACTTGACATAATGATAGCCAATGAAGTCGATTGACATAACGCGACATAATGATAGCCAAGGAAGTTGATTGACATAACGTGACATAATGATAGCCAATGAAGTCGATTGACATAACGCGACATGATAGCCAAGGAAGTTGATTGACATAACGTGACATAATGATAGCCAATGAAGTCGATTGACATAACGCGACATAATGATAGCCAAGGAAGTTGATTGACATAACTTGACATGATAGCCAATGAAGTCGATTGACATAACGCGACATAATGATAGCCAAGGAAGTTGATTGACATAACGCGACATAATGATAGCCAAGGAAGTTGATTGACATAACGTGACATAATGATAGCCAATGAAGTCGATTGACATAACGCGACATGATAGCCAAGGAAGTTGATTGACATAACTTGACATAATGATAGCCAATGAAGTTGATTGACATGATAGCCAATGAAGTTGATTGACATAACTTGACATAACTATAGCCAATGAAGTTGATTGACATAACTTGACATAACGATAGCCAATGAAGTTGATTGACGTGATAGCCAATGAAATTGATTGACATAACGTGACATAAATCTAGCCAATGAAGTTGATTTTACATAACTTGATTCTAAAAAGAAAAAAAGCAAAGGAAAAAAAATAGCGGCAAAAATGAACGAACGAACAAGATGTTTTCAATTGTAGATAGTCCTCGACTTACAAACAGTTCATTTAGTGACCGTTCAAAGTTACAACGGCACTGAAAAAAGGGACTTATGACCGTCTTTCACACTTAACGACCATGGTAGCATCCCTGGTGTCAATTGATCAAAATCCAGATGCTTGGCAACTGAAATAGTTTTAATAGGGTTTGTGTGAAGCCAAACCCACAAAGTTGGCACAGAGAGAGGATCCAGTCAGCCCTTTACTGAGGGTCAATCATTACACAAAAGCTTAGAAGCTGGATTCCTTGACCGTAAACACCCTCAGGATAAGGCTGACCGGATCATCGCGTTATGCCAACCGATGCACCAATTTCTCTCTCTCTTCTCTCTCCATCCATCCATCTGGTGCAGCTTCCTGACAAGTTAATCCCCAGCCTGGTGAAATATTACTACTCTTGGAAGAAGACCAGAAGTCGGACAAGTGTGATGGATCGGCAAGCCCGCAAGTTGCTCAGCAGGAAGGAAAAGGATGACAGGTGATCCAGTAAAGGGATCTGGTCTGACTCAGGGCACAGGAAGGCGCTCGTTTTGGGGCTTTGTAGAAGGTTATGCCAAACACCTCCCCACCCCCCACCAAAAAAAGGTCTCCGGAACCTGTTTGAGGCCAAATGCAGCTCTTCCTCTGTGTGTGTGTGTGTGTGTGTGTGTGTGTGTGTAAGAGAGAGAGAGAGAGAGAGAGAGAGAGAGAGAGAGAGAGAGAGAGAGAGAGAGGGAGAGAGGGAGGGAGGGAGAAAATGAAAGTGAGAAAGAAAAGGAGAGAGGGAGAGAAAGAGAGAGAGAAAGAAAGTGAGAGAGGGAGAGTAAGAGAGAAAGTGAGAAAAAAGAGTGAGAAAGGGAGTATGTGCATGTGTGACAGACAGAGAGAGGAGTAAGAGAGTGAGAGTAGGTGAGAGAGCAAAAGATTTTGTGTGTGTGTGTGAGAGAGAGAGAAAATGAAAGTGAGAAAGGAGAGGGAGAGAAAGAAAGTGAGAGAAAGAAAGTGAGAGAAAGAGAGAAAGAAGAGTGAGAAAGGGAGTATGTGCATGTGTGACAGACTGAGAGAGGAGTAAGAGAGTGAGCGAGAGTGAGAGTAGGTGAGAGAGCGAAAGATTTTGTGTGTGTGTGTGTGAGAGAGAGAGAGAGAGAGAAAGGGTCAAACAGAAAGAAAGGGAGAGAGTGTGTATTTGTGTGAGAGAAAGTGAAAGTGAGAGAGAAAGAATGAGGAGGAGAAAGAGAAAGAATGAGGGAGTGTGAGAGAAAAGTAAGAAAAGTGAGCGAAAAAAGTTGCATGTGTGAGAGAGGAGTGAGTTTGTGTGAGAGCGCGAAAGTGTGGGAGTGCACCTCTCCTCCCCATGCCCCCCCGTCCCCCTCGCATGTGTGCGTGCCCCCCTCCCCCCTGTGCATGCATCTCCCGCATGCTCCCCGCCCCAGCGGGAGGCGCACGCACAATCAGCGGTGGGGCTGAGCTGAGGCGATGGTTCGCTTGCCCACGGAGAGGGCTCCGGGTGCCGTAGGCTCTCGATCACGGAACTAGGATAAACTCCCAATTACATGGAAACGGGATTTAGGATAGGCAGGTTTGGGGTGGCTGGAGAAGACTCCCCTCAAACTGCCGCGTTTTCCCCACAGCAATGATGAATTAGAAGAGTCCCGCCACCCCAGCGAAGGAGAATTTGACGCCATGGATGCCAAGAAAGAGGTAAGGGACGGGGAAGTCTCGGCCATGCAGCCGGGGGTCCAGCAGGGTACCAATACAGGCAGTTCTCGACTTCACAACCTTCCGTTTTAACAACGGTAGGGAGTTACAATGGCACTGACGAAACTGACCCTCTTTCACAAACCTCGCAGCATCTCCCGCGGTCACCTGGTCAAAATTGGCAACCGACTGGTATTTATGATGGTCGGAGTGCCGGTTTCTCCCCCCTCCTGGGGGGGTGGGTGTCATGTCATCCCCTTTTGCGACCTTCCGACCAGCAAGTGGGAAGCCGGATTCACTTAACCAGCGGGTTGCCAACTTAACAAATGACCTAACCGTCGCGGCGAGAACGGTTGTAAAAATGGAGCAAAACTCGCTTCGCGGAGGACTTGCTTAGTGATGGAATTTTGGTCGTCAGTCGCAGACTACCTGTACTGGATCACGACCCAGGGGTGGTCCAGGAAAGAGAAGCTCTACCTGGCATCCTCACATGGGGGTGCATTGACCCGGGTTATATGAGCTGTTCAGAAGCGCATGGACGTCAATTCGTCACAGCCGGAATGGTTTGAGGGGGGATTCCCGGGGGGACCCCTACTCGGTTTCATCCCTCGCTCCTCTCTCTCCACCCCCCCAGCCTAGTTATCCGAAGCCCCCCAGCAGTAAACCTGGGCCGATGAAGAAGGAGGTGCAGCTGCCCCAATATCGGCACCACCCTCTCCGTGCTCGCCGGCGCCCTCCAAAGGGCATGTACCTGAGCCAAGAAGGTATCACCGGGCTGTCGACCAGCCCCGACATAGCCATGCTCACCTTGCGCCATCTGGACTCTCAGCTGGTTTCGCTCAAACGTCAGGTACCGAGTCCAATCCATCAAGTCCAATCCAAAATCTTGTGTTTTTTTTGTTTTATTTATTTATTTACGGTAATCTGAACAGGTAATCTTATTTGAAAGGTGTCTTTGGCGGCCAAGGACTGCTTAAATTCATAGTGGGGCAGGATAGAAGCCGTGTTTAAGTGTTGGGACTTCCTTCCACTTGTTTGAGAAGTGGGGAATGGAATGGAATGAGAATAAGTACTTTCAGTGTTGGGAGAATTCACAAATTCTGGAGCCAAGGAGGTTCCATGGATTAATTGACCTGTCGGGAAATCTCTTCTTAGTTCTAGGTTGTAGTAGTTTTCTCTCCAGCTCCTTTGGGGTCTCCTCCTCCATCCTTTTAAGCTTGTGGGGTGCTTCCCGCCCCAAACCTGGAAACCTCCGTTCTGAGACTCCCAATCCTTTCCGTGCTAGGTGCAGAGCATCAAACAGATCAACAGCAGTATGAAGCAGGCGCTAGGCGACGGGATACACAAACTGCGTCCAACTGAGGTGCGTTGGGAGGGGAGAACAACGGATTGTGCTCCCCCAAAATAGTGTCAGGTGGAATGTTACTTGTATTTATTTAAGAGTTAACGGAGCCGTTTTGGTCTAGCCTGGTTAAGGCTCCAGACAAGAAACTAGGTGGCGGGAGTTCTAGTCCCGCCTTAGGCATGAAAGTCGACTGGGAACTTTGGGCCAATCACCAGGAGGCAATGTGTTCTAGTCCCGCCTTAGGCATGAAAGCTGACTGGGAGACTTTGGGCCAATCACCAGGGGATGGTGAATTCTAGTCTCACTTTAGGCATGAAAGTCAACTGGGAACTTTGGGCCAATCACCAGGAGACAGTGAGTTCAAGTCCCGCCTTGGACGTGAAAGACAACTGGGAGACTTTGGGCCAATCACCAGGAGGCAACAAGCTCTAGTCCCGCCTTAGGCATGAAAGACTGGGAACTCTGGGCAATCACGAGAAGACTTTTAAGTTCTAGTCCCGCCTTAAGCATGACAGCCGACTGGGGGCAGCGCCTTCCTGGTTTTGGCGTTCCAAAGCACTCTGGGATTCAATGCAAACCTGTAATTTTGCAGACTAACATCAAGTTCAACTCCCGCTGGACGACCGATGAGCAGCTGCTGGCAGTGCAGGGTGAGTTTTCTCCATTTCCATCAGGAGGAAGGAAGATCGGGGGAGGGGGGACCTCTAGTCCAGCTGTCACCAACTGGTGGTCTGGGAGAAAAGTTCGGTGGTCCGCAGAAAAATCATTTGCCTTTTTTATATTGCACTCCATCAGGGGTCCTCAAACTACGGCCCCCGGGACGGATACGTGCAATGGACGCTTGTGTTGCTGCAGAGAGTCTCCCCCTTTCGGGGTCTTTTTGTGTGGGTCGGAGGAGGGCAGAAATTCCGACTTGGGGTCTGCTTCAGCCTCCTGGTGGGGGGCTTTGGGCGAAGGCTGGAGGGAAGCGCCGCTGGTGGGGAAGAGCCGGAGGGCCTCGTTCCAGTGGGACTGCATCATGGCCTGGAACTAGCTGACCATCTCAGCCCGCTGAGCCTCCAGGCGCTGGTAACTGGCCTTGCACTCCCGCAAGTCTTCCCTCTGCTTGGAAAGCCCATGCTCCTAGTCCTCAGTGAGGTGCCTCTGCTGAGCCTCCTTCTCGGTCAGATCCAATGTGAACTGAGCTTTTGCCAACTATTTCTCCCGGTGGATGCTTAGCTCCAGCAACTGCTTCCTATTGGGGCCCTAAGGACCCTGGGCAGGCAGGAGAGGAATGGTGGGGAGGGACGAGTAGAGGCCAGTCAATGTGAGTGACATTGACTTGGCCACACCCACCCAGTCACATGATCACCTAGCTACTCCCACCTAGCCGGTCATTAGGCAGATCGTATTAGTGGTCCGCGGGATTTAAAATGATGAATTTAGTGGTCCCTGAGGTCCGAAGCTTTGGTGACCGCTGCTCTAGGCTACCATGTAGTGGGAGACCCCCACCCAGTAGGATCAAAAGGCAGCACTTTGCCCCTGGGGGCATCAGGGGCACTGCCCTCTTCAACGCAAGAGACAGGAAGCCATGCTCTGCTGGCCAAATGCGTGTGTCGCATGGCGCCACACAGGGACTCCTGTTCAACCTTGGCTTTTCTCTTCGTCCCTCCCCCCCCGCCAGCCATCCGGAAATACGGCAAAGACTTCCAAGCCATCGCCGAGGTGATCAGCAATAAGACGGTGGCGCAGGTGAAAACCTTCTTTGTCAGCTACCGCCGGCGGTTCAACCTGGAGGAGGTGCTGCAGGAGTGGGAGGCCGAACAGGAGGGGCTGAGACCAGCTCCTGCCCAAAGCGGCTCGCCCCCCCAGGAGCAGAAGAGCAGCAGCGAGGAAGAGGACGAGGTGAGAGGAAAGGGGGAGGTTTCGGGGTGCCAGGCACTGTTGGGGTGCACGCCACGGCGCTGACGGCGTTCCTTTGATTCCTGCAGGTCCAGATCACTGCTGTATCGCGATCTGTGCAGCTGCCTCCAAGCCAGCCTCCCCAGCCTCCCCCTGCGCTTCCCCCGCTCCCGGCCTCCCCTCGCCCTCCCCCCGTGGCGCTCTCCCAGCCTCCCCCCTTGCTGAGGCCCACCCTGCCCACCGCACCCATGCTGCACCGCCAGCCGCCACCCCTACAGCAAGGGCGTTTCCTCCAGCCCAGACTTTCGGTCAACCAGCTGCCACCTCCGCTTATCCGGCCCGCGGGGTCCCGCCAAGCCCCGTCACGGGGAGCCCAGCACCCCCCATCGCTGCTCAGCGGGACAGGAGAACCGCCCCCTCTGCCCTCCTTGGGGTCCCTCTGAAGGCGGGGGCATCTCTGCGCCAGCCTTGCTGCGGCCCTGGTAGGTGGGGTTCGCCTGGGAATGGTACGAGCCCCTCTTCACCCACCGGTGTGGGTTGGGGGCAGCGGGGAGGGGACGATGTCAGGTTGGCAGGAGAAAGGGTGGGCGTCTTTCCACTCCTGCCTTCCCCTCCATCGCCCAGACGGGCTCAAGTAGTAGCATTTGGAAAGCTGGCAGACTTGGATGGGGGGGGGGGGGAATGCTGGAATTGGGGCAGGGGGCTTGATGGGTTAACGAGAAAACAGTAGAAGACGTAGCTTGGAATAGGACTGGACTGAGTACATTTCCACGGCTTGAAAAGAAGGGGAGGAGGATGATGAATTGAGGGGGAGGGGAGAAAAAAATGGGGGGGGGGGCCTGTCTGCCCAATTTTGGGGTGGGGAAGAGGCCGGCTGCTCCAGAACCAGAAATCCCTGTTCCGAAGACCGAAGAAGGATGACGGAAAAAAAAAGATTGAAGATGGATCTGCTCGGTTACTCACCATTCTCCTGCCGGAAGCAGTGCGCGAGCATCGGAGGACAGCTGTGGGTCGCCTTAAGAGGGTGAACGTGCCCCCCCCAACTTTCTGATAACCTAGTAGCCCCCCTTCCCTCTGTCCCTTCACTGGCAGCTCAGCGCCGCCGCCTTTTTAAGAGTCCGCGTGGCATTTTCAATAAAAGATATTTTGGTACAAGCTTCCGGATGGTACTTGACTGGAAGAGGGGCTAGGGGGAACGCCACCCCCAAAATCATTTTGGCCAATCCACAGCTTGGGGACATTTTCCAAGGAACACCCCCCCCCCCCCCCCCGGTTTCCCCAATATTTTGTAAAAACAGGCTTGGAGCATTTTTTTAAAATTTCTTTGGCTTTTAATAAGAAACCAGCTAGTGTCTCCTAGAGATGCGACAGGTTGTCTCGGCTTTGGATCGGGGCTGGAGCAGAAAGGAGTGTGCTGCCCCCCCCACCCCCACGTGAAAGGTTGCTGGTCCCAAGTCCTTGGGGGATGGGGATGGGACGACTGCCTAAGCTTCCGCCCCTCAGTGTCAGTGGGAGGGGAGCAAACGTGGAACCAAAAACAGGAATCTGAGGCCAGGTCGATGCTTTCTGGAAAGTTTTAATCTAGAACCTGTAAAACTACATCAAACGGCAGCATCCTTGAGAGAGAAAGAAAGAGAGAGAGAAAGAAAGAAAGGGGGGGAAGGATGGGAGGGGGAAGAGATGAAACCCCCTCCCCCTCCCCAAAAAGGACATGATCATCTTATTTTTTTTTAAAAAAAAAAAGGCAATGTTGTGATGAGAAATTAAAACGAAAAAAAAAATTATAACCACTCACAAAAAACCGAGGTATCAGTACAGTTATATACAAACCAGGCGTTGTGTATGTGTGTGTGTGTGTGTCAGAGAAGGCGAAAGGGGCTGCAGAGCCCCCTCCCCAGGACCAAAAATACATTCTCAAGAGGGAGGGGGGGCAATGTGACAACAAAAGAAACCCAGAGAGCGAGAGGCCGAAGAGAAGGCAAGGGGAGTGGGGGCTGCAACCAGTCTCTTTTTTTTTTCTTTTTTGCTCTTGTGCTTTGGAAAGGGAAATAAAAATTGGGGTGGGGGGAGGAACAGAAGCCTTGGGTCGTCCCGTCCCCCGTCCCCCCCCCCGTTTTCAGTAGAAGTCAACCCAAGCTCTCCAGAAAGCCGGGGGGCAGCGTACCTGTGACCGGGGATAAAACATCAGCAGGCCCAAAAGCACTTCAACCAACCCATCCTGAACATCCAAAGTGGAGAAGATTGGCCTCTGACGCACCCCACCTACCTCCCGCCATGTTTAGGGCCAACAGAGAGACATGCCAGGAAAGGGAAAGAGAAAGCTAACATCCCCCCCCCCCCGAATGCAGCATTCAAGACAGGAAACTGGACTCCACTGGACCGAGGGATGGTCCCGTTGGACGTTGTGTGTGTAAACAGGGCGCTGACCAGCCCAGAGAGTGGCCTTCTACCGCCATGCCTGCATAAAGGGGAGGGGACATGGGGAGGGGGGACAAAGGAGTGATGGATCAGGTGGCTGTGCCATCTCGGCGGCCCTTCCCGACCGACCCTCCCTTCCACTCAACCCCACCGGCGGCTCCCCCAATTAGCAAGGAAGAGCAAAAAAAAGAACCTCGGGAGGATGTCTGTCTGCGGTGTGTGTGTGTTTGGGGTAGGGGTCCAAGTCTGCAGGGACCAGGCAAGGGGTGGGGGAGGAGACACACACCTCGGAAGCAAGGAGGCACTTGGCTTCCATTGTTGGCTGGTGGGAACGCCAAAAAGAGCGAGATCCTTGGATCCCCGTTTCCCCGGCAAGGGGTCCCACTGGCTGCTTCCCCCCCCCCCCGCCATCCAAACCGCCTCCTGCCACAGCTGCTGCCTCCTCCTCTGCTGACCCGGATTTCGAACCTGGAGGCCAGGAGGGGGAGAGGGGGGAAAGGACTCCCCCTGCTCCCGAGGTGGGGAGGGGGGAAGAGAGTCCCTGCTT
This sequence comes from Natrix helvetica, assembly GCF_964273705.1. NCBI lineage: Eukaryota > Metazoa > Chordata > Lepidosauria > Squamata > Natricidae > Natrix > Natrix helvetica. The sequence continues at coordinate 4,694,981 of NC_138563.1, forward strand.
TTTCTGTTGCAGTTTGGTAACATGGCAAACCCTGTCTCATGTAGAAGAAGGAAAGGGGGGGGAAGAGGGAGGGGGAGAAGGAAAAAAAAAAGGAGGAAGAAAAAGTACCATGGTCGCCACGGAGACCAAAAGGGATGCTTCCTCATCCGACAGACAGCCCTTGGTACCCTCCCGTTCCTGTTGCCACGGAGACCAGCTAGGTGGCTTGCCAACCATAATCCCACGCACCCTGTCTCCATGGAGATCCATCAGTGGGAGAGGGGGGGCGTGGGGAGAGGGAGAGGCGTGAGGGGGGGAATAACCCCCCCACCTTCCCTCCTATGTTGCCCTACCCGCCCCTCCTTTGCCTGCATGGCCCGGCACCCGGGCCCCTCTCAAAAGTGAAGTTGCGGCTCTCTTCCTCCTGACAGCTCCCACTTCCCCCCTCCGTCGCGTGTGGAGGCCAGGCGCCTCCCCCACCCCTGCACCCCTCTTTCTCCCGTGAGGGTGGCCCGTTAAAGCTTGAGTTCGTTGGCGATTTTGGAGGCAATGTTCTTGAAGGCCATGGAAGTGCCGGATATCCGCTTGAAGCGGACGCCGTTGAGCGAGAGGCGGGGCAGTTTGCACACTTCCATCTCCCACTGCACGAAGGCTTCGTGGCCGGGCGCCCCGTGCATGCACAGGAGCATGTATTTCTCCTGCAACTCGCACTGGCAACTGTTCGCGTCCAGCACCTTCCGGATCTCTTTCATCATCTCGTTGGGCTCCATGGAGCTGGTGGTCTTCATGCTCCAGGTGAAGCGCAGCGATCGCGGCTTGGCGTCCCGGTTCTCGTCCCGGTCTTTCTCGCCGCCGCCACTACCCATCATGTGAGGCCTGCCAGGGGGGAGGAGAAAGGGAAAGGGTGAGGAGGGAGGAGGAATCCATCCCCCACTGCCCCTACGACGGGCACCAGCGTGCTGCCCAGTCCGATCCGTAACCCAGAAGAGCTGAGGGGGGGAGAGATGGAAAGAGAAAGAATTAGGAGGAGGAGACGGAAGACTGTGAGGTCCTTGGTGCTCTCTTGAGCGCGGCTGTTTTCTTTCAGACATTTAATTACCAGGCTAGGTAACATCATCAGTGTTAAACTAGAGGTGGGAGGAGGAGGTGTTGGTGGTGTTGGAGGAGGAGGAGGCAGAGGAGAACTGTGAGGTCCTTGGTGCTCTCTGAGCGTCGTTTTCTTGCAGCCGTTTCATTACCAGACTAAGTAACATCATCAGTGCTAAACTAGAGGTGAAAGGAGGTGGTGTGATGGTGGTAGTGATGATGGAGAAGGAGTAAGAGGAGACGGAGGGCTGTGGGATCCTTGGTGCTCTCTGAGCATCGTTGATTTCTTGCAGACATTTAATTACCAGACTAGGTAACATCATCAGTGTTAAACTAGAGGTGGGAGGAGGAGATGGTGGTGGAGGAGGAGGACTGTGAGGTCCTTGGTGCTCTCCAAGTGTGGTTGTTTTCTTGCAGACATTTAATTACCAGACTAGGTAATATCATCAGTGCTAGACAGGAGGACGAGGAGGAGGAAAAAAGAGAAGGAGGTCAGGGCAACGAAGAGGTGTAAGAATGGAGGTAGGTGCCAAGGAGCAGCCTGGCCCTGTGGGAGAAACAGTCCGAGTGGGCCCAGGGTGGGAAGCCCCTCCCAGCCCTGGCTGCGTCTCACCTGAGGGTCTCCACGCGGTCTTTGCTTTCGGGCTCATGCAGGTTCCTCAAAAAACAGAGCAGGAGACAAGCCATCAGCACCCTCCAGTTAGCATTTCCTGCCCCTGATTTTTGTTTTCTTTTTGCCCAAGCCGTGGGAATGGGGGGGGGGGGGGGGGCTTCAAGGCATTCGGAGGAGGGGGGAGGGGGGAGCTAAGGTGTGGTGGGGCACCCCAGGCAGAGCGGACAGCCCCTCTCAGTTGTTGTTCGGCATGCTGGGATCAGCCAAGGCAGCTTTTTGTGGGGAAAAGCTACAGGGGTCAGCCTTGGGTTCGTTTGTCTGGGTGCAAGCACCGTTTCTCTACTCCATTCCCAAACAGCAAAAGCCACAGACAAGCAAGGAACAAAGGAAGGAGGAGGAGGAGGAGGAGATGGAGCTCCTTGGAGTGGGGGAAAACAGGCTGAGCCACGGAATGAGGGAGCGGACTCCTGGTCTGGACACTAGGTCTGCCATGAACCCCACTGGGTGGTCTTCAAAAGAGCCAAGAGAACCCCCAGCCTCTCCTTAGAGGCCTCCGAAGGCGGCTGAATTATTTCTTTCGGGCACGACAGAAGTGGGAAACGGCAGCGTATGTGGGCAGCTCCCGTGTCAAACAAGTTTCATCTCTTTTCGCTTTTTGTTCGAACCCTCCCAGTTTTGGGGAATGCTCCTCCAAACCCAACATGACTCAGAGGCCTTCCTCCCTCTCTTTCTCTTTCATTTCTAACTCTTTCCTTTCTTCTCTTCCTTTTTCTTTTCCTTCTTTCCATTTCCCTTCCTTTCTCTTCCTTGTTACCTTCTTCCTTTTCTAACTCTTCTTTTTCTTTCTTTCTTTTCCTTCCTTCCTCTTCCTTTTGTTTCTCTTTTGTTTCCTCTCTTTTCTTCCCTTTTATTTTCCTTCTTTCCATTTCCCTTCCTTTCTCTTCCTTCCTTGTTTCCTTCTTCCTTCCTTTTCTTTCTTTATTTCTTTCTCTTTCCTTCCTCTTTCGTTTCCTTTCTTCTCTTCCTTTTTTCTTTTCCTTCTTTCCGTTTCCCTTCCTTCCATTTTACCTCCCCCTTGTTACTCCTTCCTTCCTTCTTCTCTCCCCTTTCCTTCCTTTCTTTCTCTCCATTCCTCCCTCCCTTTTCCTTCCTTTCTTTCTCTCCATTCCTCCCTCCCTCTTTTCTTCCTTCCTTTCTCTCTCCACTCCTCCCTTCCTTCTTCCCTCCTTTATTTCTTTCTCTCTTTCTCCATTCCTCCCTCCCTCTTTCCTTCCTTCTTCTCTCCCTTTTCCTTCCTTTCTCTCCATTCCTCCCTCCCTTTCCTTCCTTTTTCCCTCCCTTTTCCTTCCTTTCTCTCCATTCCTCCCTCCATCTTTCCTTCCTTTCTTCTTCCCTCCTTCCTTTTTCTCTCTCCACTCCTCCTTCCCTCTTTACTTCCTTCTTCCCTCCCCTTTTCCTTCTTTCTTTCCTTCTTTCTCTCACTCCTCCCTCCCTTTCCTTCCTTCTTCCCTCCCTTTTCCTTCCTTTCTCTTTCTCTCCACGCCTCCCTCCCTCTTTCCTTCTTCTCTCTTCTTTCTTTCTTTCTTTCTTTCTTTCTTTCTTTCTTTCTTTCTTTCTTTCTTTCTTTCTTTCTTTCTTTCTTTCTTTCTTTAAGTGCAAAGGGCTGTCAGGAAGCAGATATTGCTGAAGCAAAGGCTGGGTACTTGGAAACAAACCCCCCCCCCTTCCAATTCTGCTTATTTTCCGGAGTTTAAACCGGAGTTAATTCAAGGAGATGAAGCTGGCTCGATTCCATTTAGTTAAGACTGGCATCTCGCAGCTCACACGCGACTTTGTAGAAGTGACGGCTGAAAAGTGACAGCACGACGTCCTCCTGATTTGAGAGAGGAAGCATATGGCAACTGCAGCAGGAGACTTAGCTGATCGATAGCACCCTACACAGGCAGTTCTAGACTTACAAACAGTTCGTTTAGCGACCGTTCAAAGTTACAACGGCAGTGAAAAAAGTTAACTTTTTTCAAACTTATGACCGTTGCAGCATCCCCATAGTCACATGATCAAAATTCAGACACTTGACAGCTGACTCATGTTTACGACGGTTGTAATGTGCCCCCACCCGGTGTTTGTGTGTGTGTGTGTGTTGTCATGTGATCTGCTTTGGCGACCTTTTGACAAGCGAAGTCAATGGGCAAGCCAGAGTCACTTCACAGCCATGTGACTAACTTAACCACTGTGGCAAGCAAGGTCGCAAAACGGGGCAAAACTCACTGAACGAACACGTCTCAGGCTGTAGCCATCTCTTCTTTTGGATCTTTGGCCTGCCACACTTTCTATTATTGTACTATGCCTTTCCTATGGTGGGAAAATGGGAGGGGGGAATTGTACGGAGTTCGATGATATGTAGCCATAACAACATTCTTTCTAGGAAGCCAAGGTCATCCTTTGTCTCTGCACCTCTGCACCTGACCGGAACTGGATGGGCGGAAGCTGCCAGCATAGCAGTGGAAGATTGGACCATGGGATGGACTTGTGGGTGTGGGGGGAAAGATCTTGAACTTTCGACTGGGTGGGGAAAACCGGCAAGCTTTCAGATTCGGGTTTTCCCAGATGTGCCAACATGGCTCTCTTCATAAATTGGAACCTTGAGCAATACTTTGCCTCGGACTCTGATTTACTTTTGGATGCTATTTGGAACCCTGACACACTTAGCAACCGAAAGTTTGAGCTCAATTGCGGTCATATGACGCGGCCAGATTTCTCTCTTTATTTTGATCCCAGCTTTACTACTGTTTATTTTACTCAAGGTGGTGAACGTACCTATCCTTCCCCCGCTTATTTTCCCCACAACAATCACCCCGCGAGGTGGGTAGAGCGGAGAGAGGGAGAGAGAGACTGGCCCAAAGTCACCTGGCTGGTTCTTCACATCTAAGGCAGGACTAGGATTCTCAGGCACCTGGTTCCTAGCCCAGCACCTTAACCGCTAGGCCAAAGTGGCTCTCGTAAATTTACCATCTGTGATCTCTCCGTGTGTGTTTTTTTTTCTCCCTTGAAAAGAGATCATTGCAACCAGCACCACGAATAGCATCGTCCGCTTGGGGGGTGCAACCCCTCCCCAGGCCTCCATTTTTATCCCCGAGGAGGGCTGTGAAGTTCCCCTGGCCGGGCTCCCGTTTGCCACCTCCTGCAAGCTAAGCCTGAACCTTCAAGGCAGCGTCCCGCCGCAGAGCAAAGGAACAGCCCAGCTCCTCCTAACCATCACCATGCAGGGAGAGGAGGGGGATAAGCGTGGGGAAGGAGTGGGGAAGGAGGAAGGGGGTGGGAGGGAGGGGGAGATTCTGGTTAGAAAGAGCAGAGGCCCAGTCAAGGCAAAAACCACAAAGATGGAGAATCACCGTTAAAGAGACAGCTTTCTCGTACGCTAAACCAATTTATTTGGCAACCCAGATGGGACGGAACAGCCCCTCCCCACATCCCAGTGGGCTTCCCTTCCTGCAGGCCGAGAGCTAAAGAGACCCCTGCCCCAACTGTCCCTTTAAGGGTGCTCTCTGCGTTCACACACAGCCACCCTTGGCCACCACAGGTTGAGGGGACAGAGAGAGAGAGAGAGAGAGAGAGAGAGAGAGAGAAGCTGGCAGGGAGGAGGTGAGTGTTGCACGAGAGGAAGGAGAAGAGGAGGAGGAAAAAGAACAAATTCCAGAGTGACGAACGCCTACCTTCTGGCAAACCTGAAAGACAGATTTCTAGAAGGGGAGGGGGTAAAAAAAGGGAGGGGGGAGGAAAAAAACACGGTGGTGGGTGGATGAGCAAGCGTGAAAGTGTGAAATGAACAATCCACGGGTCCCTGGAATAGGCCGGGGACCCCATCTTCCCTCCCCAGATTGAGGGGGTGATCTTTAAGGAAAGGGAGGCTGATGCCAATGCTTCCCCCCTTCCCCCCCACCGGTGTCTTGTTCCTTCCATCCAATGCAGGAAGACAAGCAGCCTCCCCGTGTCTCAAACTGGGAGGGTGGGATTGAGGGGGGGGAGGGGGGGCTTCCCAAAAGCCCTGATCGCCTCTTTTTGGAAGACGAGAGGGAGTGGGGAATCCGGGCTCACGCCTCCTCTCTCTTCCGCCCCATAGCCCCCTTTGGCTGGAGGCTGCCCAGGGAAGGACCTACAGAAGGATGGGTTGGGTTGGGAGTGGGGGCAGGAAGGAAGGTAAAACATACAGCAAAAGAAAAGGGAGGGGGGGGCTGGAGACAGGAGGCGCTGGACTGCACAGAGGTGGGTCCCACCCCTCCCAATTCCCAAACTCCCTCCCCTCCTCTTGGGGTCTTGCGAAGAAGAAGAAGAAGAAAAAGAAGGAGGAAGGTTTACAAAACAGCCTCTCGGACAGACGGACGGACACACACACACACACACACACACACACACAGAGGTTTGTGGTTTGGGCTTGCAGACTTTCAATTGATTTCGGCCGTCCTTCTAATATTTAATAGGCCATCTTGGTTTTTTTTTTTTTTTTCAACCTTGAGGGGTTTTTTTTTTTTAAGATGGGCGGACTTCAACTCCCAGAATTCCCCCAGCCGGCAGAAGCAAAAGAGATGAGAACCGGCGGAGCAGAGCGACCCTGGCAAGGGAATTCTGGGAGTTGAAGTCCGCCCAGCTTAAAAGCGCCCCCAAGGTTGAGGAACGCTGGGCGGCCTTGGCTGAAAAAGTGGCAGGTGGGCAGTTAGGACTGGGGTAACCCCCCAACCCGGAAAATTTAAGGGGTGAGGTGGGGAGGCGGAGGACAATTTTGCCGCACACGGCTGAGATGGGGGAACTGGTGATTCCAAATTACAATCCCCCAGAACAGTGATGGCGAAAGTTTTCGGCACTGGGTGACCGAACCAGCTGGAAAGTTTTGGGGTGTTTTTTGGGCTGTTTTCAAGCCGTTTTTCGAGCCATTTTGAGCCCCCCCAAAACAGTGCAAAAACCGCCTTGAAAATGGCTCCCAAAAACGGTCTGTTTTTCGGGCCATTTTCCGGCACTCAGGCGCCCGCGAAGGCCAACTGGCCGCGCCGGAAACTGGAAGAGTAGCTGGCAACGGCACACGTGCCCAGAGAAAGGACCCTGCGTGCCACCTTCCTGCCGTAGGTTTACCATCACAGCCCCAGAAGAACCAAAGGCATCGAAGCCCCATTTGTCTGAAACGGTGTAAGCAGGGTGGGGGGATGGACTAGAAGACCTCCAAGGTCCCTTCCAACTCCTGTTATTCTTACTTCAGGGGTCCTGTTATCAGGAGCCATCATCCCACCCACCCCATCCCGGGCTTTGCAGTGACAATGATGGCTAAGCCATCCTGAACGATGGCTTGTTGCTCCCCAGCTGAGTTACTGCAAAGAAAGTCTCCTTTTTGGGTGGGTGGGTGGGAGGGAGAGGGATTTCTAGGCTGTTCTTTGCATCCCAGACCCACTTGGGTTGGTTGGCCTGCTGAGGGACCCCCTTCTGGACTTCGCCGTGCGTGGTTGGATTCTTGGGCACTGCCTGCAGAGCGTGTGATTCGAGCGTGGACAGATAGGGTGGACAGATAGCAAGAAGCACGAGCAGCGGGATAAAGCGGGATATAGACTTATATCCCACTTTACAGCCCTTTCTAAGCGTTTAAGAGTCAGCGTCTTGCAGGGGCCTCCCCCCCCTCAACAATCTGGGTCCTCATTTGACCGGCCTCGGAAGGACGGAAGGCTGAGTCAACCTCCAGCCTGGTGAGATTCGAACTGCCAAATTGCAGGCAGCCTGCAGTACCGCCCTCTCGCCACTGCGCCGCCACCAGCGGATGGCGGACAATGGGCTGTGACGTTGTGGCGGGGGACGTGGGAGGGAGGGGGGGAGAGGGTGGGCCAGCGAGGGATCCAACACACACAAAGAATCAGCCAACATGCGCCCCTCGGAGCCCCCGAGAACAGCTGGGACGTTTCCCATAGGGGAGCAGAAACGAAGGGGAGGGTCCCATCTCACTCCCACCCTGCCCCCCTCACCCCATCTCCATGCAGTCACGCCACCCAGGATGCACTGGGGGTCCCCTCCCCCACTTCGTTGCCTCCCCTCCCCGGCTCACCTGCGTACGAACTTGGAGGTGAACTTGCTGAAGAGGCTGCCCGACGCCCCTCTCCGCCCTTGGCTGTTGCCCGAAGGCGAGGCGGGCGTCAGGCCGTAGGAGAGGTTCTGTTGGTCCCGGACCGGCCGGAGCTGCCCAGCGTGGAAAGTGCTGCGGCTCTGGATGCCCCGCGGGAAGTTGGTGCGCTCGGGGAGGGCGCTGCTGATGTTGTGGGCGGAAGGGGAGGCCACGGGAGCCCGCTGGGGGGCCGTGCTGTGGGTAAGGAGAAGAAGGAGGTCAATCAGGGGAGGCCGGACCGGGAGACCCTCCACCCCTCTGCCTTGGGAGGTGTGGGCTGAGAAGAGAGAGAAGCCACGTTCTAACTACGAATGCTGGTTTGGGATCCCTGGGGAAGGAGTGAGCAGACAGCAGATCTGTTGGGTTGGACTTGGAGGCCATTTTTAGGTAGTATCTGGGGGCTCTTGGAGGAGGCTTCAACAGTGACGGTGGGGAAGCTGAATCACTTAACGACCGAGGCCGAAAAGATGGTGAAATCAGGGGTGGCCCGGTGCTGTTTCGCTTCACACCACCACCGCTTAGTGACTCGTGTTCACAAGTAGAGGACTACCTATCAAAACTTGATTTGCTTCGTCCTGGGCATGGAGTGGGGGGGAAGCACACCCAGTTGGAATCAGCAACACCGTCCTGGTTCCAAACAAGCCAGGATCGTAAGCTGACCCAGGGCTCTGAAGCGTTTGAGGGCACTTGAAGGATGCCATGAAACCATGTATCCCCCTTCCAGCCTGTAGGCCCAAGCGATCTTCGATGCTCTTAAGAAAAGCCCCCCGTTCATGATGAACTTCCACAAACCAAGATTCCTGGCTTGATGTGAGAAACCAGGGCTGCTGTTTTCCAAAGCCTGCTAGCAGGTAGAAATGAGCATCTAGGCAGAAGGGGAAGGCAGCCCTCGTTCTGCAGGGGGGGGGGGGGGCAGGCACCGAAGGAAAACCCCACGGCTGCCCCACAGGAGAAGGAGGGTTGCCCTCCACAGCTGCTGTGTTAAAGGAAGATCCCCTAAAATATAGGGGATGTCCCCCTCCCAGGTTTCTGGGCAGGACCCCCAAGCCTCTCCATTGTTCTGCCCCGATCCCCTCTAGGCAACCCCCGTGCGAGGGTCACAGCTCTGGGGCCAGGACAGGACGCAGAACAATGAAGCCGAGGGGGGCAGCTGGAGAGACCTGGAGGGAGAGAAGCAGGAGGGAGGGAGGGAGGGAAGGAAAGACTCCGGGGAGCACGCAGCTGCCCACTTGCCTAGGTCGCTGGGCCTCGCAGTGATTGTCGGTGGGGGGCAGCGTGGGCTTGGAGGGGTGCACCGAGGCGGACATGGATTTCTGGTGCTGTCGCGGGCGCGCGGAGCTCACGGCGGCGGAAGCGGAGGCGGTAGAGGCCCTGGAGCCCGGAGTGGTTAGGCTGGGGGGGAGGGGGAGAAAAAATAAAATCAAGCCAGGGAGAAGCCGAAGGTCCAAACCAAGGAGAGGAAATGGGGTGGGGGTGGGGAATTAGGGGGTGAAGCAGGTTGGCGGATGAAATCTGCAGGAGGCCCCCACCGACCGCCCCAGACTATCCGGTGATGTTGCCCCTCTGCAGCTGGTCATCGTGGAGGCTATGCCTTTCCTCTCCTCCCCTCCCTTCTTCTTTTACCCTCCTCTCCCCTCCTTATCTTTTCTTTCTCTTCCCTTACTCCTTCCCCTTTTCTTTTGTTTCCCTTCCCTGGTTTCAGCACATTTGTCTTCCTTTCCTTCTTTTTTTCTATCTCTCTTCTCTTCTTCTTTTACCTTCCTCTTCTCTCCTTTCCCCTTATCTTTTCTTTCTCTTCCCCTTTTCCTTAATGTTTCCCTTCCCTGATTTCTGCACATTTGTCTTCCTTCTTTCCTTTCTTCTATCGTCCTTCCTTTCTTCTTTTACCTTCCTCTCCTCTCCCCTTGTCCCTTACCTTTCCTTTCTCTTCCCGTTTTCCATTGTTTCCCTTCCCTGATTTCTGCACATTTCTCTTCCTTCCTCCCCTTTCCTTCTTTCCTTTCTTCTATCTTCCTTTCCTTTCCCTCCAATCTTTTCTTCCCTCCCCCTCCCTCCTTTTCATCCTGCCCATTCCTTCGTCCCATTCCATCACCAGCTAAAGGCGAGGGGGGGAGGTCCCCTCAACCAACCCTGCCACGCCAACAGACAAGAGCGCCAAAGGAATTCTGGGGAAAGCAAATATACAATACACAACCCAGTATATATGTATATGAAGTAAGCACATTCCACTCCCCCCCAGATGGAACGAGAGAAGGAGATGGAGGCGAATGGAGGCTCTCTGGAGTGGAGTGGGGTGGGTGTATGAATTGTTTGAAGCTTTGAAGGAACCAGGGGTTTGGGTCCGAAGAAAAACAGGCATGCAAGTTTGTGTGTGTGTGTGTGTGTGTGTGTGTGTGTGTGTGTGTGTGTGTGTGTGTGTGAATGTCACAGGAATGAAGGGATGAGGCTTGCTCCTTGCTAGCTAAGGGAAAAGTATCCCAAGAACGTGGGAAAGGACTTTCGGCCAGGAATTCAGGGGAGAGGGGCAGCCTGCAGGGGAAGTAAAGGAAGCCCCTCTCTCTCTCACCAAATGGAGATGAGAGGAGGTGTCCTCCATACACACACCCCCTTCCCCTTATCAGTCCAGGGGTAGCATCAATGGATACTTTAAAGCTAAGCGCCGGGGTGGGGAGGGGCATGGGGGCAAGGTGGGGGTCCTTTTAGCAACCCTTCTGCACCTCCAAGAGGTATCCCTTCCGCAGGGGTGGCTTGCAAGGCTGGGTCCAGGCCACACGTGGGACTTTTAAACGTGGGTCGATTTAGATCCAACTCGTTTTCAAAAAGGCGTTGAAGCGCTTTAGGGAAGGAGAGGGGAGGGGAAAATTATATGCCAATATCTACATCTATCTGTCCTCTATATCTGTCTGTCTGTCTATCTATTTTCTATCTATCATCTATCATCTATCTATCTATCTATCTATCTATCTATCATCTATCTATCATCTATCTATCTAACTATCTATCTATCATCTATCTATCTATCTATCTATCTATCTATCATCCGTCCGTCCGTCCGTCCGTCCGTCTATCTATCATCTATCTATCTATCTATCTATCTATCTATCTATCTATCTATCTATCATCTATCTATCTAACTATCTATCTATCATCTATCTATCTATCTATCATCCATCCGTCTGTCTGTCTATCTATCTATCTATCTATCATCTGTCTGTCTATTTATCTATCTATCTATCTATCTATCTATCTATCTATCTATTTATCTATCATCTGTCTAACTGTCTGTCTGTCTGTCTGTCTATCTATCTATCTATCTATCTATCTATCTATCTATCTATCTATCATCCATCCGTCTGTCTATCTATCATCTATCTATCTATCTATCTATCATCTATCTATCTAACTATCTATCATCTATCTATCTATCTATCTATCTATCTATCTATCTATCTATCTATCATCCGTCTGTCTGTCTATCTATCATCTGTCTGTCTGTCTATTTATCTATCTATCTATCTATCTATCTATCATCTGTCTATCTGTCTGTCTATCTATCTATCATCTATCTATCTATCTATCTATCTATCTATCTATCTATCTATCTATCTATCTATCTATCTATCTATCTATCATCTGTCTAACTGTCTGTCTATCTATCTATCTATCTATCTATCTATCTATCTATCTATCTATCTATCTATCTATCTATCTATCTATCCACACATATCAATACACTACATAGCACTGCAACTATATACCAATAAGAATAACAAAGAGTAAAAAAACTGTTATGTAAAAACTGTTAAAGGAACTGATGAAAGGCTATTTTTATATATAAAAGGTAAAGGTTCCCCTCGCAGAGATGTGCCGGTTGTTCCCGACTCTAGGGGGCGGTGATCATCTCCGTTTCAAAGCCGAAGAGCCAGCACTGTCCAAAGACGTCTCCGTGGTCATGTGGCCGGCATGACTCAACGCCGAAGGTGCACGGAATGCTGTTCCCTTCCCACCAAAGGTGGCTCCTATTTTTCTACTTGCATTTTTTATGCACTTTCGAACGGCTAGGTTGGCAGAAGCTGGGACAAGTCCCGGGAGCTCGCTCCATTACGCGGCACTAGGGGTTCGCACCGCCCGACTGCCGACCTTCCTGATAGACAAGCTCAGCGCCTTAGCCCCTGAGCCCTTCTATTTTTATGTATAAATAAGCATTATTATTACTACTACTATTATTATTATTGCTACTATTATTACCAGAACGATTATTATTCTTCTGTAAAAGTAAATGCACTCAGACCATACACCATTGACTAAGCAACTTGTGTTTATTAAAGGGGGGGAAAATGTGCAAATAAAAATTTAATAAAGAAAAATAATTTTTAAAACAAGTTTTAACTCAATACCCAGGTCTGCAAATCTTTAAAAAGTGGCGAAGGGAGGAGACCCCCTGCTTTAAATAGGAACTTTTGTTCCTGGGGTGGGGCAACCTCTGTGGTGGGCAGGCCGACTTCCCTCCTCCTCCTCCTCCTCCTCTTCTTCCTCCTTACCTATCTTTGCCGTTCTGTATCGAGTTCTGACCCAAGCTGGCGCGGTCCAGCATGGGTGAATTGCGGCTCCGGTTTGTGCTGGTTGAGAGGACGCTGTTCTGCAGAGGAAGAAAAATGCCCAGTGAGGGACGGGCACTGTGCCAGGGTGGGCACGCATGGCAGCAGCTTTCCAGCGCTTCTCATCGGGGAAAAAGGTAGTCCTCGACTTACAACACTTCGTTGAGTGGCGGTTCAACGTTCAAAAAGGGACTCGCGGCTGTTTTTCCGCACTTACGACCGCTGCAGCACTTGCGACCCGTGATCGTGGGATCAAAATTCAGATGCATGGTAAATCGGTTCGTATTTATGACGGGCGCAGCGTCCCTGGGGTCACTGATCCCTTTTTGCGACCTTCTCACTACGGGGAAGCCAGATTTGCTTCACGACCGCACGACTAACTTCACATTGAATGGTTCACTTAACAACAGCGGCAAGAAAAGTCGTAAAAGGAGGCACAACGCGCTCCGCCAATATTCCATTGAGCCACATAAACGTTGGGCTCAATTGTGGCCATTAAGTCGAGGACTACCTGTAGAACAGTACTTTATTCAGGTATAGCAATACAGGTAGTCCTCGACTTACGACCGGTTGCTTAGCAACCATTTGAAGCTACAACGAACACCCCCCAAAAAAGTATTTATAACTCAGTTCTGAAGTTCAACCCAAGTATATCCCCACTACTAATTAAATAACCATTTTTGGAGAACATGGCTGCTGATAGTTTGACTTGATTTATAGGAGGCTTTTTGATGGTTTCCGTACTTTTTAGCGAAAAACGTCCATGCGAATCAATAGACTTGCTTTACGACCAACGTGGGGTTCACATTGTGGCCGCCGGCGTTCGTTTTACAACCCCCGCAAAGCAGGGGCTAAGATCAGGTTGGCCTCGACTTAACGGCGGTCGTGTCTTACGAGGACAGAAATTGGGGACTCCATGAGGGTCGTAGGTCGAGGACTAGCTGGGAAGGAAACTCCCGAGCGGCCACGCTGGACAGGCAGTTACAGGTCAGCGATGGAGCCACTCTCTGCGCCCCCCCAAAGCCCGCGGTGTGTGTGTGTGTGTGTGTGTGTCTTAGGGCACTGACCGTAGAGGGCATAGGGGTGCTCTTTTTCCTCTCCAGGCTGGGCAGGGGGCTGGCGGGCACTTTGACGGTACTCCCAGCCTTGCCGCGCCCGGCCTCCCTCTCCTCTTCGGGCCTCTTGTTCTCAGCGTTGGCAGCCTGCGTTTTCTTGGAGTAAGAGGTGGACGTCGGGAGGTTGGGTACTGCGGGCAGAGGGCAAGAAGAGAGTGAGTGCCAGGGAGATGCAGGAAGGAGGGAGGGAGGGAGGGAGGGGAACCAGGGCTGTCCTTTAGGGGCAAAAGAAGACACACACGCACACGCACACATGCACACGAGACCCTCCCAAAGGTGAGACCTCGAGGACAACGAGGCACTTTTAAGGCGGCCAAACGGAAAAGATTCCAGGCGATTTACATCAAAGACTCAAAAAGTGCAAAGGAAAATGCTCTCATTATTATTATTATTATCGTTGTTATCTCATTTTTGTCCTGCCTATTCACTGATTTATACACGTGTGTGTGCACAAACACACGCACACACATCGCTTTGGTGATCCCAAGGTGGGGGCTAAATACTAACACCGCAACACACACACACACAATTTTCCGCACCACAACGACCCTGTGAGGTGGGTTGGGCTGAGAGAGAGGGACTGGCCCAAATCACTCAGCTGGCTTTCGTACCTAAGGTGGCACTAGAACTCACTGCCTCCTGGTGATTGGCCCAAAATTGCCCTGCCAGCTTTCAGGCCTAAGGCGGGATTAGAACTCACCATCTCCGAGTAATTGGCCCAAAGTCTCCAAACTGACTTTCAGGGCTGAGGCGGGACTAGAACTCACCGTCTCCTGTTGATTGGCTGAACTACCCAGCTGGCTTTTATGTCCAAAAACCCTAGAATTCACTGTCTCTGGTTCCTAGGCCACCCCTTTCACCACAACATGAAACTGGCTATCTATAATGCTGGGAGACGGTGAATTCTAGTCCTTTCCTTAGGCATGAAACAGCTGGGTGACTTTGGGCCAATCACAAGGAGACAGTGAGTTCTAGTTCTGTGTTAGCCATGAAACCTAGCTGGGTGACTTTGGGCCCATCACCAGGAGATGGTGAGTTCTAGTCTCATCTTAGGCCTGAAAACTGTTGGGTGACTTTGGGCCGGTCACTAGGAGGCAGTGAATTCTAGTCTCACCTTAGGCATGAAGCAGCTGGGTGACTTTGGGCCAATCACAAGGAGACGGTGAGTTCTAGTTCTGTGTTAGCCATGAAACCCGGCTGGGTGACTTTGGGCCAATCACCAGGAGATGGTGAGTTCTAGTCCCACCTCAGGCATGAAGCAGCTGGGTGACTTTGGGCCAATCACCAGGAGATGGTGAGTTCTAGTCCCACCTCAGGCATGAAGCAGCTGGGTGGGCCAATCACAAGGAGACAGTGAGTTCTAGTTCTGTGTTAGCCTCACCAGGAGATGGCGAGTTCTAGTCCCTTCCTTAAAGCTGGTTGGGTGATTTGGGGGCCAATCATTCTCTCTCTCAGCCCAACGCACCTCACAGGTTTGTTGTCGTAGGGGAAAATAAGATGTCTTTTGGCACCTTGGATTATTCATTAAAAAAACCGATACAAGGTGGGATCATAAATAAATCAAGGAACCCCCCTTGTGCAGGAGAGGCCCCCCTTCCCCCTCCCTGCATGTCCCAGAATGAAGGGGGACCCCGGAAGTGGAAGAAACTCACCCTGGTCACTTAAGCGGCGCTGCTTGGGGTTGGCGGAGACGCTGCGCTGTACCTTGTGCGAAGGGGAGGGGACCGTGCTGTTGGTGAGCTCAGGCTGGGTGCGAGGTTTGAGCGTGCTGCTGTCGTTGTCAAGCTGGAAGAGCCCGGGGGGGGGGGGGAGGGAAAGAGGGGAATCAGGAAAGGCTCCAGAGCTCCGAGGCGGCTTCTACCCGATCCGTCGCGCAAGTCCTCGGAGGCAGAGCTCCCCACCCCCCAAAAAAACCTTAGTTCTAAGTTGCTTCTCTCCCTGATTAATTTCCACCCATTGCTTCTTGTTCTGCCTTTAGGTGCTTTGGAGAATAGCTTGACTCCCTCTTCTTTGTGGCAACCCCTGAGATATTGGAAGACTGCTATCATGTCTCCCCTGGTCCTCCTCTTCATCAAACTAGACCTACCCAGTTCCTGCAACCGTTCTTCATATGTTTTAGCCTCCAGTCCCCTAATCCTCTTTGTTGCTCTTCTCTGCACTCTTTCCAGAGTCTCAACATAAATGCAACAGCTGATTTTAACAGGGCATCATCATATCTTCTTTTAACGACCCCATAATCCCTTGCAATGTGGAGTCTGGGACACTGAATGGAGCCAGCAGAGTGTTTACTGGCCGGATGCCCTTCCTGTCGCCAATGGAGAGTTTTGTCCAGCAGATATATTCCCCTTGTGCCCAGAGAGAGAAATATCTGCCTCTACCTAGGATTGAACTCACAGCCTCTTGATTATGAGGCGAGAGCTCCACCTCTTAGGCCACCCCACCCCTCCTTCCCTCTAAAAATCACCTTGCCTTATTTATGTACCCACACGTGACAACTAGAAGAAAGAAAGAATATGAAGAGCACCCAAAGCAACGTGACTAATCAGCCTGCCTGCTTCGGGATCGCAAACCACCCCTGCAGGTTGGCCTTCAGAAGCTCGACGCACCCGCCCACCGCTGCCTCGCACTCACCTCTGAGTTCTTGTAACCTAGCAGCAGGTACGTTGCCATCACTTCATTATACTTCTGGCTGACTAAGGACTCTTGGATTTCTTCCCTGGTGTACCCCATGGAAATCATGAGCTCTGGAGGGCGAAGGAGAAGAAGGGGGTGGGAGGGGGAGGAAGAGGAAGAGGAAAGTCAAGACCGTCTTGTAGGAAAGACCTCCCCCCCCCCTGCTCAGAAGATGGAACATCCCATCTAGCCAATCAAACGAGGATCGCCCAACCCAGGGGTGGGGGTGTGGGTGTCAAACTCGATTTCATTGAGGGCCGCATCAGCGCTCCGTTTTCAGCTGCGATGGCTTCCGGCAGCCCTCTGCCAGCCAAAATGGAGCTCAAGGGGCCTGCTTGCAGCCCCCCCCCCCCAGCTCCATTTGACTGGCAGAAGCGACACGGGACGGTCCCGGGGGCCAGATCTAAGCCCCCTTGTGGGCCGAATCTATCCCACGAGCCTTGGGTTGGACGTCCCTGGCCTAGTCCGTCACCCCTTCCTAACGTTGTACCTGTCCGCCGAGGGTCCTTGTAGTCTGGCAGAGGTTCCACGTAAGGCTTCAATTCATCGTCCTCGTGACCCACATTCATCCAGCGGTCTTTCATGATTTGCTGGGGGGGGGGGGAAGGAGAGGCAGGCATTAGAACGGCAGAGAGCGGGGATGGGACATCGGGGGTGATGGCTCCTTTGGATGACACGTGGACTTCAAGGGGGCTCTAGAATTCTGGGAGTTGAAGTTTTTCCCGTCAGGAAATTCCTCCTTATTTCCAGGTTGAATCTCTCCTTGTTCAGTTATCCATTATTATTCCTTGTCTGGTGCTTTTGGAGAATAGCTCGACCCCCTTCCTCCTCTCTGGGGAAGCCCCTCAAATATTGGAAGTCTCCTGTCTCCCCTGGTCCTTCTCTTCCCTAGACTAGCCAGGCCCAGTTCCTGCAACCGTTTAGCCTCCAGGCCTTTGATCATCTTAGACAGAGTCAGATTAACAGAGACGGAAGGGACCTTGTAGGTCATCTAGTCCAACCCCCCCTCCAAACAGGAGACCCTTCACCATTTCTGACAGAGGGCAGTCCGGTCTCTTCTTGAAAGCTTCCAGGGATGAAGCTCCCACAACTTCCGAAGGAAACTTCTGCTCCTTGGGTTGATTGTTCTCCCTGTCAGGAAATTTCTCCTTATTTCCAGGTTAAATCTCTCCTTGATTAGTTTCCATCCATTATTCCTTGTCTGGCCTTCGGGTGCCTTGGAGAATAGCTTGACCCCCTTCCTCCTCTCTGGGGAAGCCCCTCAAATACTGGAAGATGCTCTCCTGTCTCCCCTGGTCCTTCTCTTCCCTAGACTAGCCAGGCCCAGTTCCTGCATCCCTTCCAACTCTTGTCATAATGGTTCTGTTAAACCACAACTGGCTAAATTTGCCCAGGATTAACCATAAGCCATTGTTGGGTAATTGTTACAGCTGGGCCTCTATGTTATTCCCAAGCACCGTCTTGCTCTTTCAAAGGTAACAAAGAAAACATGACACAACCGAAGGGAGCCAGGATTCCTATTGCTTTCGCTGAAGACATATGTTGAATCACCTTCGTGTCCCCCCACCCACCCGTCCCCAATTTTTGGTCTTTTTGAAGTGTGAAGAGAGGCCTTTTCTGATCCTGAAATCAGCAGCTATTCACGGCCGCGATTGATGGCCCCGGTAACAAAAGGGAGAAACAGGCGTCCGTTTTGTTCCGTTTTCATCCTTCCAAACCGCTAATTACGAAATTAAATTTTGCAAGATCGTGACGGACTTGGGATTGAACCAGGCCTTGTGCAAAAAAGATCAATTGAGCAACGAATCCGGGGATGGGCGAGCTCTTGCCGTCTGGCCCACGACTCCGTAACCATTATAGGGAGTCCTCGACTTACGACCACAACTGGGCCCCAACATTTACACCGCAAAGTGAGACAGTTAAGTCTGTTTTTTCCCCCTTCTCTTTCTTGCCACCGTTGTTAAGTGAATCACCGCAGCTGTTAATTTACTAACACGGTTGTTAAGTGACTCGGGCTCTCCCGTTGACTTTGCTGGCCAGAAGGTCGCAAAAGGGGATCACGGGACACCCCCGCCCCGAGACACTGTGACCGTCGTAAATAGGAACCAGCACCTGCATTTGGATCACCTCACCATGGGGATGATGCAACTGGAGGGGAAGGGAGGACTAGGGGTTGATGAGAGACGTTGGCCCCTCGTGCCGTGCCACATGGCTGCCAAAAAAGGCCTGAGGTTGGTACTTAGCCTGGGAGCTGCTGGCTTCGGGGATTAAACAGGAAGTCCCAGAAAGGTTAGCCAGGATTAGCCACCCGCCCAAAGACCTCAGCCACTAAGTCTTTCGCTGACCGGGCCGAGTGTGTGTGTGTGTGTCTGTTCTGTGAACTCCACCTACTGGTTATGTTTGTGAAAGACACCAACCTAGTCAGGGGCTTTCCCCAAGCACAGGCAGTCCTCCACTTACGACCGTTCATTTAGTGTCGGTTCAACAATTAACACTGGAAAAACGTAGAAGCCAATTTTCACACATATAAACGTTGCAGCATCCCTGTGGTTAAGGTAAAGGCTCCCCTCGCACATCTGTGCTAGCCGTTCCCGACTCTAGGGGGCGCTGCTCATCTCCGTTTCAAAGCCGAAGAGCCAGCGCTGTCCGAAGACGTCTCCGTGGTCAGGTGGCCGGCATGACTCAACGACGAAGGCGCACGGAATGCTGTTCCCTTCCCACCGAAGGTGGCTCCTGTTTTCCTACTTGCGTTTTTTAAACGTGCTTTCGAACTGCTCGGTTGGCAGAAGCTGGGACAAGTCACGGGAGCTCGCTCCGTTATGCGGCGCTGGGGATTCGAACTGCCCAACTGCTGACCTTTCTCATCGACAAGCTTCAGGTTCTTAGCCCGAGCCACCGCGTCACTCGGTACCTGTGGTTACGTGATCCTAATTCAGACATTTGCCAACTGACTTGTATTTATGATGTTGGTCGGGAAGGTCCCCTTTTGCGACCTTTCCCGACAAGCAAAGTCGACGGGGAAGTCAGATTCGCTTAACAACCGTGTGACCCACTTGACAACCGAAGGGATTCGCTTAACACCGTAGCTGTTAAGGTCGTAGCACGGGGGCAAAACTCACTTCACAAATGTCTCGCTTAGCAACGTACATGTTGGGCTCCGCTGTGGTCGTTAAGTTGAGGGCTACCTGTATACCGTTATCCCTCTGCATCAACCACAAACCATCACAAGCAATCTTTAACCAAACAGGAAGCTGTTCTTTCTCATATCTTTAGAGCTGGTGGCAAATCTAGAGAGCATCCTAAAAAGCAGAGACATCACCCTGCCAATCATAAGGGTGTCTGGTCAAGGCTCTGGTTTTCCCATTTGCAATGGAGGGCTGTGAAGTTTCGACCATAAGGAAGGCTGAGCGCCAAAGAATGGAGGCCTTTGAACTCTGGTGCTGGAGAAGAAGACTCCTGCATTGAGTCCCTTGGACTGCAAGGCCATCCAACCGGTCAGTCCTAGAGGAGATCAACCCTGGCTGCACTTTAGAAGGCCGGATCCTGAAGAGGAAACTCAAAGACTTTGGCCACCTAATGAGAAGGAAGAAGGACTCCCTGGAGAAGAGCCTCATGCTGGGAACGATGGAGGGCAAAAGAAGGAGAAGGGGACGGCAGAGAATGTGGTGGCTGGATGGAGTCACTGAAGCAATAGGCCTGAGCTTCAATGGAATCCAGAGGATGGGAGAGGACAGGAAGGCCTGGAGAAACATGGTTCATGGGGTTGCGATGGGTCGGACACTGCTTTGCAACAACTACTCTATCTATCTATCTATCTATCTATCTATCTATCTATCTATCTATCTATCTATCATCTATCTATCTATCTATCTATCTATCTATCTATCATCTATCTATCTATCTATCTATCTATCTATCCATCCATCCATCCATCCATCCATCCATCTATCTATCATCTATCTATCATCTATCTATCTATCTATCTATCTATCTATCTATCTATCTATCTATCTATCTATCTATCTATCTATCTTCTATCTATCTATCTATCTATCTATCTATCTATCATCTATCTATCATCTATCTATCATCTATCTATCTATCATCTATCTATCTATCTATCTATCTATCTATCTATCTATCTATCTATCTATCTATCTATCTATCTATCTATCTATCTACCTACCTACCTACCTACCTACCTACCTACCTACCTACCTACCTACCTACCTACCTACCTACCTACCTACCTATCCTGCGAGTCCCTTGGACTGCAAGGCCATCCAAACGGTCAGTCCTAGAGGAGATCCACCCTGGCTGCTCTTTAGAAGGCCAGATCCTGAAGAGGAAACTCAAAGACTTTGGCCACCTAATGAGAAGGAAGAAGGACTCCCTGGAGAAGAGCCTCATGCTGGGAACGATGGAGGGCAAAAGAAGAAGAAGGGGACGGCAGAGAAGGAGGGGGCTGGATGGAGTCACCGAAGCTTTCATTTCATTTGAAACGCATTTCATTTGCGTTTCATCCAGGCCCACTTCCAGGTGCTCACCTCTAAAGTGCCTCTCTTGCTGGGGTTCAGGATGAGGAATTTCTTCAGCAGGTTCTCGCAGTCCGTGGACATGTAGAAGGGGATGCGGTACTTCCCCCTCAAAACCCGTTCTCGCAGCTCCTGCAAAAGGAGAAGAAGTGATGGGGGGGGGGGGAGGAGGGGAAGAGACAAACATTTATTTTAAGCAGGACAAGAAAAGTGCAGGCGTGCACTCTCTCCTTCAAGAGAGCTAGAAGCTTTATCTTAAGTGGGCTTTCTTTTTAAAAAAGATGTTAATTGCAATATACTGTGTTTCCCCGGCTCTTTTCCCCCCTTCCTCCTTGATTAAAAAGAGACAGCTGCTGCTCAGAGTATGGCAAAGCCCTTTCTCAAAGGTGCTTTTTTCAAAAGGCAACTGGAACATTTTATTTTTCTGGAGGAAAAAAAAAAGAAAGGGAAAAATAATAGTCTAACTGCCTTTGGCAAAAGCACTTTTGAGACAACTCTGACGTGGAGGATGACCGGGAATCTCCACCAACCACAAAAGGCCCTTCGTATTCACTTCACCAGACATTGCACAGGTAGTCCTCAACTTACGACCCCAATTGAGCCGAAACATTTCTGCCGCGAAGGGAAACATTGGTTACGTGAGTTTTGCCCCATTTTACAGCTTTTCTTGCCACGGTTGCTAAGTAAACCACTGCAGTTGTTAACTGAATAACCCCGGTCATTTAAGTGAATCTGGCTTCTCCACCAACTTTGCTTGCAGGAGGGTCGCAAAAAGGGAAATTGTGTGACCGCGGGCGACACAACGGCTGTCAAGCGTGTGAAAAACAGTTCCAACTCCTGTTTTTCAGTGCCGTTGTTAACTTTGAATGGTTGCTAAGCGATCCGTGTTACGTCGAGGACTACCTGTACCGTGTTTTCCCCCCAAATAAGACAGGGTCTTATTTTCTGCCCCCCCTTGAAATAAGCACTTGGAATTATTTTTGGGGAGGCCTTATTATTTTTGAGGCGCAGAAGGCAGCGAGCGTGCCCCCCCCCCTGGCTGCTGCTGTGTTGCAATATTTTTTGGGAAGGCTTATTTTTTGGGGGGAGGGCTTATTTTTTGGGGGGAGGGCTTGATAGTTTGCAAAATTGATGCTACATGGAACAAAACTGTGACCGAATGTAGAGGTTCTGCTTTGGGTAACACGATGTGCAGAGTCCCAGACAATCCTGGGGATCCTGCTCGAGCATCGCTTTATGCGCCATGCCCCGGATAGAAGGGAGTGAACTGCCAATCATCGTTCCTGATGTCCGTCCCCCGCCTCCCGCCTCTCTCTCCTGCACCGCCCCTTCCTGTCCAAAGCAGGAAGTGGAGGTACCTTGAGGTTCTGCCCATCAAAGGGCAGGGAGCCGCTGACCAGTGTGTAGAGGATAACCCCGAGGCTCCAGACGTCCACCTCGGGCCCGTCGTACTTCTTGCCCTGGAACAATTCGGGCGCGGCGTACGGGGGGCTCCCGCAGAACGTGTCAAGCTTGTTGCCGAACGTGAATTCGTTGCTGAAGCCAAAGTCTGCAATCTTGATGTTCATGTCGGCATCTAAGAGCAGATTTTCTGCCTGGGGGGAGAGGAAGAGAAGGGAGTGGGTGTGGAGGGGAGAAACTGAGAAGGGGCCGTGCAAGCCAGAGGATTAGGGGACTGGAGGCTCACAGTGGCTTTTCCCGCCAATGGGATTTTCCCATGTATTTCACCAGGAAATGCAGATAGGCCAAGACTCGGGAAGTAAGTGCCCTCCTAAACGTATAAGCATGCGCTCTGAATTCGTTGGCAATGTCCATTTTTCCGTCCAAATTCATGGTGGCCTAACTGTAACTCTAACCAAGTGGCTTTTCCTGCCAATGGGATTTCCCTGAGTATTTCCTACCAAGCAGGGGTTGGACTAGATGACCTCCAAGGTCCCTTCCAACTCTGTTATTCTATTCTATTACATTCCTATCCTACTCTATTTTCTATTCTATTCTATTGTATTCTGTCCTATTCTACTCTACTCTATTCTAATTCTCTATTCTATTCTATTCTATTCCTTCTATTCTATTGTATTCTGTTTTTGGGACAAAAACAGCCTGAAAGTGCCCCAAAAATGGCCTCCTTTGGGGACCCTTTCAGGCGAGTTTTCAATCCGTTCTCAGGTCATTTTTGGCCCCCAAAATGGATGAAAACTGCCCCAAAACTGCTTGAAAAATGTCCCAAAACCAGGTTTTGGGGGGCGTTTTTCAGCCCGAAAGAGCAGCTGGTGACAGCACATGTGCCCACAACTCTGGCACGCCTGCCATAGGTTTGCCATCGTGGCACTAGACATACCCAGTTCATGCAACCGTTCTTTGTATGTTTAATCCTCTTCGTTGCTCTTCTCTAGACTTTTTCTGGAGTCTCGACAACTCTAGAAATCTAGAAAGGGCCCTTCTCTTGGGCTCAACCTATTTTGCAGGAGTGCTGGCTGTGGGGCCATGCCTTTTCTTTGGCGATGCAGTTGACCGACTCTTCTGCCAGGGTGCTTCTGCAGCTTAGGGGGCACCCTTAAAGCCCCAAGCCCCTTTTGGAAGGAGAAGACAATGCTGGTGGGTCAGGAGCCCCCTTTGGGGGAGCGCTGGAGGGTCTCTTCAGTCTCCACCTGAGAGCCCTTCAAGTTCTACTCTGATCTTGAGGACTAGACCCTTGTTCCAATTTTTTTTCTTTTTTAGCGCTCCCCTGCTAAAAACAGAGCGGGACTCGGCAGACGGGATTCTGAGCTCCGCTTTGGCAAAGGGTGAACTACAGCAGGTGGGTAAACTGAGGCCTTCCCTCCCACTTACCTTCAAGTCTCTATGTACAATGAATTTTTGGTGACAGTACTGCACAGCAGAAACGATCTGGAAGAGAAAACGGAAGGAGGGGGGTGAAAAACAGCCATTTCTGCATCAGGGATACTTTTAGTTATTTGTACTATTGACTGTATGGTTTTAATTTGTACCTGTACACCACCCCGAGTCCCCTTGGGGAGAGGGGGCGGTCTAGAAGTCTAATAAATAATAATAATAATAATAATAATAATAATAATAATAATAATAATAATAATAATAATAATAATAATAATAATAATAATAATAATAATAATAATAATAATAATAATAATAATAATAATAATAATAATAATAATAATAATAATAAAGGGAAACCAGCCTCACTCAGGTATCGCCTCAACTCTGGGTTGTGCCCTCCTGTAACTCAGAGTAAAAGGTGAAGGATGGAGCAAAGAAGTGGGTGTGGGGTGGTAGTATCTTTTCCAAGAAAGCAAATCCTTAGATTTATATTGATACTGATTGTTTCCTGATTGCTTATTTGTATCCTATGACTCTCATTAAGTGTTGTACCTTAGGATTCTTGATGAATGTATCTTGTCTTTTTATGTCCACTGAGAGCATCTGCACCAAAGACAAATTCCTTGTGTGTCCAATCACACTTGGCCAATAAAGAATTCTATTCTATTCCATTCTATATTCTATTCTTTTCCTATCCTATCCCATCCTATTCCATTCCATTCCTCTTCTCTTCTACTCTGTATCTCTTCTCTTCCATCTCTCCTCTATTCCATTCCATTATCTATTATTGTCTGTTCTGCTCTATTCTATTCTATTCCATTCCAACTGTATCTCCTCTCTTCTCCTCTCTTCCATCTCTCCTCTATTCCATTCCATTATCTATTATTGTCTGTTCTATTCTATTCTATTCTATTCTATTCTATTCTATTCTATTCCATTCCGACTGTATCTCATCTCTTCTCCTCTCTTCCATCTCTCCTCTCTTCCATTCCATTATCTATTCTTGTATTGTATTATATTGTATTCCATTCTATTCTTTTCTATTTATATTGATACTGATTGTTTCCTGATTGCTTATTTGTATCCTATGATTATCATTAAGTGTTGTACCTTAGGATTCTTGATGAATGTATTTTATTCTCCTTATGTACACCCTTATCCATCAGAGACAAATTCCTTGTGTGTCCAATCACACTTGGCCAATAAAGAACTCAATTCTATTCCATTCTATATTCTATTGTTTTCCTATTTTCCTATCCCATCCTATTCCATTCCATTCCTCTTCTACTCTGTATCTCTTCTCTTCTCTTCCATCTCTCCTCTATTCCATTCCATTATCTATTATTGTCTGTTCTGCTCTATTCTATTCTATTCAATTCAATTCCATTCCGACTGTATCTCCTCTCTTCTCCTCTCTTCCATCTCTCCTCTCTTCCATTCCATTATCTATTCTTGTATTGTATTATATTGCATTCCATTCTATTCTATTTATATTGATACTGATTGTTTCCTGATTGCTTCTTTGTACCCTGTGACTATCATTAAGTGTTGTACCTTATGATTCTTGATGCATGTATTTTATTCTCCCTTATCCATCAGAGACAAATTCCTTGTGTGCCCAATCACACTTGGCCAATAAAGAATTCTATTCTATTCTGTTCTATTCAAAAAGAGCTGAATAAATTAGGACTCATTGTTGCATCATTTGCGCGCACACAGCATCCAGAAAAGCAGGTCTGTGCAGTGGGTGGGGGGTGTTGACTTTTCCTGGGGGATGGGCGCAAAGTTCTTGCAGCAATGCTCCAATGAGGCTCCCTCTTCCTCCCTTCCCTCCCGCCCACCGTTGTTCAGTTCCCAAGTCCTTTCCCCCCCGGTCTTCATTTCCAACTCGGTCTTGATGTATGACTAATGTTAAGGAACTGATTTTCAGATTTTCACGCATGGCACAGTGACATCAGCTGCTTTAAGGCGGCTTTGTAAGGAAAGGAGAAGGAGGCAGGGACCACCCCCAAGAGAGAGGGGATTCTCCGGCCTGGGGGCTGAGAACGGGCATTTCCGATAAGACGGCTGAATGAGAAACTTAACATCCTCTCCTTTAAACCAGGAATCCCGTAAGAAGGGAGATCAAAAGCAGTGGGGAAGCCCAGCTTCGATGCGAGTCCTGAGAAATGAGGGTCAGGAGCTTGCATCTTAACACAATGATCGTTGCAACTCACTTGCTGCTTTGTGAGAATTTTGCTTTCCAGTTTGAGAGGGGAGATAAAGGACATTAAAAAAAAGCTTCTAAAAAGCTGGTGCTGTTGACGTCTGGGTGAATGGTAGGACTGTGTTGTGGCTCGCCAGTACAGCTGGCAGCAGATTCGGACAGTGAGGAGGGTTGGGGAGGAACCTGGGCCAGTCCTGGAGTCTGGGGAAGGCTCTGTGTCGGAGGCAGAGAGGGGGACAGGGCCGTCCGGCAGTGATCAGCTGCCTTCGGAGTCAGACATCAGTGGGGCAGAAGAACAGCTGGAGCCTGTTCCCAGTGTGCGCATGCACACAGCTGCCAGAAGAAAAGAACAGCTCAGAAATCAGGGCCGACTTGGGAGTAAAGCCACAGGTGGACTGTGAATGGCCCCTCCCACAGGACATAAAAGAAGAGTGGGCTTTTGCCAGAGACAATTCATTTGTTCGGTCGTTAGTTTCAGGAGTGTGGAGATCTGTCCGTGAATCTCAGAGACCCTGTGCCCAGAGTCTTTCCTTGCACAACACCTCATTTGCAAAAATATTGACATGGCAGCTTTCCAAGGTAGATAAGGTCTGTGGTCATAAATACGCCTTTGAAAGACTGTTTGCCAGCCCTTGGCTGAAGGTGAAGGAGAGGAATTCACATTTGTTTAATAAAAGGGGTTTGGTTGGGACCAGGAATCGGCTTTGTGCTTTTTGGGGAAGCCTAGGTCAGAACAGACTGTGAGAAACACTTTTGCGTACTAGAGGAAGGAAAAACCATCACCCTACAAGTCCCATCGGCCAATGAATATTGGACTAAAAATGGTGCTTTGGGTGGGTCGAGAAGATGGGTTTTCTTGGTTGTCTCTTTCATTCACTGTTCTGTCCCCCACCCAACTGGGGAGGCCAGCAAAGGAGGATAACTTTTCCAGAATGAAGCTATAGCTATCTTGGAACAGTACCTTCCTTTTTCTCAACCTCCCAAGCTTTTAAAAATTCAAAAAGTTGCGCTTATCAACCTGAGGATCTTAAGGGGTGAGTTTTGGTCAAGAAGCCAAATTCCACCAGGAGCAAAATTTGGATGGATTTCCACCTCCCACTCACCCCCTGGCACCGTGATCATCAAATTCCGCTTTCCATTTTTGCCAGGCGGTTAAATGGGGGCAGAGGTCACATAGATCCCTTACTGGTTTCGGCTTTTCACAGGTTAATAAAAAGAGATGGCAGCACCAACCTGTCGGAATTTTGCCCGTGCTTCCTTCTCTTTCATTCTTCCATGAGCCACTAAGTAGTCAAAGACTTCACCTGGAGGGAGAAAGAGAAAGAAAGAGAGAGAGAGAGAGAGGGAGGGAGGGAGGGAGGCAGAGTGGGAGAGAGAGAAGAGAGGGAGGGAGAGAGTGAGAGGGAGGGAGATAGAGACAGAGAAAGAGAGAGATGAATGTGGAACAAAATGGCATATAAATCAGGGATATGCTGACTCTGTAAACCACTTTGAGAGGATTGTAAAAGCACTGTGAAGCGTATATAAGACTAAATGCTATTCCTTCCTTCCTTCCTTCCTTCCTTCCTTCCTTCCTTCCTTCCTTCCTTCCTCCCTCCCTCCCTCCCTCCCTCCCTTCCTTCGGATTACTACTGCAGGCTAATTCTGCCCACTGCCAACAGTTGAATCCTGACTGACTCAAGGTTGACTCAGCCTTCTGTCCTTCCGAGGTGGGTCAAATGAGGACCCAGATTGTTGGGGCCAAGAGGAGGACTCTGTAAACCGCTTAGAGAGGGCTGCAAAAGCACTATGAAGCGGGATATAAGTTTAAGCACTATTGCTATCAGGCGAACCCAGGAGGGGCTCATCCATTCTCTGCCTGGGTGGGCCTCGGTCCCCACCTGGCTTTCTTCAGGAAATGCAGTCATCCCTCCACCCCCCCATGCAACCAGCTGTCTTAATTTTTTGCCATCTCCAGGTACCCAGGGACCGGAACAGGGGGGCGGGGGGAGGATAGCTTTCGCCCATCTGTTGTGGCAAAGACTTTTGTTATCCCTAATGGACCATATGCCATCCTCAGGAAGACTGTCTGACGCCTCCAGGGGCCACTCAACGCAGCAGAAGCAAAGAGGGAAGGGGGGGGGGAGAAAAAACCCCTCCCCAATTTAGAAATCATTGGTCATAAGGACAAGGGGTGTTCCGCGCCCCCCCCCCCATCGCTCATTTTTTAAGTTCCAAAAAAGCAGATTTAAATTGTCTTTTTGTCTTTTTCTGGGAGGAATCACTTGCTTATGGCTTTGGTTGATACTCGACTTACGACTGCCCCAAACTTACGTTGCTGAGGGAGGCATTTGTTAAGGCGAGTTTCGCCCCCCCCCCCCCCATTTTACAACTTCGGTTGCCACCTTTGCTAAGCGATAATCACCGCAGCGGTTAAGTCAGTCACCCGGTCGTTAAGTGAATCTGGCTCCCCCCCCCACCGACTTTGCTTGTCAGGAGGTCGCAAAAGGGGATCGCGTGACCCATCGTAAGTATGAACCGGTGGCCAAGCATCGGAATGTAAATCACGTGACCATGGGAATGCCGCAACGGTCGTAAGTGCGAAAAATGGTTGTAAGACGCTTTTTTCCGGTGCCGTTGTAACTATGGTCACTAAACACACCGTTGTAAGTCGAGGGTTACCTGTATGTGCATTTACTTAATTTTGTTAAATATTAAGTAATTATAAAGAATCAGGCTAAGCGCAAAACCCTGCTAATTGCATTAGGGCTTAAACTGTATTACTTAAGACTGTGTTAATATCCTTCTTCCTATCCTTCTTATTACCCATCTCCTTCCCTACTTAGGACTATAACCTTGTTGCTTGTATCTTTATGATTTATATTGTTTTATTTAGTTTCCTAGTATGATTTGATTGCTTATTTAGTATCCTACGACAATTACTAAGCGTTGTATCTTATGATTCTTGACAAATGTATATTTTATGTATACTGAGAGAATCTGCACCAAAGACAAATTCCTTGAGTGTCCAATCACACTTGGCTAATAAAGAATTCTATTCTATTCTATTCTTTTCTACATTCTATTCTTTTCTACATTCTATTCTATTCTGAATCTATTCTATTCTATTCTACATTCTATTCTATTCTGAATCTATTCTATTCTCTTTTCCATTTTCTCTCCATTTTCCTTCCTTCTCTTTTCCATTCTCTCTCCAATTTTTCCTTCCTTCCTTCCTTCCTTCTCTTTTCCATTCTCTCTCCAATTTTCCTTCTTTCCTTCTCTTTTCCATTCTCTCTCCAATTTTCCTTCCTTCCTTCTCTTCTCCTTTCCATTCTCTCTTCAGTTTTCCTTCCTTCCTTCCTTCCTTCCTTCCTTCCTTCCTTCCTTCCTTCCTTCCTTCCTTCCTTCCTTCCCTGCCATCACTCTGCTAATCAACTAATTCTGTCCAACTATTTACTAAGGCTCTATTACTATTCTCATCCTTCCTATTACCCATCTCCTTCTCTACTTATGACCACAATCTTGTTGCTTGTATCTTTACGATTATATTATTTTATTTAGTTTCCAAGTATGGTTTTAATTGCTTATTTAGTAACCTGTGACTGTCACTCAGTGTTGTATCTTATGATTCTTGATGAATGTGTTTTTCTTTATGTACACGGAGAGCATCTGCACCAAGGACAAATTCCTTGTGTGTCCAATCACACTTGGCCAATAAAGAATTCTATTCTATTCTATTCTATTCTATTCTATTCTATTCTATTCTATTCTAAAGTGTGAACTTTGCAAATCCCATTAGATTCCTGGAATCTGGAGCTGGGGTGGGGACATGGGGAGTGTCACGCGCTCACCTCCACTGGCATACTCCATGACGAGGTACAGCGTCTTATCCGTCTCTATGACTTCAAATAATTTAACTGAAAGGCAAAAAGAGGGAGAATAGTCTGAGATTAGAAACACCTGGCCAAAGAAAGAAACCGACACATCTGGCTCAAGAAGAAAGAGGAAACGCAGCTGCAGGTTAAGAGGAAGCCATTACAGCCAGTCCTCGAATTACGACCACAACTGAGTCCCAAAATTTCCATCGCTAAGCGAGACATTAGTTCAGTTAAACATGTCCCATTTTACGACCTTCCTTGCCATGATTGTTAAGGGAATCACTGCTACGGTTGTTAAGCGAATCTGGTTTCCCCCTTGACAGAAGGTCGCAAATGAGGATCCTGTGACCCCTGGATGCGGTCGTATATAGGAGTCTGTTGCCAAGCGTCTGAATTTGGTGATCACGGGAATTCTCCATATATCTACTGAACAAAACTCCTCATCGGTGACAGGAAGGGCATCAGGCCAGTAAACACTCTACTAGCCCCATTCAGTTGCCCACACTCCACCCCGCAAGGGATTATGGGGTCGTTAATTCTCCAGTGTAAAAAATGGTGGTCAGCCACATTTTTTCAGTGCCGCTGAAACTTTGAATGGTCATTAAACGAACCGTTGTAAGTCGAGGATTACTGGTGCTCATCCCGTGGTGGGTTAGCCAGGTTGAGTTGTCCTAGAAGACCCTCCTGAATCCACCCAGCGCCTCTTTCTTGCCACAAGACCCCCCCCACCCAGGAAAAATAGCTTTCCCAGATGGCTTCCGAGAAGCAACATTGCTTGTGCCACTCCCGTTGTAACTTCGAACGGTCACTAAATGAACTGTCGTAAGGCGAGGACGACCTGCACTTGGTAAACGGCACTGCCAGAGGCACCAACTCTGGAGGAGCGTTTCTACGGCCATGTCATGGCAGAATTCAATGGTTTTCAGGATCGGGGATAGGATGCTGCCCAAGGGGGCAACGGAGCACACCTGCCATTCCCAGATGTGCTGGAGACGAGCTTTCTCAAGCTCCAGGCAGCAAAGCCAGATGTTTGAGAGCAAGGAAAGGCTGGGTGATGTTTAATAGGCCAGGCCCATCTGCCGCTTCCCACCACAACAGGCAGATAAGGAAGAGTCCACATCTGGAAGGGAGGAAGGGGAGGGGGAAACTCCCAGCTGGCGTTCTCACCTATATTCGGGTGATTCAGAACCTTCATTATTCGCACTTCCCGGAAGAGCTGGAAGGAGGAGGAGGAGAAAAAACAACAGGGAGAGTTACTTGCAGGCCTCGAATGGCTGTACTCCCCTATCTGGAAGCAACTTTCCCAATACACACACACACACACACCCCTACCTCTTACTAAGGGGCCTTCTGGGTATGCTGGAACTGCAATTCCCAAAATTCCCCTCTTGCCACCAAAACTCACGGGAAGGAGGTACTTTGCCAAATGCTGGATGGGGGATTCTGGGAGTGGAAGTCCACCCATCTTAAAGCAGGCTGGATGGGGGATCCTGGGAGTTGAAGTCCACCCATTTTAAAACAGGCTGGCTGGGGAATTCTGGGAGTTGAGGTCCACCCATCTTAAAGCACGCTGGATGGGGGATTCTGGGAGTTGATGTCCACCCATCTTAAAGCAGGCTGGCTGGGGGATTCTGGGAGTTGAAGTCCACCCATCTTAAAGCAGGCTGGCTGAGGAATTCTGGGAGCTGAAGTCCAGACACCTAAGTTGCTAAGTTTGAGAAACACTGAGCTAGACTGTTGTGCCGACTGGTTTAAGCCTTTTAAATCTGCGATTTAATCTGTGAGGGTCCCCAAAGGAAGGCAACTGTGCCTGCAAAGAAGGAAGGGAAGGGAAGATTGTCTGGATGTGGACCAACAAATCCCACCATCCTCCACTAGCTGAGGCTCATGGAAACTGGAGGAAGGTCTCAAGTTTTGCACAGTCCTATAACCTCTCATCAGGGGAGAGAGAGAGAGAGAGAGCAAGCCTTCAACTATATACAAAAACTCCCCCGTACATTTGGGATCCCTTTGTAGACAAAAGCATTTTTCTTCCAATTAGTCCAATCCAGGCCTGCCTTCTCAGCTTTCCCACCAATTGCAGCCGTCCTTCTCTGACATCAGGGACTCTCTCAGCCAATCGCTGCTAAAGGCTCCTCCCCCCCGCCCCGCCGTTAGAAACGAAAGCGAGATCAAAAAGCCAGCCATTTCGCACAGGGCCCCCATGCAGAAGGAAATAGGGCACTGCAAATTTGCAAAGCCGGAAAAACCCGTTTACCTTCTGTAAGCTGGAGGAATTCAACTGCGTCTTGTCGATTATTTTCACAGCCACCTGAAGGAGAAGACAGCACAAAAAAAGTCTGAACGGTAGCAAAAAAAAGATAAAAAAAAGATAACGGTGATTTGCCCCCTCGCACATCTGTGCTAGTTGTTCCCGACTCTAGGGGGCGGTGCTCATCTCCGTTTCACAGCCGAAGAGCCAGCGCTGTCCGAAGACGTCTCCGTGGTCATGTGGCCGGCATGACTCAACGCCGGAGGCGCACGGAACGCTGCTCCCTTCCCACCAAAGGCGGTTCCTATTTTCCTACTTGCATTTTTTACGTGCTTTCGAACTGCTAGATTGGCAGAAGCCGGACAAGTCACGGGAGCTCACTCTGTTACACGGCGCTAGGGATACGAACCGCCGAACTGCCGACCTTTCTGATCGACAAGCTCAGCGTCTTAGCCACTGAGCCACCACATCCCACAGGAAGATTATAGGGAAGCCCATAATCCTCTCAGCAAACCCTACTCTCGTCTAGCACTGATGATGTTACATAGTTGGGCCGTGAAATGTCTGTAGGAAAACCATCATGCTCAGGGAGTGCCAAGGACCCCCACGATTCTCCTCCTCTTTCCCCCTCTAGCACTGATGACGTTACCTAGTTGGGCATTTGAAATGGTTGCAAGAAAATAACCTAACTCAGAGAGCACCAACAGCCCCCCGTAGTCCTCCTCCTCTCTGCAAACCCTCCTCTCTTCTAGCACTGATGACGTTACCTAGTTGGGTCATGAAACGTCTGCAGGAAAGCCACCAAGCTCAGAGAGCGCCAAGATCAACCCTGAGCTACATATCATTTCCCTTTGTTGGTCCCTTCCGGCGCTGCCATTTCTACAAAGCTGAAAGGGCCCGTGAAAAAGAAAAGAAAATAAACCATCCAAGTTGCCGAGGAGCGGGCTGCGAAAGTGTGCTCGAATCTAGCCGAGATACTGGAGCAGAGTCCTCTGCTCGTCAAATCAACACTTTCTCATTGGAATGATGATGATGCAATGAATAATGGATATAAATATAGACTGAAATACTTAATGACCACATGGATTGACAAACAATAATGGAAAATTACATTCGGAGTTGTGGATGATTGGAAATTTCATGGTTAATGGAAAGTAGAAATGTCTTATATGAATTAATGAAAATTTTTCCTTTGACTTAATTTCTATCCTTATTTTTTCGAGATTGATGATATAACTTTATAAAGACTTATTGTTACCTAGCAGATAATTATGGAGGTAAAGAAACAAGGGTTGTCACAAATGAAAGAATATCAATGGTAACTTGAACACACAATGCTCAATGAAATATTTAACTATGTTTAATGGATAATCAGTGACTTTATTCCTAATTGTAAAAACCGTTGCACAAAAACTTGTAACCAAACGACATGCTTGATGAAATTGTGTTTTTTTTTTCTTTTTTCCCCTCCTTGCTCTTGTTCTGTATGTGTTGTTTTGTCTTTTTCAAAGAAAAAATAAAATAAAATTTATACCAAAAAAAAAAAAAACCACTTTCTCATTGGTGAAAGCCTAAACAAACACACGGGGTGGGGTGGGGGGTGAATACGTGAATACAGACTTCAAGTAAGCAACTTAGGTCTGTCGCTTCGTCTGGCTTCTCCAGTGACGCCCTCACCTCTTTCCCCGTCAAGACGTGGCGCGCCAGCTTGACTTTGGCAAAATTGCCCTTGCCGATGGTCTTCAGCAGGCGGTAGTTGCCGATGTGCGGCTGCTCGTCGGCGGAGGTTGTAGGGATGCGGCCTCGAATCATGTTGGACTTGGTGCTGGGCTTGGAATCGGGGTGTCCCAAGGCCGGCTGGAGAGACGGAAGGGGGAAGGAGAGGGGGGAGAAAGAGAAAGAATTGCGATGAGTTCGGTTTTTATACCACTCCAATCTGCCTGCAGCACACAATTAAAATAGAATAGCAGAGTGGGAAGGGACCTTGGAGGTCTTCTAGTCAACCCCCTGCCTAGGCAGGAAACCCTACACCACTTCAGACAAATGGATATCCAACATCGACTTAAAGACTTCCAGCGTTGGAGCATTCACAACTTCTGGAGGCAGGTAGTTCCACTGATTAATTGTTCTCACTGTCAGGAATTTCTTCTTAGTAATTAGTATTAGTATAGCCTTTATTGTCATTGTATAAAAAAAAAAAAATAGAAGGAAATTGGTTTTCGCCTCACTATTGCAATCACACGGCCACAAATACAAACAACATAAATAGCATAAAGCATAATCCCAATGCAAATAATTGGGGGGGAAAGGAAAAAAGAAAAAGATAGAAAAAGGAAAACTAGTGGTACGTGGGCGTGGAGTGATCCCTAGGTGGAGGCAGATATTTCTCTCTCTGGGCACAATGAAAATATATCTGCTGAAAAAAAAAAAACCTCCGTGCTGGTGACGGGGAGGGCATCTGGCCAGTAATCGCTCGGTCAGCCCCATTCAGTTGCCCAACCCTCCACCCTAATGCAAAGGATCATGGGGGTCGTTGAGATGCGGTGGCTGGAAGAAGAGATATTTATCCGCCAGGCAATTAGGAGCACCAGGCGCCTTTCGGAAAACGGTTCCCAAAAATGGGGCTTCGGATCCCCTTCCCCCCCCCCCCGGTGACCCCCCTCCCCAAACTGCTGTTCATGGAAGGAGCCTCGCCGCGTTTCTCAGGTTTAACGAGCTGATTGATTAAAGCCAACGTGAATCAGTTCTGCAAGATGAGCGGGCAAGCCCTGATAATTAGACGATGAATATAAATCATATTTTACGACTTGGGCTGCATTCTACCCCTGGCTGCGACGGATGGCCTGCTCTTTTCCAGAGGAGATGGTGCTTTGTCAACACCCCACCGAGCAGAGGTTTTTTTTTGGAGGGGGGGGTGTAGGAGATGATAACAGATGCAACCGCTAAAGGGGAGGATAAAGGCAGCAGATTTGACAGTCGGTATTTCAGGATAGCAACGGGTTGTTGTTGTTTTTAAAAAAATCACTATTATTATTTTTTTTTAAAAAAACAACCAAGCTATACAGTAGTTTTTGGACCAGTCCTGGTCATAACGGTGCCTGAAGATAATCGGCGCTGTGTGGATAGGCTTTTTTTCAATTGTTGTTAAACTAGGAAGAGCTAGGATGTTTTTATTTGGTGGTGGTGGGGGGATTATGCAGGGATGAATAGAGATTCGAACTGCTGGCAGTCGGCCGAATTAGCTTTCATTACTCCATTTTACCAATATGCCACCATGGGAATAGAATAAGCATAAATAAAATAAAATAAGAATAGATTAGAATAAGAATAAATAGAATAGAATAAGAATAGAACAGATCAGAATATAGAATAGAATGTAAAATATAGAATAGAATAGGAATAGAATAAAAATAAATAGATTAGATCAGAACATAGAATAGAATGTAAAATATAGAATAGATCAGAACATAGAATAGAATGTAAAATATAAAATAGAATAGAATAGAATAAAAATAGAACAGATCAGCACATAGAAAAGAATGTAAAATATAGAATTGAATAGAATAAGAATAGAACAGAACAGAATATAGAATAGAATGTAAAATATAGAATAGAATAGGAATAGAATAAGAATAAATAGATTAGATCAGAACAGAATAGAATGTAAAATATAGAATAGAATAGAATAAGAATAAATAGATTAGATCAGAATATAGAATAAAATGTAAAATATAGAATACATCAGAACATAGAATAGAATGTAAAATATAGAATAGAATAGAATAAGAATAGAACAGATCAGAACATAGAATAGAATTTAAAATATAGAATAGAATGTTATTTTATTATTGTGTAAAATAATAGAATAGAATAGAATGAGACTTTGGATGTCTTCCGTTCTATATCCGTTTATCCCACCACAAAGGGTCCCACCTGCCCCAATGTTTAGTCAAAATCCCCTTTTTGGAATATGCAAATTGCTTCTTAAAGGCCTTTTAATATCTAACAAAACCATCACACAATGTCCTAACCAGGTCAAAGGCCCACTGCATCCCAATTTTCCCCAACATCCTGAGTTGTCTGGGTGGTTAGCAGGATGGCATGAGGGCAACAGCCTTTCTTAACACATTCCATCCGCACATACTTCACAGATACAGGTAGTCCTCGACTTACAACAGTTCATTTAGCGACCGTTCAAAGTTACAGCGCCACTAAAAAAAAGAGAGAGAGACTTGTGACCCATTTTCACACTTAGGACCACTGTAGCATTCCCACCCGGTCACCGGATCACAATTCAGAAGGTTGCCGACCGACTCCTCATATTTATGATGGTTGAAGAGTCCCCGGGGTCAACGTAAATCCCTTTCGCGACCTTCCGACAAGCCAAGTCGATGGGGGGAGCCAGACTCACTTAACAACGGTGTTTACTAACTGAACAACTGCCGCGGCCGACTTAACAACGGGGGCAAGAAAACGGGGCGAAACTCACGTCACAAATGTCTCACTTAGCAACAGATCATTTGGGAGGGGGCTCTGTGGCAGTTGTAAGTCGAGGACTACCTGTACTCCATCTCTGAATTTGGGACGTGCTTCCTGAATAACCACCAAAGGCTAATAAAACAAGACTTGCTACTTTGAGAGAGACAGTACAACTTTTCCCCTAAGAGCTACAGGATAATACATTTAAAAAATGTCTCTGCCCTAGCACAAATGCTTTTATCAATGAATAAAAGATGACATCCATTATCTCTGGGAAAACCATGAGCCATCAAGTACCGTATTTTTCGGAGTATAAGACGCAGCAAGGTTTTGAAGAGGCAAATTAAAAAAAAAAAGGTTTTGCACTCTACAGACCTCCCAAAAATGACCCGTTTTTCACGAAAACAGGTGCATTTTTTCGTCAAGAAAAAGGGCATGCATAGCATTTAGGAGGCTTGTAGAATGCTCCTGGGGGGTGGGGGCCGAAAACGAGCCAAAAACGGCTGTAAGATGGGACCAACGTAGCTTGTTTCCAGATGTTCCTGCAACACGGCTTTTCTTTCTCTCCAGCTCTTCCGGAAACCAAGTTAGAGAAACAGAAGCTTAACAGAGCCACCGAGTTGGAAGGGACCTTGGAGGTCTTCTAGTCCAACCCCTTGCTCAAGCAGGAAACCCTATATACCGTATTTTTCAGAGTATAAGACGCACCTTTTCCCCCTCAGAAAAGAGGCTGAAAATTTGGGTGCGTCTTATACACTGACTACATCATATACAATACAATATACAATACAATAGCAGAGTTGGAAGGGACCTTGGAGGTCTTCTAGTCCAACCCCCTGCCTAGGCAGGAAACAAATGGCTATCCAACATCTTCGAGATTTCCAGTGTTGGGGCATTCACAACTTCTGGAGGCAATTTCTGTTCCACTGATTAATTGTTCTAACTGTCAGGAAGTTTCTCCTCACTTCTAAGTTGCTTCTCTCCTTGATTAGTTTCCACCCATTGCTTCTTGTTCTACCCTCAGGTGCCTTGGAGAATAGTTTGACTCCCTCTTCTTTGGGGCAACCCCTGAGATATTGGAACACTGCTACCATGTCTCCCCTAGTCCTTCTTTCTCTTAAGCTAATATTACAATCAATATATATATATATATATATATATATATATATATATATATATATATATATATATATATATATATATATATATATATATATATATATATATATATATATATATATATATATATATATATATATATATATATATATATATATATATATATATAGCCTCCGAAGCCCCGCCCCCTTCACCAAAATGGCTGTGCATAGCCTTTAGGAAGCTTCCGGAGTGTTCCTGGGGGCTGGGAAAGGCAGAAATTAGCAAAGAACTGGCCGTTTTTTGCTCAATTTCCCCCCCCCCCAGCCCCCAGGAGCACTCTACAAGCCTCCTAAAGACTATTCATGCCCTTTTAAAAAAAAAAATGGGCCCGTTTTTGCGAAAACCCTTAGGGTCTGCAGAGTGCAAAAACTTTTTTTTTTTTAAATTTGCCTCTTCAAAACCTTGGTGTATCTTTATACTCCGAAAAATATGGTAAGTGATAGCACTTAGCAATAGCAACAGCACTTAAGACTTATGTAGGGCTTTAACGGTGCTTTTACAGCCCTCTCTAAGCGGTTTACAGGGTCGGCCTCTTGCCCCCAACAATCTGGGTCCTCATTATACCGACCTCGGAAAGACGGAAGGCTGAGTCAACCTGGAGCCTGGCGGGATTTGAGCGGCCAAATTGCCGGCAGCCGGCAGTCAGCAGAAGTCGCCCTGCAGTACTGCGCTCTTAACCACTGCGCCACCGTAGCTCTTACAATCACAACTGAGGCCACAATTTATGTTACTAAGTGAGAAACTTGTTAAGTGGAGTTCTGTCCCATTTTAACGACTTTTCTCGCCGCGTTTCTTCAGTGAATCGCTCCGGTCGTTAGCGACTCAGTTGTTGGGACATGTCAACCGTCATAAATGCAAGTCGGTTGCGGCAAAAAAAGCCGTAGAATGGGGCAAAACTCACTGAACCGAATTTCTATTCTATTCTATTCCTCTAGTTCAATTCAATTCCACTATATTCTATTCTATTCTATTCTTTCTCTTTGCAGAGGTTGGTCAAACGTCACTATTTTGCTAACATGCACTGTGCATAATCTACCCTGAAACAAACTCTTCAGGCTTGTTGCTGTTGTTGCTTGTACAAGTTTAAAGAAAAAAAAGGATTATTTTATGGCAAGGCAGCTAACGTTGGAATAAATGAAGAGGTAAATAAACCAAAGTTTAAAAGATCACTTAAAAAAGAGAGAGAGAGAGAGAGAACAAAGCCACAGGTCTTAAGTCAGTGAAATACACCAGGGGTTACACCCACAGCAAGCGCAACGCCAAAATGGCTGGAAAAAGCCGGCCCGTTTCATTGCAAAGCAAAAGGCTGGGACATGTCGCTCAGCCGCAGCTGCGAGAACACGGGGCGGAAATTGTGTTAGTGCGATTAGCGTTAATGTCATTTCTTGCCTGTGGGCTCATCCAAGCAAAGGGGAACAGTGAAACCGAGAAGGGGTCAGCGATGGTCAGGGACCACTGACTGATCTCCCTGGCCACTTACAGGTCGCCCTCGATTTACGACCACAATCGAGGCCGACATTTCCGCGGCTTAAGCGAGACGTGCGTTAAAATGGATTCTGCCCCGTTTTCTCGTGAATCCCAGCGGTCGTTAACTTAGTAACGCGGCTGGTTGAGTGGGTCTGGCTTCCTCGCTGACTCCGCTTGCCAGTGTCTCCGGGACGCTGCGACCGTCATAAATCTGAGTCAGTTGCCAAGCCTCCAAACTTTTGATTGCGTGACCCTGGGGATGCTGCTATGTGAAAAGCAGCCTTAAGTGATGGTTGTTAAGTGGCTTCTTCACTGACTTGGCTTGTCAAGGTCATAAAAGGGGGACCATGCGACCCCGGGGACACTGCAACCGTCATAAAGGTGAGTCGGTTGTCAAGCATCCAAATGCAAATCATGTGACCACGGGGGGAATGCGGCGATGGTCATTAAGTGTGAAAAATCATGGCATTAAGTCCCTTTGTTCAGTGCCGTCGTAACTTCGAGCGGTCACTACAACGCAAACTGTTGTAAGTCGAGGACTGCTTGTGTGTGTGCTTGTTAAAGGCCTGAGATTGCATGCCGAATTATAGCACTATAAAATCTGTTTATTACACTATAAATTCCTCTCCAACTCCATTTCGTGACTCACAAAATGGAAAAGGCCAGGCAACTCCTTCCAGAGTTGCTAAAAACACTTGCTGTCCTCCATTTAACAACCGTTCGAAGTTACGACGGCACTGATAAACATGAACTTAGGACCATTTTGCCACACTTACAACCGCCGTGCGAAATCCCCGCGGACGCGTGATCAAAATTTGAATGCTTTTGGCAACCGACTCATATTTAAGACGGTCTCGGGTCGGTGGCAGTGTCCTGGGGGGGTCAGGTAACTGGTCCACTGGCCAGTTACAGGTCGTCCTCGGCTTACGACCACAATCAAGGCCAACATTTCTCCTGCTAAGTGAGACATGCGTTAAGTGGAGTCTGCCACCCTTGTGAATCACTTAAGTTAGTAACACGGTTGTTAAGTGAACAACGCTGACTTTGCTTGTCAGTGACTCTGGGACACTGCGACCGAAACCAAGTCAGCGGGGAAACCAAATTCACTTAACAACCGGGTTACGAGCTGAACAATTGCAGCGATTCACTCCACAACGGCGGCCAGGAACAGTGCGTAAAATCGGGCAAAACTCCCTTGGCAAATGTCTCGCTTAGCAGCGGGAATTTCAGGCTCAAATCACGATGGCTGTTAAGTTGAGGACTGCCTAGTGTTTTTTACGAGGATTATCTTTATCCTGTTATGGCCGGTTTCCGGCTGGGAGGAGAAACGATTCCTTTTGTATCCGAAGTGTTTGGCTTTTCAAAGCCGCCACTCCTTTGGATGATGCCGAAAGGCGTCCTCCTTTTTTCGAACGGTGATTCAGACGAACTCCCCCCCCAAAAAAATAATAAAATAAATCACGTCTCTTAAGGAATGACCACTCCTTTCCCGCCCGCCTTCCACCTAAAAGATTACAAGCCAGCTTGAGTCTTTGAGCAGGAAACGTATCCGCGAGAAGCCCACGGATCTTCGGTTTCACCGTTTTGAAAAGCCCCGAGATCAGCTTACACCTGCGAGAACGGGCCGAGGCCTTGAGCCAAAGGTTTCCAACTTTTCCAACGGCGGAGGGCCTCGCGCCAGATCTGTTGGGGGTCCTCCCCATGGGCTACGGGGGCCTTGAGGTTCAGCAACATGGGGGACAGTCTTGTGGGTTTTAGGGCGTTTTAGGAGGTGCCAATCATGGGTTTGCGACGAGCGACGGGTTGCTTTTTAAAGCAGCCGCCTCTCTCAACGTTTCAAGGACTTTTTTGTTTTTGGAAAACTTTTTTTAAAAGGGTTTTGAAAAACCCCCTTTTTTGAGGGGGGTACCGGCGACACTTTAATGGCGTCTCTTTCTCGTAGTAAAGGGAAAAAACCGAGGCCCTCGTTACATATAATAAAGAGATCTTCCTTTCTGCCCACAAAGGGTGAATTTCGGTCTCTAATTCCACTGCTGAAAGATAATTCTTCCAAATTCTTTTTTTTAAATCTAATCTAATTGGGGATTTGCTCATAGAAAAACATCCATCCAGTGATTAGTTCACAAATTAATCCACGGGAATGCATTTTTTTAAATAAAAGAAAAAAATGCTCACATAGTCCTATGCTAAATTACCGAAAGGTGATTTTCATGAGAAACATTTCATTTTCACCAGAGAGCTCCGTTTAAAAAACCGAACAGATCTTGCCGTGGCCCCTTCCCGAATCACAATCCCCTGGAGGGGGACACAGGCTGTGGATCATATATAAAGTTCCTCAAATTAATAAGACTTTTTTATTTAGCCTCTTCCTCACTCTGTTCTCCTACTGCGGAAAAAGAGAAGGAACCAGAAGAAAAAGAGAAGTAACAAACTTTCCCAGGCTCAAAACTCCCCAAATCATTCCAGATTCCTCCTCTAACAAGTTTTAAAATCTTTTCAAGATTGTGGGGGGGGGGGGGGAATCTTTTAAATCCTCCAAAGAGAGCAAGGTTCGGAGATGGGATGAACGCCGGTGAGCTGGAGACCCCCCCACCCCAAGCCAACCAGGCTGAGCTATTTAAGAAACGAAACTCTTGATGGCAAGAATCGGCTCCAAAGATATGGAATTATATCAAATTTTAGAATTCTGAAACATATTTAGCAGCTACTATCAGCAGATTCGTATGAAAGCTTGAGACCCTACCCCAAATTCCAGAACAGGCACCCCAGAAGCCGCCCGCAAGCGTTGCGAATAACTTGAGACTTACTACTCCCATTGTCGCTCGGTATCCGTTTTCTCCGCTCATTAAAAACCGTCTGCCTCTGCCCTTCGCACGGCGGCCTCTCGGCCTGCCACTGCCTCTTTTACTCCGTGGCGCCCCGTTGCCAGCCGGGTGGGAAAGTTGGGGGGGGGGTGTCTGTCCCTCACTGATCCATGCAGGCCTTAGACCAAGACAAGTCAGATGCCAGATCCCTTCGGGCCTCGGTGTGTCCCCGACGACGACGGTGAAGCGAGGATCAAAAGGGGCTCAAAAGGCCAGGCTGCCCCGTGGGAACGGCCTCTGCCGACGCATGACGGCTTCTTCTTTGTGGGCTGCTGGCCCCCAAGCACCACCTTCCTTCCCAAGGAGCAAAGTACAACCGCAGCACAGCCCGGAGGGAG
Organism: Natrix helvetica; assembly: GCF_964273705.1. Classification (NCBI taxonomy): domain Eukaryota; kingdom Metazoa; phylum Chordata; class Lepidosauria; order Squamata; family Natricidae; genus Natrix; species Natrix helvetica. The sequence goes on from NC_138563.1 coordinate 4,737,177, forward strand.
GAAGTGTTGGCCTTCCTTATCCAACCGGTGAGGAGTCTCCACCTCCGATACCTGAGCTGCGGCTCGACACCCTTTCGCAAGCGGGCGAATTACACCTGGGCTGCTTGTCAAGTCCGTGGGAGTTTTCCAATGGAGTTGGAGAGGAAGGAGGGAAGAAGTAGAGAAGCAATAGAAGGAGACAAACGAGAGCCGTCCTCGGTAAAGGTTAAAACAATCCTTCCCCTCCAAGCCTGCTAGAAAGAGGACCAAGCAGGACTCCCGGAGGAGAGGCGCATCCAGGAGAAACCGGACGGGCAACGGGTTCTTCCGCGCCCTGCAGGAGAAAGGGAAATGGAGGCCAAACCTGCTTTTCAGGGGGTGGGAGGAGAAAGATGGAACTTGGGAGGGTGTCGGGTTCTCCCCCACAGGAAGGAGCCTGCCCCACCCAGGCAAAACTGCAGGCAGGCAGGCCTTTGCAGAGTGTGGGACAGGAGGAAGGGGGGGGAAGAGAGAGAGAGGAACAATGACGTTACCCCATTGACCTGCCGTCAGGTGATCTGGAGCGCTGACGACTGACGGAGCCAGTCGCTTGGCTGCTGCTGAGCTCCGGCAGCAACCTGCTGAATGGGAGATTTGGGTTTGTTTTTTTGAGATAGCAGCCAAGTGGGAAGGAGGGGAGGAAGGGGGAGAAAGAGAGAGGGAGGAAGAGAAAGGGACAGAGAGGGAGGGAGAGAGGGAGGGGAAGAGAAAGAGAGAAGGAGGAGGAGAAAGGGACTGAAAGAGAGTGAGAGAGAGGGAGGAAAAGGGACAGAAAGAGTGAGAAAGGGAGAGAGAGGGAAAGGGAGAGAAAGGGACAGAGTGAGAGAGGGAAAGAGATAGAAAGAGAGTGAGAGAGAGAAAGGGAAAGAGAGAGAGAGAGAGAAAGAGAGAGGAGAGAGGGAGGGAGAGGCAGACTTTTACCGATAAAGGAGAATATTTGTAGCTAAGAGTTGAATTGTGGGGGGTCATTTGGGCTCTTGAGCTTGGCTATTTTTTGCAGATATTTCACTATCCAACTAGGTAACGTCATCAGTGCTAGTCGGAAATAGAGTTTGTGACGGTGGTGATGGAGGAGGAGGACTGTAGAGTCCTTGGCGCTCTTGAGCTTTGTGGTTTTCTTGCAGACATTTCACTATCCAACTAGGTAACGTCATCAGTGCCAGAAGGGAATGGGGTTTGCAGAGAGGAGGAGGAGGAGGAGGAGGAGCAAAAGAGGAAGAGGACTGTGGGTGTTCTCTGAGCTTGGTAGTTCTCTCACAAACTCACTTTACAAATGTTTCACGTAGCCACAAAAACTTTGGGCTCAATTGGGGTCGTAAGTCGAGGACTACCTGCAGTGATGTTTCGACAAGTTTATGAAATGCCAAGGAGCCCCAGAGAAGGAACAACAGAGAAGGAACAACATCCTTTCCTTAATCCACATCGCCTTCGTCTCCACGAAAAGGGGATACAGGCTGGCCAAGCTTTAAGTTGGTAAACGAATGGCCGTAAAACGAGGACTACCTGTACTTCCAATTTTTCTTCCTTTTAAAAAAGTTTTACTAGCCAATAACCCGGGGTTGTCTGGGTATTTATTTGTAGGGGGGAAAATGTCCAGACCAAACATAATTTCTAATATTGGATTTACCAGAGGGAGCCCCCTTGTGGAGTACTGTGAAGCCGTTACCATGGCAACTCCACCGCGCTGTACAGTAGAAGCCATTTTATGGCAGTACAGTAGAAGCCATTTCAAGGCAAAACAGGCTGTATTGTAACAGGACAACCCCCCACCCCGAGGGGCGTTGGGGATGTCTTACCCCCACAGTATTTTTCTCCAGAGAGTAAGTCATCTGTGTAGCAGGTTTGGTTGAAATTGCTCAAGGCGTTCCAGAGTTATGCTACATACATACATACATACATACATACATACATACATACATACATACATACATACATACTCATCCTTCTGGCTTCAGAGACTTCATTAAGCATTGCAACCACCTCTCCACGGGAACAAGAGACACAAAAAGGCAACACACACACACACACACACACACACACACACACACACACACACACTGCTTCCCGATCTTTCAGCCAAAGCTTCCTGTCCTGCAGCGAGTATCGCATTCGGCCAAGTCCTGGCGCTTGTTCAAAAATTCTCGCAGATGAACTAACTTGCTGTGGATCATCTCTTTCCATGGTGAAGAGGTTCCTGGAGACCCAAATCTGATGAATAATAAATATCTGGTATTCTGAAACACGGGTTTTTTTTTTTGGGGGGGGGGGAAGCGGGTGGCTTATGAGCATCTCACATATGTGGTGAAGCAGAAACGACCGTGGGTACCTACGGCGCATGAGTTTACAGGAGGTCTGTGGCAGGCTGAACTTTGCTTGTCAAGGGGAAATTCAGACTAATATAATGTAAAATATAAATATAAAGCCTTAGTAAGACCATGCCTGGAGTACTGCATCAATGTTTGGGTAAAACACACTGTAAAAAAGATTTATTTATTTATTTATATTTAATGCTTCTAGACCGCCCCCTCTCCCAAAAGGGACTCGGGGCGGTGTACAGTCCGTGCAGAATATAACAAAATACAATAAAAAGTTAAATATGTACAGTTGGCATGGAGGAGGTTAAAATGTAATTAAAAGAACTGTACAAAGCTAATATAAATATAAGTTTTAAACCCCTAAAATAGACACAATATTAAAAACAATACCCCTAAAAATAACCAGTTGATAAAACATTTGCCAGGAGGGACAGTTGTGATTATGCCAGGCCTGTTAATCGGAACAGGTGGGTCTTCAATTTTTGCCGGAAGGAGCGGAGGTCAGAAGTGGTTCTAATGTCGGGGGGGAGGTCATTCCAGAAGGTTGGGCCCATCACAGAGAAGGCCCTACTCCTTGGTGTCGCCCGTTGGCATTGCCTAGTGGACGGCACCAGGAGAAGTCCCTCCCTGTGTGAGCGAATTGGCCGCAGGGATGTATATGGGAGGATGCGATCCCGATGTTGAGACTCTAGAAAAAGTGCAGAGAAGAGCAACCAAGATGATGATGGGACTGGAAGCTAAAACCTACGATGAACAGTTGCAGGAACTGGGCATGGCTAGTCTAGGGAAGAGAATAACCAGGGGAGACAGGAGAGCATCATCCAATATTTGAGGGGCTCCCACAGAGAGGAGGAAGGGGGTCAAGCTATTCTCTAAAGCACCCAAAGGCCACACAAGGAACAATGGATGCGACTTGAGGTCCCATGGAAGCTTCTTAGAGGCGCATTCCTTCTTTAGAAGAAGCTCCTGTTTTGTTTGAAAAGGTCCATTTTTAGAATCATTATTTTCACGTGGTTTTCCACTCCCCCCCACTCTAAAGAAGTTCCCTGAAGGAAAATATTAGGATCGTCTTTCTACCTTCTGCAAATTCCATTTTTAAAATGCCCATCGTATGCCTTTGCTCTTTTCCAACGTTTGCATTCCCCGATTTGAAATATTTCTACCTGCCTTTTCAACCATTCAGATTCCCAGAGCAATGGACTGATGAATAATAATTTTTTTAAAAAAGGACAGACCTTATTCTGAAATCCAGAGAGACCTTGCATTAAAACAAAGGAAATCAACAAACTCAAGGCACCAAAGAAAGTGACCCAAACTGTATTATATATATATGTACGTAAAAATGAATATAAAGACTATGATGAACAGACATATGTTAAACAGCAATTATAAAAATGTATATCTAAGAATGAGTTTGAAAGGGAAAAATAAAATAAAAACTTTTTACTATGTAAGGCACCGACTTAAAGTCCCCAAATTCATAACTTTGACCGGGGTGGGGGATTGGTGACGGAAAGCATTACCGGCTATTTCCAGGCAGAAATGTTTAGTCCATCAGTCTCCCCCCCCTTTTGAAATTAATATCTCCAGCTACTTAAAAAGACAAAAATCAATCGGAAACAGAGACAATGAATAATTAAGGCGTTTCGTATTTAACCGGGATCAATAGAAAGTTAAAAATAAATAAATCAAGATTGCGATGGTAGCCACAATATTAAGACAAAAATATATATATATAAGGGGAAACGGAAAAAAAAAACCACTAAAAGCTTTAGCAAACCATTTCTGGAAAATTCAAAAGTTTGGAAGTCAAATCACCTTGCCTGCCCCAATGAGCACAGGTACATCATGTAAGTTGTAAGTTGACAATGGAAATAGCTGAGCTGTAGATATTTCTGTCTTTTACTATCAGTTAGAGAGGCAGTCCTCGACTTACGAACAACATTCGTTTAGCGACCATTCAAAGCTACAACGGCACTGAATAACAGTGACTTACAAAGCCAATCCTCGCGCTTACAACCACTGAAGTATGATTGCAGTCCACGGGATCAAAATCCAGGGACTTAGTAACCGGCGTGCAAATATGACAGTGTCCTGGAGCCACGTTTGCGACCTTCCTAGCTGGCTTCTAAGTCTAACGAGCAAAGGCAGGTTCGCATAATGACCGGATGATTCGCTTAACAACTGCTGAGAAACAAAATTGCAAAAATCAGGCACGGCTGATTTAACCATTGCCTTGTGTAGCAAGGGAGAATAACAGAATAGCAGAGTTGGAAGGGACCTTGGAGGTCTTCTAGTCCAACCTCCTGCTTGAGCAGGAAACCCTAGGTATTTCAGACGAATGGCTGCCCCAATCTGTTCTTGAAAACCTCCAGAGGGAAGGGGAGGAGGAAGGAAGGATAGTAGAATAACAATACAATGTTGGAAGGGTCTTCTAGTCCAACCCCCTCCCTCCCTCCTGTTCTATAATCACCTTTTCCTTCCTTCCCTCGCTTCTCATTTCCTTCCTTCCTTTCTCCCTCCCTTCTCTTTTCCTTCCTTCCCTCCCTCCCTCATTTCTTCCTCCCTCCCTTCCTTCTCTTTTCCTTCCTTCCTTCCTTCCTCCATCACTCCTCCTCCCTCCTTCCCTTAAAAGGAGGTTTTTAAGAAGAGATCGGACAACAACCCTTTGTCTGAAATGATGAGGGTCTCCTGCTTGCGCGGGGGGGGGGTTGGGCTAGAAGACCCCTGAGATCCCTCCAATTCTTTCCTTCTTAAATAATTACAAGGGGAAATCAGAACTCCCGTTTTGAGAACGCTATCCTTGGTGAGGTCCTGTTGAAGGAGGAGCAAACCGCAGTTATAAAGTTGATTTTCTTCTTCTTGCAATTTAAGTGTGTGGTTAGCTTCTTCGTATGGGGCACACATTCATTTGCATGAAAAAAAAAAGAGGGGATGCACCTGGGGTAAAAACAAAACTCACGTGTTTGGGAGTCTCCCTTCCACCTCTGAGAACACGTGAGAAGTTCTTACTTTTCTACTGAGAGACACCCCAAAAATTAAAGTAGGCATTGGGTACGCCTAGCCTAGTGGAAAGAAGGACCAGGGGGTGACATGATAGCAGAGTCCCCTATATTTGAGGGGCTGCGACAAAGAAGAGGGAGGGTGGCAAACTGCTTCCCCCCCCCAAAAAAAGACAAGAAGCAACGGATGGAAAATTAAGGAGAAAATTCCTAACAGCGGGAGCAATTAACCACTGGGACAAATTGCCTTCCGAAATTGTGGATGCCCCAATCCTGGAAGTTTTTAAAGAAAGGACTGGGCAGCCATTTATCAGAAATAGTATAGGATTCCTGCGAGGGCAGGGGGTTGGGCTAGATGACCTTCAAGGTCCCTTCCAACTCTGTTATTCTAAATTCTTCCTCCCTCCCTTCCATCCACTGATCAAGGGGAGATCTGAGCTACAACTAAGGAGACAATTTCCTGACGACGAGAACAATTAATCAGTGGAACGACTTGCCTCCAGAAGTTGTGAATGCTCCAACGCTGGGAGTTTTCAAGAAGAGATTGCACAATTTGTCTGGAAGGGTACATGGTCTTCTTCTCCTTGAGCAAGGGGCTGGGCTAGATGACCTCCAAGGTCCCTTCCAATTCCGTTATTCTAAATTCTTCCACCCACCCACCCACCCACCCTCCCTTCCTTCTTCCTTTCTATCTTCCTTCCCTCCCTCTATTGATCAAGGAGAGAAGCAACCTAGAACCAAGGAGAAATTTCCTGGCAGTGAGAACAATTAACCTCCAGAAGGAACGGCTTGTCTTCAGAAGTTGTGAGTGCCCCAACATCGGAGGTTTTAAGAAGAGATTGTCCTGAATGGTATAAGGAGGCTGTCCTGCTGGAGCAGAGGGTTGGATTAGAAGACCTCCAAGGTCCCTTCCAACTCTAGTATTCTGCAATAGTCCACAAACACTTGCCCCTTCCTTAAGGTCTGTGGTTTGTTTTCCGGCACAGAAACAAAGGGGAAGGAGAAAAAGACCAACCGACCCCTATTGGTGGCATTATTCTAGCCGGACCATTTTTGGAGCGCCGAGCTTCGAACTGGCTGGGAAGGTCTAATTTTGTGGCAGTGACCCGACATATGTCTGGCTCCACCGCTGAGCTACGGCTGCAGACAGCTGGATATCGTTCTTGTCCCTAGCACTCAGTTGCACTTATTGTTCTAAAAGTCAATAATCTGCATTTGTGTGTATTTGCTCCCTGCGCCGAACACTCCCTCCCGATGCTATATTGTTCTCATTGCCTAGGAGTGCCTGTGCTTACTGGTTTCTGGATTGTGTCACACGACAGCTTTCTCGCCCGTGCTTTAATTTCGGAGTTAGAACCGGCGGAGTCCACGCAGTAAGCGGTAAACAGTGGCTTGCCGACAACTGTGGCTTTGCTGCACAGAAACAAACCACGTTTTGGCTTGGTTGTGAACCATCTTTCTTCTTATCCTGCTTATGTACTCGTTCACTGACCGTCGCATAGCTTTTCACGCAAGGGGAAGGAAGCGCAGGAGAACGTGAAAATCAAAACATAGCCAGTTAGAGAGAATTCAAGCACCGTGATTGAAGTTGACTCCGGGCATGCGAGTGGTCCTCGACTTATGACCACAATCGAGCCCAAACTAAGCGTGACGGTTGTTAAGTGACTTTTGTCCCATTTTACGATCTTGATTGGCCCAGTTGTTCAGTGAGTCGCTGCGGTTGTTAAGCGAATTTGTCTTCCCCCCCCTTGACTTTGCTCGTCCTAAGGATTGCAAAAGGACTTCAGGACACTGCAACCGTCATAAATGTGAAGCAGTTGCCAAGCGCCTGAATTTTGATCGTGTGACCTTGGGGATGATGCAACGGTTGTTAAGTGTGAAAAATGGACATAAATCACATTTTTCCCCCTCCGATGCCTTTGTAACTTTGAATGATCATTAAACTATTCCTCATTTATTTTTGAGGTTGTATCCCTATTTGGGAAGCTACTGGAGCCGAATTCCTTATTCCGAGTGCTTTTCCCATTAAAAAAAAAAGTTAAATTCTTTCCCCGTTCCTGTTCCAAACACACTTCCTCGTATCGTACATTGATATGGTGCATCTCGAGGGCAGTACATAAAAGTCACTGCTCCATTTCACATTCCATCGCGACAGAGAAATGCAGAACTCATGCATTCAATAAATATCAGCAAAAGCACAAAAACGGACTGTAAGACTTTCTTTTTCTTGGGAAAGACCTAGATTATTTCCTCACCTAATTTTATTCCTCTCTCCCCCCCCCTCCTCTCTCTGTAACTAAAGTTTGACTGAGGGATGCTATTTTCAGACCCACACACCTCTATCTATCTATCATCTATCTATCTATCTATCTATCTATCTATCTATCTATCTATCATCTATCTATCTATCTATCTATCTATCCATCTATCCATCTATCCATCTATCCATCTATCCATCTATCATCTATCTATCTATCTATCTATCTATCTATCTATCTATCTATCTATCTATCTATCTATCATCTATCTCCCTACCTACCCTGTCTGTCTACCTACCTACCTACCCTCTGTCTGTATGCCTGCCTATCTATCATCTATCTACCTACCTACCTATCTTGTCTACCTACCTACCCTCTGCCTGCCTATCATCTATCTATCATCTATCTATCTATCATCTATCTATCTATCATCTATCAATCTATCTATCTATCTATCTATCTATCTATCTATCTATCTATCTATCATCTACCTACCTACCTATCCTGTCTACCTACCTACCTACCCATCCTCTGCCTGCCTGCCTGCCTGCCTGCCTGCCTGCCTGCCTGCCTGCCTGCCTGCCTGCCTGCCTGCCTATCTATCTATCTATCTATCTATCTATCTATCTATCTATCTATCTATCATCTATCTACCTATCTACCTATCTATCCTGTCTACCTACCGACCTACCGACCCTCTGCCTGCCTGCCTGCCTATCTATCCCCTGTCTGTGTTCCTCCAAACATCACAGTAACTTGGAAGGAGAGAATCCAGAAAGCGAAAAAGACGATAATAATAATAATAATGTTTACTTTTCACTAATATAGGTTTTACTTATAAATGTGGCCATACCAGACGACAGCCGAGTAGTTCAAAAACAAAAGGAACTGGAAAAACCTGTAAAGTTTCAGGATTTAACAGCTGAAAAACAGAAGCTGTGGAATAAACTAACCAGAGTTAACTCAGGAATTAATTATTTGAGTTCTTACAACCCTGCTTATATTGTGTGGGGGTGGGGTGGGAGGATATATTTGAGGGTATTTTTTAGGTAGCCCTCAACTTAAAACCACTCATTTAGCTCCCAATTCCGGTCATCAGCCGAGGATTACCCGTTGGCTTGGGCTAAAAGCTCAAACATCAGAGAAAGTTCCACCTAAGCTGGACTAGAATTGGCATTACAAGGGGTACAGCTAGAGTGGTGGTCTTAAGTAGAGATACAAACCAGATATTCACAGGATAGGAAACATGGAAGGCACTGCCAAAGAATACACAATATTAGACAAGCTCTTGATAACGAGGCAGAAGATAGGTTGATTAAAGTGTTGTACAGATGATATCTGCTTGAATATAAACTTGAGGAAGAACATGTTAAGGAAACTACTGTTGCCTGGGTGAAAAAACTTGGTTACAGTTTGGAATTGGCTAAATGGGAAAGACTTTGGACACTCAATTGGAAATTAACAATGGCCAGGGCCTCTAAGGAAAATCTGAGCAAGATGTTTTATAGATGGCACCTTCCCCCAGCACGGCTCTCTAAAATGCTTAAAAATTTGCCTCCAAATTGTTGGAAATGCCAAAACAAAAAAAGACCACCAGGCCCCTTTTTTCCCATATGTGGTAGACATGCAACGATGCAAAAAAGATATTGGAGGATGCTACAATTATGGCTGGAGCAAATGGTGGGAGATCAAATTCTGTTTAAACCAGAAACGTTCCTCCTAGGTATAATACCAGAGGGGTATAAGAAGGATGTGCTTTATTTAGTTATCCATGTATTGACAGCGGCGCAAATAACCTACGCGCGGTATTGGGAAAAAGAAAGGATCCCATCAGTTAGACATAATTAGAAAAATCTTGGCGTTGCGCGGAAGCAGATAGGCTCACTCTCGAATTAAAAAAATAAAGGGGAGTCGGAATGTTATGAAGTTTGGAACAGATTTTATTATTGGTATAAGACGAGGTGACAAGACCAGAACAAATTGTAAATAATGGGATTGCATAGAAGGATAGATAATGTACTAAGCAGACTGACAGTTAACGGATGAGGTTATGTGCATATATACTGTGAATGTGTGGCCATAACTAATGTTAATAACTAACACACACTCTCTCTCACTTAGTGTAAATCTTCCGGTCTCCTGCCACAACAACTCGTTTGTCCGGTTACTCCAAACCGTGATTCCAGTTATGTTTGTTTCCCTCTCTCTCTCTCTCTCTCAGCAGTTATGTTTGTTCTGATCTGAATAAATACCCGTTGAAGAATTAACCGAAGGAGATAAGGCTATTTGACTCAAAGGAGGCCAGAGAGGAGGAAATTCTGCTTTCCTTCCAGCCCCTCTTGTAAAAGAGGAGGGGGCGAGAATAACAAGAGCTGGAAGGGACCTTGGAGGTCATCCAGATGGCACGCAGTGGGGCGGCGGCGGCGGGGGGGAGTTCAGATGGCTTGGAGTTGATTACTTGCTTAAAAGAGGGAAGGGCATCCGTGCTTCTCTAGTAGAGAAAAGATAGGATGAAAATGACTTCAATAAAATCCCTGAATTGCACTTTGAAAGATCGAGGTTTTGATGCAACAAACAGAGACACAGGTTTATTTCACGCCTCCCCTAAGCAGCTCATCGACTCCTCCCTGTGAGCGAGTAAACCACGGTTTCTCCCCCCCCCCCCACTCCGGAACATCTGAATCAGGAAATCATAGTCAACCGGAGCCCAGCGGTTAGTTAGATATATAGTCTGTTAAGAGATTTTTGTAGATTGTTCTGTTTGGGGTTACCCTCAGCGACCGTGGTTAGGTTTTTAAAAACTCTTTGTTGGTCTTTGAGCTGGCGATTTCTCCCCAGAAATCGATTCAACCAACCGAGCGAAGCACGTATTAAGAAAGGTTTAAAACGGACAAGAGGGTTTGGATCCAGATTCCGGTTATTGTTTTTTGGGAGGTGATGGGAAAGTTGTGATTAATTAGAGTTCGGGGTTTGCTTTGCGGCGGTCAAAGGAGAAAATGGATGGGATTCGTGCACTGAAGGATCTTGATTGTGGGAATGCGTAAAAGTGTTCCCCGCGAGACAACACGGAGGAGGGGTGTTTGCCCCAAGAAACAAATCTTGGGGTCCTTGGTGGTTGTCTTGCAGACGTTTCATTACCCAACTAGCTAACCTCATCAAGCGATAGAAGGGAGTGGGGGGGTTTGCTCGCTTCCATTCCTTTTTTAGCACTGATGATGTTACCCGGTTGGGTAATAAAACGTCTGCGAGAAAACCACCAAGTTCAGAGAAACCCCAACGATCTCACAGTTCAATCCAGAGCTACAAATATATTCTCTTCGGTTTGTACACTCCAGAGTTTTTTTTCAATCTGGGCCACTTTTAAGAGATGTGGACTTCCACTCCCAGAATAGTCCACATCTCTTAAAAGTGGCCCAGATTTTTTTGGGGGGGGGGGGGGTGGAAACCTGCTTTACACCAACGAAACAGGAAAACGAGTTTCACCATACACACTGTGGCTTTGGGTAGTTCTGGATTTTGGGGGGTTTTTTTTGGCTAGTCTGTCGAAATCTCCCATGAAACAGTTCCTCATCTGGAGGAGGAGAAGAAATGAAGAGAAAAGAGGGGTGGGGGTGGAGGAAGATCCTTAAGAGCTGGCTCAGTCTTGCAGTCCTCTCACTGCTGATCCCCAAACCCTAATTGAAGAAGTTTGAGCTATTGTTTTCCCCAGTTGCAATGGATGGCTGTGAAGGTTGGACCATAAGGAAGGCTGAGCGCCAAAGAATGGAGGCCTTTGAACTCTGGTGCTGGAGAAGACTCCTGCATTGAGTCCCTTGGACTGCAAGGCCATCCAACCGGTCAGTCCTAGAGGAGATCAACCCTGGCTGCTCTTTAGAAGGCCGGATCCTGAAGAGGAAACTCAAATACTTTGGCCACCTAATGAGAAGGAAGAAGGACTCCCTGGAGAAGAGCCTCATGCTGGGAACGATGGAGGGCAAAAGAAGAAGAAGGGGACAACAGAGAAGGAGGGGGCTGGATGGAGTCACCGAAGCAGTCAGCCTGAGCTTCAATGGACTCCAGAGGATGGAAGAGAACAGGAAGGCCTGGAGGAACGTCATCCATGGGGTCGCAATGGGTTGGACACGACTTCGCCACTAACAACAAGCATCTGAATATTTCTATGGAACGATGAACGATTCCAGGATCCTTTCAATTCCTTGCAGTCTGTACCTGGGAGGCCAAGAAGGAACTAGGTAATACTGTTGGCTCAGATTTTATCCACTGAGAGAAACTTCGGTTACACCTTGCAGAGAAAGCCTCCAGTCTATTACAACTGGCTTCCAAGAATTGTGCAGTGGCACAAAACACACACACACACACACACACCCATAAATAAGTCCCTGGCTCTTTTCTAAGACAATTCCTGCCTTCTCAAATAAACAATGGCTTGCTAAGAGAAAAGCCCAAGAATGGAATTTAAAGTTGGATTCCCCCCCCCCTCTCAAAGCACATCAAGTAGAGTCGATATTAATCGTTTTATCGATGGCTAGAGAATGAATAAATATAAGAAGTGAAAGTAGGTGTGCAAAATACAGAATAGAGTCGACACAATTAATAGAGCTAAATAAATCAAGAAGAGAATTGTTATAGCAATTCGATTTAAGGTGTTGGTAATTAAGCAAGGAAAAGACTAAATAATGAATATGATTGCAAATCCTAATTGTTATAGATATTTGTACCCAAACGACACAATGTTTAATGGGAGACGGATTGTTTATATTAAACTAAAGTAAACATTTTTTTTTTTTAAAAAGGATATTTCATGTGCCGTCCATCACTTTCCTAGCCACTAAGCTGTTTTTCCAAAAGGGGAAAAATAAGACAGAGAAACAGGCGGACTAAGTAAGCACTTGGCCTTGGATTCAAATCCAGCTTCCAGGCCCGATTTGTTGAGGAAAGGTTTGCTTAGAATTTAGCTCCCTCTGCTGATAACTGCCAAGCCCAATGCCAACGCAAGGCTTTGCCAGCAGATGGTCTGCAAGAGATAAGGCCATGCCTACTTCCAGACAACAGTGGAACCATAGGGCTCTGGTCAGGGGATCGCATGACCTGTGGGGACGCAGCAACCGTCATAAATGTGAACCGGTTGCCGAAGCATCCGAATGTAAATCACTAGGACAGGGGGAAGCTGCCACGGTCGTAAGTGTGAAAAATGGTCCGAAGTCACTTGTTGTAACTTCCAACGGTCACTAAATGAACAAAGCAAAGTCTTTCCAGGGGGGATTTACAGTCACAGACCTTATCTGGCTTGGAGAGCTGCCAGGCCGATCTCTGCAAAACTTGGCCAGGAGTTTCGGAGAGTCACCAACCAATTAAGCGAACTAATGGTCTCCTGCAAACTCCACTCCCCTGTCGCTCCTCTTTAATTTCCTCTGGGAGGGGCCATTCACCGTCCACCTGTGGCCTTACTCCCAAGTCGACCCCTGTTCTTTAGCTCTTCCCTTCATGTCTGGCAACTCTGCACATGCGCACACTGGGAACAGGCTCCAGCTGTTCTTCTGCCTCACTAATGTCTGACTCCGAAGGCAGCTGATAACTGGCATGCGGCTCTTTCCACCTCTCTGCCTCCGACACAGAACCCTCATCAAAGTCTTCCCCAGACGCCAGGGCTGGCCCAGGTTCCTCCCCAACCTCCTCACTGTCCGAATCTGCTGCCAGCTCTGCTGGTGGGGTACAACACTGTCCTGGAAAATATAAGGGGCCAGCCTTTGCCGCTTTGGCCTGGTCTACCCAAAGCGAAGAGGAAATATGCCAGCAGTTTGGGGAGTGGCCTCAAGGTGGCCACGCCCTCTCAGCTGCCCCTGCCCCACCCAAGGTCAACCACACCCGTGATGTGGCCCTGAATGAAACTGGGTTCGACACCCCTGCTTTCAAACCTCCGCCAGGGAGAATGGAGGTGCTTAGTCTTTGGGAGTCTTAGGTCCAGGCATTGAATGCCTCTTTCTCCAAACCCAGCACCTGCCCGGTGGGTTCCCATCATCCCCTGCCAGCCCAGGCCCGAGGCTGGGAAAAGCAGCTCTGGTGCAGGCTTGTCTGGAACCCTTATGGTTTTGGCTCCGGCTTCAGCTGTACGGGGCCTTTGTTTTGATAATTGCAGGGTTAGGAAAGAGCACCAGTGACTCATTGGGCAATGCCCGTTTTATTCTGCTTTGGAAATGATATTGAAGAGAAAAAAAAGTGGGGAGGGAGGGGGAGAAACACATTTGGCTCGTAGCCCTGGAAATCCTCCCCATTTTGGACCGTCGTGAAGGCTGTGACGTTTGCACAAATTCCCCCCCCTCTCCCCTCCCCAATTGTCTCACGTTGAATTCCTCCCTCCCCACTCCCCTCTCTAAATTTCCTGTTTATCTTTTCGCTGAGGTTGGCAACGGGATTGGAAAGGGCCGTGGGCTCTCTCGCCCTCCCAAATCCGAAATCAGGAGGGCTTCTGGATCCTCTGCGGACGGAAACCCCGGGTCACAGTTCTCGGTTCAGGTGTCGAAGCCAAAACTCGGGCAGAAAGGCGGAAAACAAGAGAGGAATGCGGTCCGCGTGTGGGAAAGAGGAAGACGGGTTAGAATAGAGGTGTAGTCCTCAACGTACAATCGTATATTAAAGCAAGAAAATAGATGTCGCAACCTTGGCTTCATGTTCGACAAAAATGCCAGCAGATGCCCCTAGAGTCGGGAACGGCTAGCACATATGTACAAGGGGGGCCTTTACCTCTACTTTTACTGTGGCCGTAAGCTGAGGACTACCTACAATTTATGGGGTTGGTAAATCCTTCCTTCCTTCCTGGGTTATCTGAGGAGCCGATTCTCTCTGATTAGATCAACCCACTCTATTAGCGCCGGCAGAGAAGGCAGTCTGCGGGTGCCATCTGTCAGGGAATTGCATTTGGTGGGTCCCAGGTGCTAGGCCTTCTCTTGTGAAAACCTCTCCCCCCACAAATTCGTTTAACCCCCGTCCTTCTTCACGTCCCCGAATTCTCTCAAGGCTCTCACAAACCATGTTTAGATGACTCCACTATCTATTAAACGGCTGGCCGGGGAATTCTGGGAGTTGAAGTCCACAAAGTCTTAAAAGTCGCCAGGTTTGGAGAGCCCCGGTCCAAAATGACCATAGAGCTGTCTCTTAATGCTGGCTGGGGAATTCTGGGAGTTGAAGTCCACAAAGTCTTACAGTTGCCAAGGTTACAGAGCCCCTAACATAGAGAATAGGAAGCTACACTGGTTCAGTTATTATAATGGCCTGATCTGGTTTAAGGCAACTTATACAATAGCAGAGTTGGAAGGGACCTTGGAGGTCTTCTAGTCCAACCCCCTGCCTAGGCAGGAAACCCTATACAGTTTCAAACAAATGGCTGCCCAACATCTTCTTGCTGTGGACCTTCCCACACCTGATCAATATCCCCAATCTTACTTCTATTAATGTTCCTAATTAAGTGCTTTATCCGTGGTGGCGTGGAGTGTGGTCCTGCAGGCAACTTCTGCTGACTGCAATTTGGCAGTTCGATCCTGACCAGCTCCAGGTTGACTCAGCCTTCCGTCCTTCCGAGGTGGGTCAAAGGAGGACCCAGATTGTTGGGGGCAAGAGGCTGATGCTGTAAAATGCTTAGAGGGGGGGTGTAAAGCGGTATATAAGTCTACGTGCCATTGCTATTGAGTGCTATCCTCTTCTAAGTTGGGGGGAAAAAATCCCATCAAAAGCCTTTTTCTTTTGGGTGACAATTTCTTTTGGTACACAAATATTTCTTAATTATCTTGCTCACTGTCTGTCATCTGGGTGGAAAATCATATATCTTTCCTTGCTCCTTACGTCTAGCAATCCTGAAGTCTTTTCATTTTATAGAACCCCCAAAAAAACAACCCAACCCATTTTTTTTATGTCAATCAAAACATCATATGTTCAAGCCTGAAAGGAAATTGGGCATCAACAATTACATAGGGACAACTAAAACGCAGCTGTTTAATTGTTTAAAATGACTTTATTTACTACAAATTACGGCAATTAAAACTTGGTCTAGGGCTGTTATCGTAACTTATTCCTCCTCTCCAGTAGCACAGTGAAGAAGTATTTACAGCAAGGTTTATTCTATCCAGGTAATCCTTGACTTACGGCCACAATGGTGCCCGAGCTTTTCGTTAGTAAGCAAGAGAGCTGTTGTTAAGTGAGTTTTGCACCCTTTACAAACTTTTCTTGCCACCGTTGCTAAGCGAATCGCTGCAGCTGTTAACTGAGTAACACGGCTACGAAGCACATCCGGCTTCCACCATTGACGCCGCTGGTCTGAGGGTCGCAAAAGGGGATCGCGTGGCCCTGGGACGCTTCGACCGTCATAAGTACATGCCAGTTGCCAAGCGTCTGAATTCTGACCGCTGCAATGGTTGTAAGTGTGAAAAACGGTTGTTGTAAGTCACTTTTTTCAGCGCCAGTGTGACGTCGAACGTTCACTAAATGAATGGTTATTAAGTCGAGGACTGCGTGCACCATGGTAGGACAATATATTACAATTATTATTAAGTAAGGAGAGCATTTATATCTTACGACGCCGAGAACTGATTGGGAAAAGAGTGAAAACTGACTCAGTAGTTTTTCCCGTGGCTTTTTTCACCCCTCTGAGTTTACTTTATTGTCACTGCACATCGTACAACAAAATTAAATGCCGTCTTCGGTGTACATTGTAACTAGACAAATGAAAACACAAACACACCTCCTTCACATTCAATATATAATTGAAACTGAAAACTTCTGATATTGCATTAATATTGCACTATATCATAGAATTCAATGTGGTTACTGCCCTGGGAGAGAAGCTCTTTTTTAGCCTATTTGTCCTGGTTTTTATTGTCCTGTACCGGCTGCTAGATGGTAATAGTTCCAAAAAAAATTGCCCAGGATGAGATGGATCTTTAAGGAAGTTTTGAACTCTCTTAAGGCAGCGGGACCCTCTGGAGGGCTGTCCTATCTGCCACTGTGCAATTGGCAAACCAGAGACAGGTGCAGTAAGTTAAAATACTCTCTAGGGTGCAGGTAGGAGGTCACCAGCATCAGATTAACCATCAAACTTATACAAAAAAGCAAGTTTCCCACTCCCTTCCCTTTCCAACCCCTGGTAAAAAGCCAGCCCACTCCTGCAGTGGCCCAACCGAAATACAATTAACCATGGTTTTGTTTTTTCTTTTTGCCCGACAAAATTAGCTACTTAACATTTGCAAGTCAGCGACGTGACAAATATTCTGCATCTCTCTCTCTCTCTCTCTCGTCTCTCTCTCTATCAGTGGAGGAAGGTAAAAAGGAAATACATGACTTTCTGCCACAATGCAAGACGAGAAAAAGACGGCAAGAGGATGCGGGTAAAAGTCCTTGTCTCGCAATCGTTCGTTTAGTAGCTGTTCGCAGTTACAACGGGGTTGGGGGGGGGGGGAAAAGTGACTTAGGATCGTTTTTTCACACTTACGATCATGGCGGTATCCTCCCGGTAACAAGACCAAGATATGGGCAACTGGTTCATATTTATGACAGGTGCGGTGATTCCCTTTTGTGACCTAGGGATGATAATTTGGGGTAGCCTGAATTCGTAAGACTGAGGACTGTACAATGATAATTGTTCAATTGTTCCCATCTAGGATTTCCCGCGAGGTCCCTCCTAAAACAACCCTGGTTTTCCTTAAGTCATATATTCATGCTGTGGTCTCGACCAGTAGCCAGAGGGTCTAGATTTATTGCAAAATTAATGCCCCCCCCCCCCCCGTCCTCTGGAAATGGACAGTGACGAGGAGATGCTAAGGTGGACTAGAATTCACTGTCTCCTGGTAATTGGCCCAAAGTCTCCAAGACAGCTTTTATGCCTAAGGCAGTACTAGAACTCACCATTTTCTGATGATTGGATCAAAGTCACCCAGCTAGCTTTCATGCCTAAGGCAGAACTAGAACTCACCGTCACCTGGTGATGGGCTTAGTCTCCCAGCCAGCTTTCATGCTTAAGACAGAACTAGAACTCACCGTCTCCTGGTGATTGGCTCAAAGCCAACCCAGCTAGCTTCTATCCATTACTCATCCACCCCAAACTCGTAGCTGTTTCTTGCAATACAGGCCACGACACAACTTAAGGGGATCCACCTAAATCCACCACCTAAAACAGGACTGTCTGCTTCCACTTCCTGATCTTGGGAGGTGTGCTTTGTCTTTTTTTAAAAAACAAAATTGGCAAGTCTGCCTCTTTAGCGAATCTGAGCCATTCCTGGCAGGCAGGAATCGTGGGGACGAAAATACGGAAGATCGGGACATCTCCAAATATCCTTTTTCTCAGAAACCGAAAATGCGACGGGGAGGAAAAAAAAATAAGTCCAGTTTTGGTTTCGGTACTATTAATAAGGAGAAATCCCGGGGTTTTCCTCCAAGCAAAAACCCTGGCCTGCTAAATCTACCCTGCGCGCCAATGCTGCTCTATTTCGATCGCCCTTAAATCGCCTGGCACGAGGCTTCCCTTGCCTAGCGACTTTGAAAGGCTCGCGGCTAATTACGGGAACGCATCAGGCAACGTAGCCCAGAAAGCATCCCACAATGAAATCCGGGAGAAGTAATTAGGGAGATCAATTAATAGCAATAATCATCCGGCAACACGAGAAATCCATTTAAAGCTTGCAAAGGAGACTTCCCCCGGAGAAAGGATATTGAGAAAGCGGCTTGAACGGAGGACGAATGGGGAAATCACGCTGTTAGCGGTGATGATATTATAAATCTATTCGAATGAGCAACCCTGTGGCTGGCGATGACTCAGTCTTCCGGAGGAAACCCATCTCCATCTCACCTTTCTTTAGCGTTTTGGTCTCTTGGAAAGCAACCACTGATATTGCCTCAGTCCAGGTTTGACTGTTTGATGAATACGAAAAATGAGTCTTGGGTCCCCCTTGTTGGTTCATAAGTTTTTTTTTTAAAAAAAACCTCACCATTATTATTATTCTTTATTCTATATATCTAAAAACGGCTGTGTGTTGTGTACCAGCATAACTCTGGAACGCCTGGAGCAATTTCAACCAAACTTGGAACACAGGTGACTTGCCCTCTGGAAACAAATACTATGGGGTGGGGTGGGGTGTATGGCACCCCTAACACCCCTCGGGGGTGGTGGTGTTCTGTTAAGATACATCCTGTTGTGCCGTAAAATGGTTTCTACTGTACTGCTGTAAAATGGCTTCCCAGTACTCCACAAGGGGGCTCCCTCTGGTAAGGAGGAAAATCCAACATTAGAAATTACGCTTGGTCCGGATATTTCCCCCCTATAAATAAATACCCAGGCAACGCCGGCTTATCGGCTAGTTTTTATAAATAAGTCAAGGTGGCAAACATATCCAATCTTCCTCCTCTGATGTTTCTCACAACTATGAAGTGGGTTGGGCTGAGAGAGAAGGGCTGACTCAAAGTCACCCAAATGGCTTTCATGCAGAAGGCAGGACTAGAATTCACCACCTGGCCCAAGTCACCGAGTCAGCTTTCGCACCTAAGGCGGGACTAGAATTCCCTGTGTCATGGGGATTGGCCCAAAGTCACCTAAGGCAGGACTAGAACTCCCCGTGCCCTGGAGATTGGCCCAAAGTCGACTAAGGCGGGACTAGAACACCCCGTGTCCTTGGGATTGGCCCAAAGTCACCCAAGGCAGGACTAGAACTCCCTGTGTTCTAGAGATTGGACCAAAGTCAGCCAGCCCGATTTGATGCCTAAAGCAGGGCTAGAACTCACAGCCTCCCAAAGTCACCCAGACAGCTTTTATGGTTAAGATGATGCTAGAAATCACAATCTCCAGGTTTCCTGCCTGGTGCCTTCACCCCTAAGCAAAAGAAAGAGATTTGGGGAATTGTGATATACACAGCAGTTCAAAAGGCCCAAAAATGTCTCTTTTCCAAATGCTCGGTACGTTCCCCCCCACTCTCCCAAACAGAGAGAATTCAGGTTGGGTTGCAGACAGCCCATGGGTGAGGCAAGTCAGTTGCCTGGTTTCTGTTTGCAGGGTCACACACACACACACACACACAGCCTGCACAACTGCAAGCCTGTTGAGAGCTGCAGCTTTCTCTCACACCTCCACCTCTCTAACCCCCATCGGGAGTTGTATTTCTAGCCAAACTTGTTCTAACAAAACCCTCTTCTTCTTTTTTTCCCCTCTAGGACCACGGAGGACCCAGCTCTGTCTACTCTCCATCATCTCATTTTTCGAGGGCCACGCAAGACGCTCGGAGATGCCCATCCTCCCATAGGCGGAAGACAAGAGAAGGATCCCACCCACCCCCACCCCCCATATCAGAACATTTTCCTGGGAAACTCCCGTGGCAGACATTCCCTAGATGTAGGAAATCTAACTCTCAGAATCCCTCCGCTGGCCTGGCTTCAAGATATGTGGGTCTTGTGCAAGTTGGACACCATGTTCCTTCCTTTGCTTCGGGTGCCGTATAATCTCTGGAACGCCTCTAGCAATTTCAACAAATATGACTTACTCTCTGGAAACAAATACTATGGGGGTAAGAGACCCCCAACACCCCTCGGGGGGTGTTTTCTGTTAAGATACAGCCTGTTGTGCCTTAAAATGGCTTCTACCATACTGCCGCAAAATGGCTTCTACTGTTCAGTGCAGTGGAGTTGCCATGGTAACGGCCTCACAGTACACCACAAGGGGGCTCCCTCTGGTAAGGGGGGAAAATCCAACATTAGAAATTACGTTTGGTCTGATATATGTGATACCACGAAGGTTTAGTATTGTTAAATAGACTAACACGAGGCAACGGAATGATGTTGTATGTATGATTTTAATATCTAGAATGTTTTGTTTCAAATGATGGAATAACAATTGGAGCTAAACAACTGATGTATAATGATGCTATATGTATGAATCCAATACCTAGAATATTTTGTTTCAAATGAAGGAAGAACAATTACAGTGGTACAACTGATATACCACGCTAATAATGTATTTATGTTTACCTAACGGACAATTTGTGATTTGATATGTAATTGCAAGTGGCGATAATGGAAAGGATGCACAAAAATTTGTAACCAAACGACACGCTATATGAAACAGTTGAAGGTTATGTTTTTATGTTGTTGTTTTTAAAAAAAAGAAATTACGTTTGGTCTGGACTTATAAATAAATAATTTTATTTATTTATTTATAAATAAAAAAATTTATTTATAAATAAATACCACCAGGTTATCGGCTAGTAAATTAATAAATATGTTTTAGCTGATTTTTCTGATTTCGGAAGACACGAAAGGCTTTTTTTCTTTGAAAGTCAGGCAACACTTGGGAAATTCCGGTCGATGAAAAGCTAAATGAGGACGCGTCTTTTTATTCCCCTCCTCCTTGATTAAAAAGAGACAGCTGCTGCTCAGAGTATGGCAAAGCCCTTTCTCAAAGGTGCTTTTTTCAAAAGGCAACTGGAACATTTTATTTTTCTGGAGGAAAAAAAAAAGAAAGGGAAAAATAATAGTCTAACTGCCTTTGGCAAAAGCACTTTTGAGACAACTCTGACGTGGAGGACGACCGGGAATCTCCACCAACCACAAAAGGCCCTTCGTATTCACTTCACCAGACATTGCACAGGTAGTCCTCAACTTACGACCACAATTGAGCCGAAACATTTCTGCCGCGAAGGGAAACATTGGTTACGTGAGTTTTGCCCCATTTTACAGCTTTTCTTGCCACGGTTGCTAAGTAAACCACTGCAGTTGTTAAGTGAGTAACCCGGGTCGTTAAATAAATCCAGCTTCTCCACCAACTTTACTTGCAAGAGGGTCGCAAAAAGAGAAATTGTGTGACTGCGGGTGACACAACGGCTGTCAAGTGTGTGAAAACGGTCCCAAGTCCTGTTTTTCAGTGCCGTTTTTAACTTTGAATGGTCGCTAAACGAATTGTCTTATGTCAAGGACTACCTGTACCGTTTTCCCCCCAAAATAAGACAGGGTCTTACTTTCTTTTGAACCCCAAAATAAGTGCTTGGCCTCATTTTCGGGGAGGCCTTATTATTTTTGAGGCGCAGGAGATGGCGAGCGTGGTCACCTCGTGGCTGCTGCTGTGGGAGGGCTTATTTTAGCGCATGCACCCAAAAGCCCGATTGGGCTTATTATCCAGGGAGGGCTTATTTTTAGGAAAAACATGGTAATAAATCCCCGGGAATGAAACCCTGCATTTTGCTCAGTGGCTAAGAGCAATAACTCCACAGGCCCAGTAAGGGAAAAGAAGATTCTTTATCCCCAGATTGAGTTCTTAAAACCAGAGAATGCCCTTTATAAAAAGTAGCCGTGACTAGCTTTCGATCTTCTGCTCTTCCTGCCCAAAACGGGCATAATTTGGGCACAGCTGCTCCTCGGGCAGGGCTAAACCGACAACAACAAATAGGGATTCTGCCCCCAGGGCTTTACACTCTAAATTTCACTTTAAAAAAATAATAATAATAATGGATGCCGCGTGGGTGGATGGAGCGAAAAGAGATAATCTCCTCTTAAGCAACAGGAAAGAACCTGCCTTTAGTTCGGTTACATGGCTGGACTGATTTTTCCCTTTTTTAAAATTTTTTATTTTTCCAGGCTGCGTGCGTGCGTTGTATGCAATTTAAAAGGAAAAAAAAAAAGTTCAGGCAATACTGTTAGGAACAAAAGCGGCACACCACACCACTCAGGTATTCAAGGAGACAGAAGGCTGCGGGCACAAAAAAGAAAAAAGAAAAAGGCATTTAAAGTACTCGAGAGAATTTTTGAGTGCTGGGGGGCATGCAATCTAATTCTTGCCCTACCTCCATCGTGTTCTGTGCGTGTCTATTCAAGACCGGCTTTTATGGATTAGTTATTTATTAGTTTTAACACACTTTAAGCACCTTACTGAACCGGCAATCACAGCAGGGACAAAGGCGCAGCTTCCTTGACCAACTCTCTCCAGGTTGGCGGACTTCAACTCCCAGAATTCCCTTAGCCAGCAAGCTTTGGATCTTGAATTTGGGTCTAGCAATAGCAATGCCACTTGGACTTATATACCGCTTTGCAGTGTTGGGCAGTCCTCTCTACGTGGTTTAGAGAGCCAGCCTCTTGCCCCCCCCCCCAACAATCTGGGTCCTCATTTGACCCACCTCGGAAGGACGGAAGGCTGAGTCAACCTTGAGCCGGTCGGGATCGAACTGCTGACAGTGGGCAGCTTGCAATACTGCATTCTAATCACTGGGAGGGAGGGAGGGAAGGAAGGGCAATAGCATTTATATACTGCTTCACAGTGCCTTACAGCCTTCTCTAAGAGGTTTACAGAGTCAACTTTTTGCCCCCAACAATCTGGGTCCTCATTTTACCCACCTTGGAAGGACAGAAGGCTGAGTCAACCTTGAGCCGGTCAGGATCAAACTACTGACAATGGGCAGCCTGCAATACTGCATTCTAACCACTAGGAGGGAGGGAGGGAGGGAGGGAGGGAGGGAAGGAAGGAAGGAAGGAAGGAAGGAAGGAAGGAAGGACAATAGCATTTATACTTATATACTGCTTCATAATGCTTTTACAGCCCTCTCTAAGCGGTTTACAGAGTCAGCCTCTTGCCCCCAACAATTTGGGTCCTCATTTTATCTACCTCGGAAGGACAGAAGGCTGAGTCAACCTTGAGCTGGTCAGGATCGAACTGCTGGCATGCGGGCAGAGTTTTAACCTGCAATGCTGCCTTCTAACCCTTGCACGTGGCTGGCTCAGGCACTCTGGGAGTTGAAGTCCACAAGTTCTCCTTCCCTGCCCTTGTTCAATGCATGGAACGCATGCATTTAAGATGCACACCCTGCTAGGGGTGAGGAAGGGGGCTGCCAGGTAAACAACATTTTAAGAAGAAAGACGGGCACCAAGCCACCTTGGGCCACCGGTGGAAGACGGCTGCAAGACACACAAAAACCCATCAGCTGTTTTTTTTTTCCAGGAGAGGAATTAAGCAGAGACAACCGTCTGCAATCCCGGTTGTGACTCATCCTGTGGAATCAGCACCTCTTCGCCCGAGGCCCCGCCAGGACAGGAGGTATCAAAAGCTCCCCGTTTGTGCAAAATTCTCTTGCCCTCCTTCTTGTGCGCTCAAGTGAATAAGTGTCTCCAGCACCATAAACATCGCACACAGGCACGCATACAAACACGCTGGGAAGAGTTCGGCTAAGCGAGGGCCATTTCCACAGCAACAGAAAATCCCAGACCTTTCTTTCGAGGATGGAGCACTGACAAGGAGAGCTTCCCAGCTTTGGAAAAAACGCGGACAAGTATTGGTAGCCTAGAAATATGCATCAATAGCCATAGTCCTTAGACTTAGATACAGCTTTTTGCAATGTTTTTCCAGCCCTCTCTCAGCGGTTTACGGAGTCAGCCTATTGCTCCCAACAATCTGAGTCCTCGTTTTAACGACCTCGGAAGGACGGAAGGCTGAGACAACCTGGAGCTGGTCAGGATTGAACTGCTGGCGGTGGGCAGAGCTAGCCTGCGGTATTAATCACTGGGAAGGAAAGAAGGAAGATAATAGCAATAGCTCTTAGACTTATATACCGCTTTCACAGTGCTTTTACAGCCCTCTCTAAGTGGTTTACAGAGTCAGCCTCTTGCCCCTAACAATCTGGGTCCTCCTTTTACCGTCCTCAGAAGGACGGAAGGCTGAGTCAACTTTGAGCTGGTCAGGATTGAACTGCTGGCAGTGGGCAGAGCTAGCCTGCGGTATTAAACACTGGGAGGGGGAGAGGGAGGGAGGGGAGGAAGGAATAGCACTTATGCATCGTTTCACAGTGCTTTTACAGCCCTCTCTAAGCGTTTACAGAGTTAGCCTCTTACGTCCAAGTATCTGGATCCTCTTTTTACCGTCGTCAGAAGGACGGAAGGCTGAGTCACCCTTGAGCCAGTCAGAATCAAACTGCTGGCAGTCGGCAGCATTAGCCTGCAATACTTCATTCTAACCACTGCGCCACCAGGGTTCCATACAGGCAAGTCCTCATTCATTTAGCGACCACTCCAAGTTCCAACGGTACTGAAAAAAAGCGAGTATACGATTGGTCCCCACACTTATAACCATTTCCGCTACCCCCAGATGAATTGTGGCCCTCTTGGAAGTCCGGCTCCTGCTAAATCCACTGCTTTAAAAAGTTTGCCAAGGAAACGCGATGATGGATAAAATTGCGATGGGCTATGCGAAAATTAAAAGGGGCGCGGTGGCTCAGCGGCTAAGACGCTGAGCTTGTCGATCAGAAAGGTCGGCAGTTGGGCGGTTCAAATCCCTACTGCTGCGTAACAGAGTGAGCTCCCGTGACTTGTCCCAGCTTCTGCCAACCTAGCCGTTTGAAAGCACGTTAAAAAAATGCAAGTAGAAAAATGGGAACCATCTTTGGCGGGAAGAGAAGAGCGTTCTGTGCACCTCCGGTGTTGAGTCATGCCGGTCACATGACCCCGGAGACGTCTTCGGACAGCGCTGGCTCTTCCGCTTTGAAACAGCGATGAGCACCGCCCCCTAGAGTTGGGAACGGCCAACACATATGTGCGAGGGGAACCTTTATGCGAAAACTTCCTTCCGGGAGGCGGTGGATGGGCCCCACAGTCCTTCCTGGACTCTGTTCTCTGCTCTCCTTCAGGACTCCCCCCCCCCCCGTCCTCTGCCATTCAAAAGCCACTGCCCTTGTGACTCCCTGCTCCTGCCAACAACCTGGACGGTGGCCAGGAAGGCCCAACCCGTTTGGAAAGCAGCCCAGAGGCCTCTGCTTGTTTGCACCCAAGCTGGAAGTAGCATTTGAAAGCCTTTTTTTTTTGGGGGGGGGGGGTTGGTTTTGAGTCAGAAACTCCGACCCGGCACGGGCTGAAAACCGTCACAGTGCTTATCCTTGTTTACAAGCACCGTTCTGGAGTTGAGCAATCCTGCTTCTACCCTGGCAGGACGTCAATCATATAGAAACGGCCAAGGGAGAAGGAGGGGAAAAAAGGAGGAGGAGGAGTGGGGGGGAAGAGGACGGCTTTGTATGCGCCACAAGATCCACTGCACACCAGGAAGTGTGCCAACTCTGCGGAGACGTCGGCCGGAGAAGGAACAGCAGCCCGAAGCTGGCGAGGCCTGTCTGGAGTGGCGGCTTCCAAATTCACCCACCGCATCCAGCTGGTGGGTAAAATGCCTCCGATGAGGTCTTTTAAAAAGCCCGGCCATGGCTAAATCTTTCGTGGCCGCTGACGGGTCATTTACGGCGCTGAAGAAAGGACCCTTTTCATCGTTTCCCCCCCTCCTCCTCAAAAAGAAGGGTGTTTTGTTGTTTTTTTGCTAGAACACATCTGAATGAGGCGAGGAATCCAAAAATGCAACTGGAAATTCGAGCTTATTTTTTTTTTAATCTTTTGCTTCCCCCCCCCCCAAAAAAAGACTTTGGGGTCAGAGTTCAGCTGGGATGAGGAAGACAGCTATACGTTCACTTGTTATGAGTACCAAAAGTGCACATATGAAAAAAGTATCCGAAGTACACATATACACTGGGTGAAACCGGGCTGAACAGCAGTGACTGGGAGAGGGATCTTGGAGTCTTAGTGGACAACCAGCTAAATAGGAGACAGCAGTCAAAAAAGCCAATGCAATCCTAAATTGCATGAACAGAGGGATACCATCAAGATCAAGGGAGGTCCTAATAACACTCTATAAAGCTCTATTAAGACCACACCTAGAATCCTTCATCCAGTTTTGGTCACCGTGTTATAAAAAAGAGGTCGAGACTCTAGAAAGAATGCAGAGAAGAGCAACCAGGATGATGAGGGGACTGGAGGCTAAAACCTACGATGAACGGTTGCAGGAACTGGGCATGGCTGGTCTAGCGAAGAGAAGGACCAGGAGAGACAGGAGAGCATCTTCCAATATGCCACAGAGAGGAAGGGGTCAAGCTATTTTTGAAAGCCCCCGAAGGCCAGACAAGGAAGAATGGATGGAAAATGAACAAGGAGAGATTCAACCTAGAAATAAGGAGACATTTTTTAACAGTGAGAACAATCAACCCATGGAGCAGAAGTTGCATTCGGAAGTTGTGGGAGCTTCATCCCTGGAAGCTTTTAAGAAGAGACTGGACTGCCATTTGTCAGAAATGGTGTAGGATCTCCTGCTTGAGCGGTGTGTGTGTGTGTGTGTGTGTGTGTGTGTGTGTGTGTATGTGTGTTGGACTAGATGACCTATAAGGTCCCTTCCAACTCTGTTAATCTGTAATCGGATGTCCCTGCACACACACACAGACATCCACACTCAGGTTTAAAGCTTTATTGCGGAAAACGTCCACAGATCTGTAAAGGGGAGCTTCCACTAATATCAACTTTTGGGCAAAGGGGTTCGATTGGATGGTCTTCAGGGAACCCTTCCAGTGCCACAGTCCTATACAAGAGGAAACAGGGCTGGGGGGGGGAGGGTGATCCGAGACTTGAACTAAAGAAAGGGCACGGAGAGTTGTCCACAGCAACGCAATAGTCACACAGTACACTGAGCCACACATCACACTAAGTCACAGCACGGTTTAGCTTTTGTGGTGAAAACACAGCCAATTAGGGTTGGTTAAACCAGCTACACTTAAAACAAAATGTGGTTTGCAGGGCAGGGAGAAACCCTACGCCCGGAGCACGCTCCTTTTCTACGGGCTCCCCTCTGACCTGTGAAAATGGAGACATCCCCTTCCTTAAATAAAGGGAGCTGGGATTCCCTAGACTTTTTTTCTTTTTTAAAGCATGGAAAAAGTCAGAGTTGAATTAGAATTAATACAGTTGCGGAAGCAGAGGCTTTCATGAAAAAAAATAAAGCTCTATTAGGTGATGTAGGGGATCCAACACAACATACAAAGCAGGGAGGGGCTGAAGCTCTGCCAGTGGACGGGGGTGGGGGGGGGAGACAACAAGAAGACTCAGATCACAAAAGTGAATTGAAGCACTATTCTAAATATTGTTACAATGTATTTTTAAGGAAGTGACAAAAGTAAAATCATTGAAACATACTGACGATTTGGTGTTAAACTTAAAACTGCGAATATCTATGTAAATGTTTATAGTTTTCTATTTTTCCTTTTTGTAAAAGTTGTGAGACCCGGAGGGGGAGGGGCTTCTCCCCCCCCCCCGCCGCACGATGTAGCTGTCAAAATGTTCCATAACCTTTTACCCTTTTTCCTTTGTAAAAATTTTTTAAAACCAATGAAAAATTTAAGAACGAAAAAGTCAGAGTTGGCCACTCCAGAGGTGGGGGGAGACAGAGAGACCGAGAGAAAGACAGAATAGTAGATGAGAGAGCAGAGAGGGTGGGATAAATAGATGATGAGACAGACAGATAGAAGGAAGAGAGGGAGGGAGGAAGGGGAGGAAGGAAGAGAGGGAGGGAGGGAGATAGAAGGAAGAGAGGGAGGGAGGGAGGGAGGGGAGGAAGGAAGAGAGGGAGGGAGACAGATAGAAGGAAGAGAGGGAGGGAGGAAGGGGAGGAAGGAAGGAAATTTGTGAGATAAAGAGGAAGGTGGGAGGAAGGAAGGAAAGGACTGAGGAAGGAAAAGTTTGAGGAAGGAAGGAAGGAAGGAAGGAAGGAAGGGACTGAAGAAGGAAGGAAAGAAAGAAAGAACTAAGGAAGGAATGAAAGAAAGAACTAAGGAAGGGAGGGAGGAAGAATAGATGGGTAAGATGTTTCATGACCCAGCTAGGGAACATCATCAGTGCTAGAAGGGGGTGGGGGGAGGAGGAGGAGGAGAGCAACTGTGGGGTCCTTGGTGCTCTCTGAGCTCGGTGGTTTTCCTGCATCGTTTCATGATCCAACTAGTTAACCTTATCAGAGTTAGAAGGGAGGAGGAGGAGGAAGGCTGGAACTGTGGGGCCCTTGGTGTTCTCTGAGCTTGATGGCTTCCCTGCAGACGTTTCATGACCCAACTAGGGAACGTCACCAGTGCTTTCTCCCGAGTGTTTTCCCAGGGTTACAGACGCAGCCAGCTTGATTTCGGCAAAAGGAGGCTGCTGCCCCTATAATCCAGACTGAACCTGTAGCTGGGCACAGAGCGGGCAAAGCACTCCCACGCCCTGCTGCTCCCTCCCGAACAGATCCTGCAGACAGAGGCCTCTTGGAGAGATTTGCAGCAAGGAGATCCAGGGAAGCGATCCAGTTGATCACAAAAACTCATAAAAAGTATGTCGTTATTTCCTCCCAGGCCTGGAATTTGCAATCATCCTCATTCGATTTCAGGAAAAGCACCTTGTGATATCAGTGGCTAAGAAGCTGAGCTGGTCGATCAGAAAGGTCGGCAGTTGGCCGGTTCGAATCCCCAGCGCCGCGTAATGGAGCGAGCTCATGTTTACGACCGTTGCTGTGTCCCGTGAATCCTTTTTGCGATCGTCTGATAAAACGGGGGGAACCAGAGTCGCTTAAGAACTGGCTTACTAACTTAACAGCTGCAGTGGTCCACGTAGTAACGGTGGCAAGAAATGCCGTAAAATGGGGCACTTATCGTCTCACTTAATCGCAGAAATTTTGGGCTCAGCTGTGGCCATACACGGTGGCTAAGATGCTGAGCTTGTCGATCAGAAAGGTCGGCAGTTTGGCGGTTCGAATCCCTAGCGCCGCGTCATGGAGTGAGCTCCTGCTACTTCTCCCAGCTTCTGCCAACCTAGCAGTTCGAAAGCAGGTAAAAAACGCAAGTAGAAAAACAGGAACCACCTTTGGTGGGAAGGGAACAGCGTTCCGTGCTCCTTTGGCATTGAGTCATGCCGGCCACATGACCACAGAGACGTCTTCGGACAGCGCTGGCTCTTCGGCTTTGAAATGGAGATGAGCAGCGCCCCCTAGAGTCAGGAACGACTAGCACCTATGTGCGAGGGGAACCTTTACCTTTAATATCAGGGGTCAAAACAATCAGATTCCTTCCTGCAAGGCGTCTAAAAGGCAATCACAGGTGGTCCTTGATTTGCAAGTGTTTGTTTAGTGACCAAAATTACAGCGCCACCGAGAAAGTGACTTTGGAAAGCCAAATTCCCTTCACAGCCGAGTTACTAACTTAATAACTGCAGTGACTCCCTTAACAAGGGTCCTGACAAACTCAATCGCTTTGTCTTGCTCATTGAGGGAAATTTGGGGCTCAATTGTGGTCGTAAGTCGAGGACTACCTGCAGAGGGGTGTAGGGACTCAAAAGAAGCAAGCCAGGTTGTAAAACACGGTGGCTGTCAAAATGGCTTACCTCTAGTACTCCCACGAGGACGAGGCAGAAGCTGTTAAGGAAATCTCCCCGTACCGTTTCTGAATTTTTCTAGCAACGATTTTTGGATTAAAGGGGGAGGATCGATTAAGATTCCGCTTCAGAGAATTTTGATCCTCGCCTAATTTTTTTTCCAACCACACTCCCAGAAGTCTCTCCTGTTACAACGTAGGAAGTCCTCCGCTTACAACAGTTCGTTCAGTGATCGTTCGAAATTTGGATGCTTAACAACTGGTTCACATTTAGGACGGTCGCAGAAGATCCCGGGAGGAGGGGGTCAACGCGATCCCCTTTCTGCGATCTTCTGACAAAGTCAATGGAGAAACCTGATTCACTTAACAACTGTGTTACTCATTTAACGCACAAGCGGTACTGCAGGCTATCTCTCCTGACCGCCGGCTGCCTGCAAATTTGGCAGTTCAAATCCCACCAGGCTCAAGGTTGACTCAGCCTTCCCTCCTTCCGAGGTCAGTAAAATGAGGACTCAAGATTGTTGGGGGCAAGAGGCTGACCCTGTAAGCCCCTTGGAGAGGGCTGTAAAGCACTGTAAAGCGATATATAAGTCTAAATGCTACTGCTATTAGCACCTGGACTCAACAAATATAGCAAGAAAGGTTGCACAATGGGACAAATGTCTTAAACTTAACAGATGTCTCACTTAGCCACGTAAACCCTGGGCTCGATCGTGCTCATAAGTCGAGAACTACCTGTGCCCAGTAACTCATTGGGAAAAGAGAAAAAAAAATCAGAATTATTCATTCCAAACCAGAATTAAGCTATTGAGAATGCAGCCTCCCCCCAACTCTTAACCTTCAATGCTTTGCAATGCTGGCTTTCCACGTTTTGCAACCGAGACCCGGGATAGGTGGAACTTTTTTGCACTGCTGTATAGATGCGATATATATACACACACACACACACATACATACATACATGCATACATACATACATATATATGTATTTGTGTTACAACTGATAAGGAGACGAGCCTGTGGCTGAGTGGCTAAGACTTCTGCCTAAGATATAATACAGTCCAGGTTCAAATCCCAGTAAGGGTATGGCTAGCTGATGAGAGCTAATTAGCTCGAAATAGATCTATACTAGTCTCCCTTTATTTATTTATCAGTACAAATACAACACAAATATATATATATATTATTAGAAGCTTGATTATGTTATAATCAAGGAGCAACTACACCTTCTGCAGCAGGCACAGCGCCATCTGTCCTGAGGATTGGTTAATCACATGTCCATCACAATCTTCAGTCTTGTGCCAGTAACTCTTGAGTTGGCCAACGGGTTTCCTTTATCTCAAGTCCTTCACATCCAGATAAAAGAGCCACTTACGAGCCAGAATATATGGGGGGAACTTGTTTACAAGGCAGGAGGACTGGGGGGGGGGGGGAGAGGGAAGTGATACAACCCCTACAACCAACCACATTTGGGAAAATGTCCAATTTTGCCCCCTTGGAAATCATCTCCGTGTCCGTCCCCCCCAAAGCGGTACAAGCTTTCGAATCCAGGATGAACCTGAAAGAGAATGACGGCAACAGCAAAAAAAATAAAATAAAAGAAGCTGCTGAAAAATAAAACATATTCATAATTTAGTCAGCGGAAAGGAAGACGAGTCTAGGTGGGAAGAGAGAAAAATCAAAGGGGATTTTCTGTTAGCCCGTTTGTAATCCCGATTCTTAAGGACGTGCTCTCAGTCCTCAAGGAAATGCCTGAAGTGTGTTGCCAAAGACTTAGGAAGCTTCAGAAATTAATCCTGCTATCGCAGAAATCTTCCATGTTTCCTGCTGGAATAATTTTCTCGCAGGTGTGCCCACGCAATTGTGTTTGTGGAACGGTTTTGATTTCACACCTGCTTCTTTCTCTAACCTATTGTTTCAGTTCTGTTTATGGCAACCTTAGCAACCACAAGATGCCTGGACTTCAACTCCCAGAATTCCCCAGCCAATAAAATGCCTGGACGTCAACTCCCAGAATTCCCCAGCCAATAAAATGCCTGGACTTCAACTCCCAGAATTCCCCAGCCAATAAAATGCCTGGACTTCAACTCCCAGAATTCCCCAGCCAATAAAATGCCTGGACTTCAACTCCCAGAATTCCCCAGCCAATAAAATGTTTGCAGGAGACCATTAGTTCACTTCATTGGTTCGTGACTCTCCGAGACTCCTGGCCAAATTCTGCAGATATCGGCCTGGCAGCTCTCCAAGCCAGATGAGGTCTGTGAGTGTAAATCCTCCCTTGAAAGACTTTGCTGGATGTGAAGGAGCAGAATTCACAGCAAATTAATAAAAGGTTTTTTGTCGGGACTTCATGCTCTTGGGAAGCCTCGGTCTGAACAATCACGAGACCGCTGGGATGCTGCAACAGTTGTAAGTGTGAAAAACGGTCATCGTTTTCCTCCCCCAGTGCTGTCGTAACTTCCAACGGTCACTAAAAACAGACCGTGGTTAAGTGGCATGCTGAATTAAGGCGAACTGCTTAAAACGTTCAAAACAGAATTTTATTTTATTTTTTTAATTTGCCTTCCGGCACGGCGAGGAAGGAGACGAAGAAGAGGAAAAGGAAGGTACAAGCGACAACACGCTTGGACATGATTCAAGGACACCAAAATAAATTCAAGGCACCTCTTGTGTTTTTCTGGCCGGTCCGAGTAGGCATGCCATCTGTAAAAATAGCCGAGGTATAAAAGGAAGCTCTTAATAGCAGGACTGGCCATAGAAGACAACTGCCGTTTCTTCCTTCCGAAAGGGAGAATCTCAAGAGTTCATTCAAACTTTTCCCAGGTTGCATCCGCAGAATAAAAATTGGGAACTTCTCAATCCGGACCGTTTCGTCGCATTTCATTCAAGCAGCCCTCACTCAGGGCTACAAGCTTAGTGCAGTGTTTCTCAACCTTGGCGACTTTAAAGTCCTGTGGACTTCAACTCCCAGAATTCCCCAGCCAGCTGTGCTGGATTCTGGGAGTTGAAGTCCACAGGACTTTAAAGTCGCCACGGTTGAGAAACACTGAGCTAGTGGGATATTCCCGGCAATGGTGCCTTCGCTTCGACACGGCTGCCTCAACTGTCCTCGACTTACAGCCGTCTGATTAGCGACCGCTCAAAGTTGCGACGGCACTGGGAAAAGGGACTCAACAGCCGGTCTTTGCACTTACGACCGTGGCAGCATCCTCACTGTTGGGTGGGGGTAAAAGGTCGTAAAACTGGACACCACTCACTTAACAACTGTCTTGGTTAAGGGCAGGAATTCTGGGCCCAGCTGAGGCTGCAAGTTGAGGACTGTCGGTGGCGTAGAGCTAGGCCTGAGACATGTTGTGTTTCCCCCCTCCCCACCAGGAAATATGTCTGCGCAGTCCTCACAGCTGCTCTGCTTTCCTAAGGCACGCTACTACACCTTCAGACCGCACAACTGACCGCTCCGAAGATTAGGTACTGAAGGGCAGCACGCTTAGGGCCAAAGGCGAGATGACAGCCAAGCCAGATAGATATTTGCGACTGCTACATCACAGAAGAAGAAGGAGGGATGATTTTACAGAAAACGATCGCCTTTCTGACTCCCTGTGCCTCATGGCAAGATTTGATTCCCTTCTCAAGGAAGAGAGAAGAGGTGGAGAGGGGAGGAAAGAAGAGGAGGGGAGGGGTGGTAGGGAGGAGGGAAGAGGAGAGGGTGGGGGTGGTGGGGAGGAGAGGGGGAGGAGGGGAGGGGGGAAGAGAAGGGGGTAGGGAGTGGAAAACAGGAGAGGGTGGGGAGGGGAGGAGGAGAGAAGAAAGAGGAGGGGGGAAGAGTAGAGGATGGGGAGGAGAGAAGAAGAGAGGGGGGGAGGGGATGGGGAGGAGAGGGGGGGAGGAAAGAGGAGAGGGAGGGGGAAGAGAAGGGGAGAGGTTGAGAGGAGGGGAGAAGAAGAAAGGGGGGGAGGGGAGAACAGGAGAGGGGGAAGAGGGAAAAGGAGAGGGAGGGGGAAGAGAAGGGAAGAGGAAAGGTTGAGGAGGGGAGGGGAAGGGAGAAGAGGAGAGGGTGAGAAGGGGAGGGGAAGGGAGAAGAGGAGAGGGTGAGGAAGGGAGGGGGAAAGAGGAGGGGAGGGGGGAGAGAGAGAGATTTACTGGATTGCTAACTACAAACTCCAAATTCGACTCCTGCCAATGTAATGGATTACAACTCCAGCCCTATTCCTTCCTGTCAGCATACCGGCTGGGGATGCTGGGAATTGTTGTCCGAGGCCTCCCTGTTTACAAGGGACCAAAAGCCATCCTCCAGGAGAGGACCAGACAAATGACCGGAGAAACCAACAACATTGGGGGGGGGGGGAAGGTGGAGAAGGAAGCAGCAGCAGGGGTGACCTAGCCTGCCCCCCCCCCATCCTCTCTCTCTCCACCAAGCAACAGGAAAAAAGTCACCAACCGCGGCCTCTCCAAGCCCTGCGCGGAGGACGGAAGCCCCCCCCCCCCTCCCGGAGGTCTCCCCGGGACTCACCAACCCATTAAGTCGTCTCCATATTGCCGCTGTCATGGGGGCAGCCGTAAGCGGAGGTGGGCTTGCTGCCGCGGCTTCTAAGCAGGCTGCTGTTTCCTTGCGAAGGAAGCAAAAGGTTACTTCCCTGTATACGGTGCTAGCACCGCCTCTTCCTGCCAGCCTTCCCCCCCACCACCACAGAGAGATACAGAGAGAGAGACAGAGAGAGAGAGAGAGAGAGAGAGAGAGAGAGAGAGAGAGAGAGACAGAGAGGGAGAGGCAGACACACACACACAGAGACAGAGAGAGAGAGAGAGAAAGATACAAAGACAGAGAGATACAGAGATACAGAGAGGGAGGGAGTGAAAGAGACAGAGAGAGACAGAGAAAGATAGAGATACACAGAGAGAGAGAGAGAGAGAGAGAGAAAGATAGAGATACAGAGAAAGATAGAGATACAGAGAGAGAGAGAGAGAGAGAGAGGGAGACAGACAGACAGACAGACAGAGACAGAGATACAGAGAGGGAGGGAGGGAAAGAGACAGAGACAGAGAGACAGAGAGACAGAGAGGGAGACACACACACACACACACACACACACACACACAGAAAGATACAAAGACAGAGAGAGAGATACAGAGATACAGAGAGGGAGGGAGGGAAAGAGACAGAGAGAGACAGAGAAAGATAGAGATACAGAGAGAGAGAGAGAGAGAGAGAGAGAGAGAGACAGAGACAGAGAAAGATAGAGATACAGAGAGAGAGAGGGGGGGAGACAGACAGACAGACAGAGACAGAGATACAGAGAGGGAGGGAGGGAAAGAGACAGAGACAGACAGAGACAGAGAGACAGAGAGAGAGAGGCAGACACACAGACAGACAGAGACAGAGAGAAAGATACAAAGACAGAGAGACAGGGAAGGAGGGAAAGAGACAGACACAAAGACAGACAGAGAGAAAGACAGAGATACAGAGAGGAGGAGAGGGAGGGAGAGACAGACACACACAGAGAGAGATACAGAGACAGAGAGACAGAGAGACAGAGAGAGAGAGAGAGAGAGAGAGAGAGAGAGAGAGAGAGAGAGAGAGAGAGAGAGAAGGTGTCCCGCTGCTGTTTTGGCAGCCGCCCTGGATCCACTCGGAGGCTACAAGGGAGGGGGGAGGGAGGGGGGGGCTTTCCCCTGTCCATCTCTTCTTCTTCTCCCCAGCTCATTTCAGCAGACGAAGGAGGAAGCTGGCCAGGTTCCAGAAACTTAACATACCTTGTGGGCAAACAATGCAGTGAGACACAGCCGCAGCTGGGAAAGGAGCAGCGAGGAGCTGGCACCTCTGCAGCCGTGGAGAGACCTCTCGAGCGAGCGGGGCGGAGGGGGACACGGAAAGGAGGAGACTGGGCGATTAAAAAAAAAAAAATTCTCTCCAAAAAGGGGAGAATGGTTTCAAAGAGGAAGAGGAAGGAGAGAGAAGAGGAGGAAGAAGAAGAAGAGGAAGAAGAAGAGGTGGAAGAGGAATGAGAAGAGGAGCAGGAGCAGAAGGAAGAAGAGAAGGAGGAGGAGAGGTGGAGGACAGAGAAGGAGAAGGAGAAGAGGTGGAGGAAGGAGAAGAGGAGGACAACGAAGGAGAAGAAGAGGAGGAGAAGAGCAGAAGGAAGGAGAAGAAGAGGAGGAGGAGGAAGGAAAACAGGAGGAAGAAGAGGAGGAGGAGGAGAGGTGGAGGACAGAGAAGGAGAAGGAGAAGAGGTGGAGGAAGGAGAAGAGGAGGAGGACAACGAAGGAGAAGAAGAGGAGGAGAAGAGCAGAAGGAAGGAGAAGAAGAGGAGGAGGAGGAGGAGGAAGGAAAAGAGGAGGAAGAAGAGGAGGAGGAGACAGACTGACTTAGGACCGTTTTTCACACTTACGACTGCTACAGCATCCCCATGGTCAGATGATCAAAATTCAGGCGCTTGTCAACTGGCTCATATTTACGACGGCCGCAGTGTCCTGGGGGGTGGGGGGATCTCTTTTTGCAGTCCAAAAAAAGTCAACGGGGAAGCCAGATTCACTTAACAACCGTGTCACTAACTTAAGAAACGCGACGATCCACTTAACAACCACGGTGACAAAAGTCGTAAAATGGGGGCAAAGCTCCCTTAGCAAACATCTCCCTTAGCAACGTGACGCAAATGTTGGGCTCAATTGTGGTCGTAACCTATCGTGTCCTCCTTCTGCGTCATCTCTATTAAAAAAGACACACCGATTACAACCCCTGCGGGAGGCGTCTCCCTTCCCTGCACCGACATGGCGTGGAACCTTGGATGGTGGTTAAACCAATGGCCGTAAGTCGAGGACTCCCTGTGGAAGAAGCCCGTTTCTTCCACGCCCACACACAATTTCAGAAGGGCTAGAAAGTGGTGGGTTGTTTTTTTCAAATCCCCCTTCGGGCTCCAGGCGATTCCTTTGGGGTCAACCCAACAGCAGCCAAAGCCATCCTAAAACAGGGGATGCTCAAGAAAACTCCATTCCCACCATTAGGAGAGAAACGACGGGACGTTTGACCAGCCACCTTTTAAAATAACTATTTATTTACTAAACTTGCTTCACTATATAAATTTGCTTTCATATATATATATATATATATATATTTAGATAGACAATCAGACAGATGATAGATAGATAGATAGATAGATAGATAGATAGATAGATGATAGATAGATAGATAGATAGATAATAGGTAGGTAGATATAGATAGAGAGATGATAGAGATAGAGATAGTCAGATAGATAGATGATAGATAGATAGATAGATAGATAGATATAGTCAGATAGATAGATAGATAGATAGATAGATAGATAGAGAGAGAGAGAGAGAGAGAGAGAGAGAGAGAGAGAGAGAGAGAGAAAGAAAATAAGATTGGTAGGTAGGTAGGTAGATAGGTAGGTAGATAGATAGATATAGATAGACAGACAGAGATACAGATAGATATAATCAGATAGATAGATAGATACATAGGTATATACAGACAGATGATAGATATAATCAGATAGATGATAGATGATAGCTATAGATAGATACATAGAGATAGATGATAGATAGATATAGACACAGACAGAATGAGTCAGAGTTTGTCTGTCTATTTATCTATCGTCTCTCCTATCTATCCATAATCTCTCTCGTCTATCATCTCTATCATCCATCTCTATCTATATACATGTACACACATATATAGCTCTCTCTATATATATATATATACACACACACACATCATTGTGTTACTGTATAATTAACCGTTTAATTAATTACTTATGCGCCTGACCGAATTTCAAGCAGCTCGATTCCCCCTTTGAGATCAGCCAAAGAAGCAGACTCCAATTCCCCAAACGGCAGCTTTGTAAATACCCGCTCAACTCACTCTGAACCCAAAACTCTTTCAACCATGAGTAGCCAGCCCTGTTTGTTGTTGTTGTTGCTCAAATTAGTTCCACTACAATGTCCCACTGTCCTGGCGCACAATGGAGTCGTCCCAAGCTGCTTCACTTGATGTGGGCTCTGCTTTCTGTGTACTGTGGAGCTCGGGAGGGGGGGGGATATAAGCTGTTGAGCCACAGAAAGCAGAAGCAGCAGCAGAGAAAAAGGAGGAGACCCTGGACTGGGAGGAAAGGGGGCATCCTGTCTACCACCCCTTGGCATTCTCTTTTGAGCCTAAGCAATCTTTGCTTCTCCACGGAAGTTGAAGATGGGTATGTGTCAGGAGCCAACAGAATAACAGAGTTGGAAGGGACCTTGGAGGTCTTCTAGTCCAACCCCCTGCTCAGGCAGGAAACCCTATATACCAAATCAGACAAATGCTTGCCCAATGTTTTCATTAAACCATCCAGTGATGGAGGGAGGGAAGGATAACTGAGTCGGAAGGGACCTTGGAGGTCTTCTAGTCTAACCCCCTGCTCAGGCAGGAGACCCTCTACCGTTTCAGACAAATGGTTATTCAATCTCTTCTTTAAAACCTTCTTTTTGGGAAGGAAAAGGAATGATGGATGGATGGATGGATGGAAGAAAGGAAGGAATAACAGAGTTGGAAGGGACCTTGGAGGTCTTCTAGTCCAACCCCCTGCTCAGGCAGGAATGTCATTCCACAATTGGTGTCCAGTTTCTTCTTAAAAGCCTCCCGTGATGGAGCACTCACAACGTCTGGTGGCAAGCCATTCCACTGGTTAATTCCTCTAACTCTTGGGGTTGTATAGGAACTGTTTACCAGTCAATCATTTCAATACAGGTAGCTCCCACCTTACAACAGTTTTCTTTAGCGACTGTTGACAGTAAAGTTGCAACAGCACTAAAATAAGCAACGTATGACTGTTTTTCACACTTACGGCGGTTGCAGCATAACCCACAGTTACGAGATCAAAATTCAGGCGCTTGGCAACTGGCTCATATTTACGACGGCTGCGGCATCATGCGACTTTCAGTGGGGGAAGCCAGTTTTGCTTAACAACTGAGTAACTAACAACTGCAGGGGATCCCTTAAGAATTCTCTCAGGGTGAGCAAAGTTCACTTAACAAGAGGAATTCTTGGGCTCCCTTATGGTTAAGTTGAGGACTAGTTGTACAGGGCCCTACCCTCAATGCGTCCTTCCTAGCTCTTTCCAATAGATACCTGCACCTGGATTGCCCACAAACAGAGCAAAGGTAAGATAAAGGTTCTTCTCGCACGTATATGCTAGTCGTTCCCGACTCTAGGGGGCGGTGCTCATCTCCGTTTCAAAGCCGGAGAGCCAGTGCTGTCCGAAGATGTCTCCGTGGTCATGTGGCCGGCATGACTCAACGCCGAAGGCGCACGGAACGCTGTTCCCTTCCCACCAAAGGTGGTCCCTGTTTTTCTATCAGCATTTTTTACGTGCTTTCGAACGGCTAAGTTGGCAAGACGCTGGGAGAAGGAACGGGAGCTCACTCCGTTACGCAGCGCTAGGGATTCGAACCGCCGACCTTTCTGATGGACAAGCTCAGCATCTTAGCCCCTGAGCCACCGCGTCTCTAAACAGCTTTCCGTGTGCCTTCGGCGTTGAGTCATGCCAGCCACATGACCACAGAGACGTCTTCGGACAGCGCTGGCTCTTTGGCTTTGAAACGGAGATGAGCAACACCCCCTAGAGTCGGGAACGACTAGCACAGACATGCAAGGCTTTACCTTTAAAGATAAGATAGAAAATCCATTATCCCTCCACTCTTATTTATTTAGCGCATTTATAGCTCACTTTTCCAGAATTATTGAGGCCAGAGGCTAAATCCTAGACAAATACCCTGTAATGACAATTTTGCACTCCCTTTTCCAGGAACGGCAATTCCGGGGACTCATCGACTTCCGCTCTGTAAAGTTTTCCGGATCAGAAAAATCCTTTTCCCAACTCTAAAGCATCGGCCCAACCTTTCACCTGGAGACAAGGCTGAAAACCACCGATTTCCAGTTAGTTCCTCTGAGCCATGCTGCGAGGAATCCGACTGCAGGCGGTCCACTTAGCGACCGTCCGAATTTGTGCTGGCAGTGAAAAAAAGGGATGCCACCAGCAGTGGTGAAGCGAATCACCGAAGATGGTGGCTACGTGGAGTTTGCTCACCTTGACCGAATTTTGCCACTTTTCTTGCTTTCCAGTTCTTCAGCGATTCGTTGCCGTTGTTAAGTTAGTAACCTGGTTGTTTCAGTGAGTCCGACTTCTCCATCGACTTTGCTTGTCAGGAGGTCGCAAAGGGGGATTGCGTGACGCACACCACGGGACACTGTGACGGTCATAAGTAAGAACCAGTGGCCAAACATCCATGGGGCTGCGGCAATGATCGTTAAGTGTCGAAAAACAGTTGTAAATCCCTTTTTTTAAAGTGACGTTTTAACTTTGAACAGCCCCTAAAAATAAACTGTTGTTTTACCTGTGCTGTTCCTCACCTGCCTTAACGCTAGTGGAGAGAACACTTTGAGGAAGGCAAGAGGAGAAAATGACATTAACCGAGCAAAGGGACCACGAGAGATTTATTTAATTTATTTGCAAAGGCAGGACTGGATCCAGCCTCAAATCAATTAGCATTCTGGGCTGCATAAGGGAGCAATCAGAGTAATTAAGGTAAAGACTTTATCTCTCTCCCTCTCTCCCCCACCTCTTCCTCCCTCTGGGGGATTCGTGCTGTTACTGGAGAGTTAAAAGGCAGAGCGGTTTAAAAGAAGACTTAGCAGAAAAAGATTTTTCTTTCTTTCAAAAAACAGTCTCAACCACATCTTCTGTTTTCGCAGATCATCTGGTAGATCCACAAATAGCAAAGATGCACAAGCAGAATCTACTTAAAACGCCTCGCATCGTTTTAATGCGACAGAAAGGAAAATATGCCAGGAAAGAAGGGGCAGGCAGGCCTCAATTTGCAGCAGCTCGTTTAGCGACCGTTCAAAGTTACAATCATCATCCTTTGCAGGGTGGAGCGTGGGCAACTGAATGGTGAAAAAATGAGTGTTTACTGGCCAGATGCCCTTCCTGTCACCATGGCGGAGTCCACCCCCCCCCCCAGCAGGCATATTCTCATTGGCAATGAAAAAAGTGACTTTATGGCTACTTTCCACACTTAAGGGCGGTTGCATTGTAGCATCCCCCTGGTCAAAGGATCAAAATCCAGACTTTTGTGAAATGGACTCATATTTATGACTGTCGCAGTGTGGGTGATGGGATTCCCCCTTTGGCGACCTTCTGATGAGCAAAGCCGAGGCGGGAAGACAGATTGACTGTCTTCCCCCCTCGACTTTGGCAAGAAAGGTCGTTAAAATGGGACAAAATTCACGCCTCACTTATTGACAGAAATCTCCCCCCCCCCAACCTCAATTGTGATCGTAACCCTGTAATTAAGATGTACCTGTTCAAAGGTAGGGGTGGGTTTATTTCTGGCACCCACAAAGCCGTTTGCGGGGAGAACCCTGCAAAGTTTGACGGCCAGAGTGTTTCATTTTTACTGCTTTGTGTGATTGTGTGAATTCTGAAGT
This sequence comes from Natrix helvetica, assembly GCF_964273705.1. Lineage (NCBI taxonomy): Eukaryota > Metazoa > Chordata > Lepidosauria > Squamata > Natricidae > Natrix > Natrix helvetica. The sequence continues at coordinate 4,778,445 of NC_138563.1, forward strand.
TCGAGTAAAATTATCCCTCTTCTCTGAACACGGACTGTGAAGCTGAAATCAGCCAAACTTTGCCATTCGGTTCCATTGCGCCGTCGTTGCACGGACTCCCCGAGAGAGCTTTGAACAGGCGATCAGGCGGGCTTAACGAATCAATTAATTAAAGAGCTTATAAAGGCCTGGACAATTATCTTCTAATAGTCTGGCCAGCAGGGTGGGGCACAGATTGTAGGAAAAGAGGCTGCCTTATCCTAAGCTTGCTTGAAAAGCAATTTTGCAATAAGGCAGGAAGCAGAATGTCGAAAGAGGAAGTGGCTTTCCTTTTTGCATTTCTTGGGTGTCAACCCTGTGTATAGACATTTCTTCACACCTCTAGGATCTTTTGAACTTGGAAACCACTTCTTAGAAGCAGCTGGCTGTACAGGCCCTGGAAGAAAGGGTTTTTTTTTCCCTCTCCGCTCCCCCTTTCCTCTTTTACAGGACTTGCGTGAAGAAATATTAAAACTGCCCCCCCCCCGATGAAATCAAAACCCTGGAAAGATAACTAGTTTATTTCAAAAGAAGAAGAAGAAGAAGCAGCTCAGATCTAACACAAAGGAGAACCAAGCTGTGAAATAAATCTTCAGCGTTAGAAATGATGGTGATTTATGAAATGTAGATGTCACTTATCCCAAAACCTCCGCTGCTAAGCAAGACAATTGTTTGGCATCCTTTTAAACACCTTTCTTGCCACAGTTAAGTGAATCACTGCAACATTAATTAAGTTAGTAACAGGACTCCGGCTTCCCCGAATGGACTTTGCACGTCAGGAGGTCGCAACGCCGGGACACTGCGAACCGTCGTAAATATGAGTCAAGCTACCAAGCATCTGAATTTTGATCACGGTCGTAAGTGTGGAAAATGGTCCTATATCACTTTTTTTTGTTTGTGTGCCGTTGTTAACTTCCAATGGTGACTGAGCCAATGGCTGGAAGTTGAGAACTGCCTTGCAATAACCAAGCCTCACATTTTTGTAATCATTATTTTTTATTATTATTTTTTAAAAAAACATACATCCATGTTGTGTGTGGATAAATTTGGTTCTGGGTATCATTCATATTAATCCAATTAGGAGTAACAATTAGTCATCTCTATCACACTTAGCAAATTTAAGTAATCCTCATTATATTGTTTAAACACACACAAACAAAAAATGCTCAACTCATCTTTATTTATATCTTCCTTGCTCAATCTAAATATTTCTATATTATATATAGTCAAAGTTGTTTCTGGGCATCATTCCTATTAATCCAATTCACGCTAGTAATCTCTATCACATTTATCAAATTTAAGTGCTCCTCATTATATTATTTGGACATACATTAAAGAAAATGCCTAGCGTGTAAACTTCGAATCTTTCTACTATTATTATTATTATTATTATTATTATTATTATTATTATTATTATTATTATTATTATTATTATTATTATTATTATTATTATTATTCCTTCTATAAAAATTTATATTCTAACATCTCCCCTATCTAAATTTATTTCTGCCTCTTTCAGCTTACAATCAGGCTACCTTAATATCTAAAGGGCGATTCTTTCTATCCATCATCTCTTCTCTTCTTTAGCGCTTCAATTCTTATCCATTTTTTAATTGGCCTCCCACCCTCCTCTCCTTTGCCGCTATCTTCATCTCTATCTTTCTTGTTCAATCTAAATTCAATGCAGGGAGACTCTGCATGAAACGGGACCACAATATCTCACACCACAGGTTAGGTAGAATAACAGAGTTGGAAGGGACCTTGGAGGTCTTCTAGTCCAACCCCCTGCTTAGGCAGGAAACCTTACACCAACCACTTCAGACAAATGGATAATCCAACATCTTCTTAAAGACTTCCAGTGTTGGAGCATTCACAACTTCTGGAGGGAAGCTGTTCCACTGATTAATTGTTCTAACGGTCAGGAAATTTCTCCTCAGTTCTAAGTTGCTTCTCTCCTTGATTAGTTTCCACCCATTGCTTCTTGTCCTGCCTTCAGGTGCTTTGGAGAATAGCTTGACTCCCTCTTCTTTGGGGCAGCCCCTGAGATATTGGAAGACTGCTATCATGTCTCCCCTAGTACTTCTTTTCATTAAAATAGACATACCCAATTCCTGCATCCGTTCTTCATATGTTTTAGTCTCCAGCCCCCTAATCCTCTTTCTTGCTCTTCTCTGGACTCTTTCTAGAGTCTCAACATCTTTTTTACAACGCGGCGACCAAAACTGGACGCCGTATTTCCAAGTGTGGCCTTCCCAAGGTTCGTAAGCTACTTTTTGCGTGTTGCTTCGGGGAACCTGCAGCCAAACTATACGGCCTTGAATTTGGCCATTCTGGTATCTATCGGCGGAAAGGACAATCTGCTTTACAAATCTACCATTTTATTTAAAAAAGCCAACAACAGTCGAATGGCTTCTTAGAAGAGAACGTGCTTTATTTTTATTTTAAGAGTGGAAGATGCTTTTGTGCCCGGGGGGGGGGCTGTGTCCAAGCACAATGAAACATGGTTCTGTTCCTCTGAAAAACGCATTAAATCTTTACACTGTCAGCTTTATTTAAGGCTCTGGCCCTTTTAATGCTTTTCCATGTAGACCACTGTTCTTTCAGGAAGGGGTAATGACAATGCTAACCTTTTATTGACAAGGAGCACTTCCCAAAGAAGTAGTAGGCAGATTTATGGGGAGGGAGAATTATTAGTATAAGGGGGAAAAAAAACACACACAGCCTCTCATTTATCTGGATTAGGGGCTAATTTACGACCACAATTCAGCCCAACATTTTTTGGTCTTAGCACGAGACGTTTGTTAAGTGTGTTTCCCTCACTTCCCATTTTATGACCTTTCTTGCCACGCTTGTTAAGGTGAATCACTGCAGGTGATACATGAGAAACACGGTTGCTAAGTGAATCGGACTTCCCCATTTGCTGGTTGATAGGTCGCAAAAGGGGATCACTGCAGCCGTCGTAAGTATGGACCGGTTGCCAAGCACCTGAATTGTATTCACATGATCATGGGGCTGCTAAGCAGTGGTACAGTGGCCTAGAGGTGGAGCGTTCGCCTCACGATCCAGAGGCTGTGAGTTCGATCCTAGGTAGAGGCAGATATTTCTCTCTCTGGGCACATTGAGAATAGACCTGCTGAACAAAACTCCGCACTGGTGACAAGAAGGGCATCTGGCCAGTAAAATCCTCTGCTAGCTGCATTCAGCTGCCCAGACTCCACCCCGCAAGGGATTATGGGGTCATTAAAAGATGGGGCTGCTACAAAGGTCGTAAGTGTGAAAAATGGTCATAAGTCACTCCCCCCCCCAGTGCCGTTGTAACTTTGGTCACTAAATGAACTCTTGCAAGTCAACAGCTACATGTATTCAGGAATAGGCTGGAGAACAGGGAGCCCCACACGCCTACAGGGGAAGTTTGAAAACTATTAAAATGAACAGAAATTCCTCATTTCAGACTCAGAAACGCCTATTCCTTCCCTGGGAGCGTTCCCACACTGAAATGGACTATTTTGTCCATGAAACTGACATTGGAGCAGCTCTTCTCTGGGTCCTGGGCGGGCAGGAATGCTTTCGATAAACTAGAATGGCGTCGAGAAAATGGTGAATGAGAATTTGGAGCAAACGGAATGAGATGTTTTGCGAAGTTTTACCATCTCAAAAATGTTTTTTATTTATTTGACTTCTATATTCGCCCCTCCGCTGCCAGCCACTCCTCTCCCCCTGCCCGCCCGGGCTCCTTAGGGCCCCAACAGGAAGCCGTTGCTGGAGCTAAGCAGCCCCCAGGAGAAAGAGTTGGCAAAAGAGCTCAGTTCAAATTGGATCTGACCGCACCTCACTAAGGACTAGGAGCGTAGGCTTTTCAAGCAGAGGGAAGACTCGTCACGTCTGGAGGCTCAGCGGGCTGAGATGGTCAGCCAGTTCCAGGCCATGATGCAGTCTGTAAGGAGCTAGCCGTTTGCAAACCCGGTTTGACGTCACTAAGTCAATAATCCTAAATCACCCGGTAAAGCTGTGAATATCCCTCTGGTTCCTGGCTTTATTTTAATTTAAAGTTCTTCCTTGTAGAAGAGGCATGTAGCGTGGACTTATATAAAAGGAGAAAAAAATGGGCTCACCTCCCTCTAGGACAGTGGTTCTCAACCTTCCCAATGCCGCGACCCTTTAATACAGTTCCTCATGTTGTGGTGACCCCCAACCATAAAATTGGTGTCTCGGTTCCTAAGACCATCGAAAATACGTGTTTTCCGATGGACTTAGGCGACCCCTGTGAAAGGGTCGTTCGACCCCCCCAAAGGGGTCCCGACCCACAGGTTGAGAACCACTGCTCTAGGAGACGGATCAGACCGAATCAGATCAGACTATCTCGTGTTCTCCAACGCCAGCTGGCAAGGCAGGGTCTACCCTCCTTCCTAGGCACAGATCTGGAGACGAGACCACCCCAACCTTACCCAAGAGTTTTTTTTTTCGTGTCCAGCATTGACCTGTCGTTTTGTGTGCAGCTGTCTTTGGGAAGGCTTTTCTGCTGGGAATCGCCTTCGGCCGCTGGCAGCCGGGGGTCAAGAAAAGTTAACTCTTACTAAGTAAGGGCTTTTTCCGCCCCATCAAAAAAACACTCCCAAATTTATAGTCTAGGGTTTTTCCTGCCTTAATTACAGAGTCTTTGCACAGCCCTTTCTCCCTCTGACTCATACCGAGAGCTTAAAAGCACCACAATTTCGTTTTTTTTTGGGGGGGGGGGAAGTAAATGAAATTCAGGCTAGCTAGCTCAGTTCACAGGTAGCCCTGGGTTCAATCCCCAAGACCAAGGATGGGATTCAGCCGGTTAGGGCGAACTGGTGGCTCCGACGATTGGGTAGATCCAACCACCTGCCCCTGAGCTTTACTTACCTATATCTGTTGCGGCCCGCCAGCGGCCAGCAGAGCTGGCAGCGGATTCGGACAGTAAGGAAGCTGGGGAGGAACAGGGGCCAGTCCTGGAGTTTGGGGAAGGCTCGGAGGAGGGCTCCGAGGGGGCCAGGGCCGTCTGCCAGCTATCAGCTGCCTTCAGAGTCAGACATCAGTGAGGCAGAAGAACAGCTGGAGCCTGTTCCCAGTGTGTGCATGCGCAGAGCTTCCAGACGAAGGGAAGAGCTAAAGAACAGAGGTCAACTTGGGAGGAAGGCCACAGGTGGACGATGAATGGCCCCTCCCAGAGGAAATAAAAGAGGAGCAAAAGGGGAGTGGAGTTTGCAGGAGACCATTAGTTCGCTTAATTCGTTCGTGACTCTCCGAGACTCCTTGCAAAGGTTTTGCTGATCTTGGCCTGGCAGCTCTCCAAGTCAGAGAAGGTCTGTGACTGTAAATCCTCCCTTGAAAGACTTTGCTGGATGTGAAGGAGCAGAATTCACGGGGAATTAATAAAAGGGATTTTTGTCAGGACAAGGAGTTTGCTTCGTGCTCTCAGGTCAGATCACGGATCACTTTGATTAAAGAAAGGACTTTATCTGGCTTTGTATCTAATTGGAAACCACCCTTTAGTTCTTGTTTGAAACTGAAATTTTAACCTTGGATTTTCATGATTAGCCTCGTTTATGATAGAACGGCTGTTTGTTTTGCTTTATTCCAGTTCAAAGGGTCACTGGTTTTGATCCCTATCGAAGTTATATCTCCCGATAGCTTTTTCTGTTTGCACTCTTTGCAATATTGTTTCTTTCCTTACTCCTTCCTCTTTCTTTTGCGTTCTTTTCTTCTGCCACTTTGTGACTTTAAAAAAAACAAAACACATTTTAATAAAAAATTTTTTTGGGGGGGGGGAGGAAGTGCTCTAGAAGAGTGCCTTTCTAGCAGAAAGTTTCATTTTAAATTAAAGATGTTGCTCTATCTTTCGGGCAGGAGTACACTTTAAAAAAGAAGAAGATCCGAGCCCGGCTTTGCTCGTCTTTTAAAAAGGGACATTACTTAATTCCGCAAAAACGATGTACGGAGATAAAATAAAAGGTCAATCCAAACATCTGGAAAATATTGCAGATATTGAAACAACTCTGTGTAGTTTCAGAAATGGGTCCTGGGGTGTAAAGTAAAGAAAACGATCAAACTATGGAAACTTGACAATGTTGGATAACCATTTGTCTGAAGTGGTGTAGGGTTTCCTGCTTAAGCAGGGGGTTGGACTAGAAGACCTCCAAGGTCCCTTCCAACTCTCCGTTCTACAAACTATTTCATGGTGGAATAAACACCGTTGTGCAAATACATACTGAGGATTCAGCTGTAGGAATGTACAGGTAGTCCTCGACTTACAACAGTTCACTTAGTGGCTGTTCGAAGTCCCAAGGCCACTGGGAAAAAAGTGACTTACGACCATTTTTTCACACATGCAAGCATTGGTTAAGATTTGGACTGGCTTGGTAACTGACTCATATTTACGACGGTGGAAGTGTCCCAGGGTCATGTGATTCCCCCTTTGGTGACCTTCTGACAAGCAAAGTCAATGGAGAAGCCGGATTCACTTAATGACCAATTTTGCTAATTTAGCAACCGCAGGGATTTACAGAACAACTGAGGCAGGAAAGGTCATAAAATGAGGCAAAGCTGGCTTAACGACTGCCTTGCTTCACAATGGAAATTTTGGGCTCAATTGTGGGTCGTTAAGTTGAGGACTCCCTGTAAAACCTAGCTAGCCATCCTCGATCACAATCCAGAGTACAGGCAATCCTCGACTTACGACCACAATTAAGCCCAAAAATGTATGCCACTAAGAGAGACATCCGTTAAATGAGTTTTGTCTCATTTTACCACCTTCCTTGCCACGTTTGTTCAAAGGACTCACTGCAGCTGTTAAAATTAGTAACACGGTCGTTAAGCGGGTCTGGCTTCTCCCTTGAGGTCGCAAAAGGGGGATCACGGGACCCTGGGATGCTGCAACCGTCGTAAATGCGAGTCAGTCCTCAAGCATCCGAATGTAAACCATCTGACCAAGGGGAAGCTGCCATGGTTATAAGTGTGGCAAAACGATCCTAAGTCACTTTTCTTAGCGTCATTGTAACTCAGCACCGTTGTAACTTAAGAATGGCCACGAAATGTTATAAAGCCGAGGACAGCCGGCCTAGTGCTAAAAGAACCGCAAAAGTCCGGTTTGGTCTCTTTCTTTTATCCCAAGTCACCTGCAATTCTTACTCCGGTTCTATTGTGGAGCTGTAAAAAACGATTACGTCAAACAAGTCTGCAATTCTGGATAATTTATTTATGACAATTCCAGCCCGAACCCAGCAATTTAGCTCCTCGGGCGTGGCCGACCTGGCGATCCCTCACACACACACACCTGTAAAGGGAAGCGAAGCCAAAGCGAAGCAGGCAGCTTTTATTTTCCATTTCAAAATATTAAACTTAAAAACACCAGCGGGGCCTGCAGACGTCCCATTATACGACCATGTGAAGAAGCCCGACGGGTGCAGCCAGGTAGATGGGGAGGGAGAAAATGGATTTTCTTTAACAGAACATGGTGTGCTGCAACGGAACTTTAAGGAGGATTATGTCCGAGAGAGATTGAAAGAAACAAAGACCAAAATAACAGAAAAAATAATAATAAAGTACCAGGAAAAAATCCTATAGCTAGACTATTCCGGTAGTTTTAATTAAAACTAGATTTATACCCAGAGGGGGGGCTTTGCTTTGTGAGCTATAATCCTAGAAAAATGTTTTTTTTCTGTTTCTGAAGTTTTTCTTTTGCAAATAAAAATCTTGTCTGCATGTAGTCCTCGAATTATAATAATGTACTCAGTGACCGTTCAAAAGTTACTACAAGCGCTGAAAAATGTGACCTGGGAGTTTTTCACGCTTACAACCACCGCAGCATCTTCTACAGAGGTGTAAACTCGTTTTTATGACGGTTGCAACGTCCCGGGGCTGTGTGATCCCGTTTGCGACACAGCAAAGTCGAACCGGGCTCGTTTTAACAACCTAACAAATGCAGCGATTCACTCAACAACGGTGGCAAGAAAGGTCGTAAAAGAGAACAAAACTCACTGAGCTGTCTTGCTTAGCAACAAATGTGTTGCACTCAATTGCTGTCATAAGTCAAGTACTACCTGTATATCGAACTGGATTTTTTTAATGGTTTTTTTTTTTTACTGGTCCATGGCTTTTATTGCTTTTTAAACTTTTAATCGTGATTCGCCACGAGACGATCGTTGACCCGCAAACATCTAAACTTTTAATCGTAACTTATTCCCTGAATTGTAAGCTGCCCAAGAGTCACTGGCTGGAGATGGATGGCCACCGAAATTAAACAAACAAAATATATAAATAAAACGGAATATAGGGGGTGGGTGGCCGGCTCTACATATACACATTTAGTTTATAAAAATAAAAATGATTTATTAATCAATTTACCAAACAAGATGGTAAAACTGGGGTGTGTCACTCCGTGAACCTTGCTCGGCAACCAGAAATTCCAGCCCCAATTGTGGTTGTTAAGTTAAGGACAGCCTGTGGGTCCCAACGACAAACCCCATGTGTCAATCACTGGTGGAGTAGGTCAGCCACTTAAGGGACAAATACAAAATAAAAAAACCACCAAAACGGTTAGAAAACGGAAGCGATAGAAGTGATTCTTGGCCTAGCAAATAAGAGCCAGGAGGCTTCTAATGTTACCTGCACTTTTAAGATTGTTTTCCCCCCTGCTCTCTGTCTCTCCCTTCCGAGTACTAAAGAAAGAAGGAAAATAAAAGAATACCAACCATTAAGAGAACTGGTCGGACCAGTTTGGCATGGATAGAAACATTACCTCCCGTCTCCACCCTCCTGGAGAAAAGTTAAGTGCAGGAACTTCCTTGTTTTAAAGGTAAAGGTTCCCCTCGCATATGTCTGCTAGCCCTTCCCTACTCTAGGGGGCGGTGCTCATCTCCGTTTCAAAGCCGAAGAGCCAGCGCTGTCCGAAGACGTCTCCGTGGTCATGTGGCCGGCATGACTCAACGCCAAAGGCCCATGGAACGCTATTCCCTTCCCACCAAAGGGGGTTCCTATTTTTCTACTTGCATTTTGTTACGTGCTTTCGAACGGCTAGGTTGGCAGAAGCTGAGACAAGTCACGGGAGCTCACTCCGTTACGCGGCGCTGGGGATTCAAACCGCTGAACTGCCGACCTTTCTGATCGACAAGCTCAACATCTTAGCCACTGAGCCACTGCGTCTCTTGCTTTATCAAAGGGGGAAAAAAGACCTTCCCATACCTTCATTTCCTTCCTTCCTCTCCCCCCATACCTTCATTTCTTTCCTTCCTTCCTTCGTCCCTCCCTCCCTCAAAATGAATCGGTCATTTTGTTTAAATCAGGGATTGGCCATATCAGCAATGAATATCCATACATCACCCAGTATTGTACCAAAACATATGCATCCCTCCCTCCCTCCCTCTCTCTCTCTCTCTTTCTCCCTCTCTCTGTAATTAGCAGATGATTCAAAGATCCTGCAGGGAAAAAAGGAAGGGTTTCTCAAGAGAATATTTCATTCCCCCCCCCCTCTTTCTTCCTCCCACTCCCCCATTTTCAAGGAAAACTGTCGATCAAACTGAAAAGGGATCAAAGGCTTTGGGCCCACCCTGAAAGGCTTTGCGGAGCAAGAAATAGCAGTAGGAGCACAGATGCCATCAAAAGCATCGGAAAAAACAGAGTTTCCAGTCAAAAAAGAGAATTTTGTATGGCTGCATTATATAACAGGACTAAAATGTCTAATTCCTTAGCATCAGAGCATTTTTCAGATGGTGAGGGGGGGGGGGAGTAAAATGTGTAAACTCCCAGCCGGCAGCTGGCCAAGCCCATGCCCAAGTGGCAGTTGGAACAGAGTTCTTTTCAGGTGGGGAGGGGGAGTAGAATGTCTTAACTCCTTATCACCAGAGTGTGTTAATAATAAGAAATACTAATGATCTGATGGTCATTTCAAAAAATCCTTTCTTAGCGAGCACCTAGAAGGCAAGAGGAACATAGGTGCCAAATTTCAAGTTAGTAGGCTTTACGGTTCTGGAGATTTCGTGATGATGCATGAGTGATATTTCACTTTTATATATATAGATTTAAGCAGCATGTATCTATAAGTATTCAATCCGGACGGAAGGAAAGGGTAAATGTCCTCCTTCCTTCTCATTTTAAAAGCAGCTTGAATCAACAGGTGTGAAACTAACACAGAAAAAGGAAGAATTTACTGGAAAAGAAAGTGAGAATTAACCGATATTCTACATGTACAGAGAGTCCTCAACTTACAAGTATTCATTTAGTGACCAAAGCTACAGCAGCACTGAAAAAAAGGAACTTATGATCGTTTTTCGCTCTTATGACAGTTGCACATCTCTCTGGCCACATGGTCACAATTCAGCTGCTCGGCAGAACTGGCTCATACTTATGACCGTTGCAGTGTCCCAAGGTCACACGATCCCCTTTGGCGACCTTCCGACAAGCAAGGTCAACGGGGAAGCCAGATTCACTTAACGACCGTGTTCCTAGCTTAACAACCGCAGTGATTCCCTTAGCAACGGTGGCAAGAAAGGTTGTAAAACGGAGCAGAGCTCCCTTAACAACTGTGTTCCTTAGCAACAGAAATATTGGACTCCATGATGGTCATAAGTCGAGGACTAGCTCTGTGTGTGTGTGGGGGGGGAAATGGAACCCCCACAGGTAAAGCTGTAGGGGAGTGGAGGGGGGGGTTCCCATCCTCAAACAGGAAACACAAATACATTAAAATCCCAGTTGTTAAAGTCAGGCAAGTTACCTATGATAGCTTCACCTGATTGCGTGTCCTTTTTTCCTACCCTGTTTCCCTGAAAATAAGCCCTCCCCGGATAATAAGCCCAATCGGGCTTTGAGCGCAGGCGCTAAAATAAGCCCCCCCAAAATTAAGCCCTCCCTCAAAATACTGCAACACAGCAGCAGCCAGGAGGTGACCACGCTTCCTGCCTCCTGCACCCCAAAAACAATTAACACCTCCCCGAAAATAAGGCCAAGCGCTTATTTGGGGGAGGAGTGGGTGTCAAAAGAAAATAAGACCTTGCCTTATTTTCGGGGAAACACGACAGTCCTCGACAAATGTCGCTTGAAGCAAGCAAAAGGAAAACGGTTCGGGGTGGAGAGACCCGTTTCGTAGCAGTCACGACTAAAATGCCAGCCAAATTTAGTCGTTTTCCAAGGAGCCAATGAGAATTGCAAATGAGACAAGGGTGAAACCTTGCTTTTAAAGAGACGGGGAGGGGGCTTCAAACCTGCAATTCGGCTTCAAACCAAGAAGGCCAGGAAGTCTGGGACACCCACCCACCCCCGATTAATAAGGGGGGAAAAAAAGCAGAAGTGGAGATTTGAGGGTTTGGTCTCTTTTTTTTTTGCTTCCCTCCCCTTGTTCATTTTCGCGTGTGTGACTCGCCTAACATAAGGGATGCTAGGGATAAATTTAGGATGCTGTTGTACATGTTGCACTTGCACGTTAGCCATTCTTTTTAGGCCTGGTTGCTAAGACACATGCTATAAGGGAGAGGAGAATCCAGGCCTTAAGTTAAGTGCGTGTTGAGACTTGAGAAAAATAAAGAGGGCGAAGCTGGAAGCGAGAACTTACGAAGGACGGGTGGCAGGAACTGGGCACGTCTTGTCTGGGAAAAGGAGGACCAGGGGAGGCACGATGGCGCTCTTCCAATATTGGAGGGGCTGCCCCAAAGAAGAGGGGGTCCACCTGCTCCCCAAAGCACCCGAAGGCAGGACAAGAAGCAACGGATGGAAATTAACCAAGGAGAGAAGCAACGGAGAAATTTCCTAACGGTGAGAAGAATTAAGCAGTGGAACAAATGGCCTCCAGAAGCTGTGAACGCTCCAACAATGGATTTTTTTTTCCCAAGAAGAGACAGGATAGCCATTTTTTTTTTTGGTCAGAAAGGGTCTCCTGCTTGAGCAGGGGGTTGGACTAGAAGACCTCCAAGGTCCCTTCCAACTGTATTATTCGGTTAATCATCGAGAGATTCAACCTAGAACTAAGGAGACATTTCCTAACAGTGAGAACAATTAACCAGTGGAACTCCTTGCCTTCAGACATTGTGGCCGCTCCATCACTGAAGAGTTTTAAGAAGAGACTGGGCAGCTACCTTTATAGGGTCTCCTGCTTGAGCAGGGGCTGGACTAGAAGACCCTCCAAAATCCCTTCCAACTCTGTTATTCTGATGAAGCCAAAGGAACGGGGTGTGTGACTTGATAGCAGACTTTCAATATTGGAGCAGCTGCCCCAGAGAGGATGGGGTCAACCTATCCTCCAAAGACACCTGAAGGCAGGGCAAGGAACAACGGATGGAAACTAAGCAAGGAGAGAAGCAACCTCTGGAACTAAGGAGGAACTTCCTAACAGTGAGGACAATTAATCAGTGGGACAGCTTGCCTCCAGAAGATGTGAATGCCCCAACACTGGGAGTTTTTAAGAAGAGATTGGACAACCATTTGTCTGAAGTGGTGTAGGGTCTCCTGCTTGAGCAGGGGGCTGGACTGGAAGACCTCCAAGGTCCCTTCCAACGCTCGTTATTCTATGTTCTATGAAGCGAGGGGCTTTGGAGAGCAGCTCTGCTCTTAAGCCAGCAAAGGGCTGAGTTGAGTCACCCATGGAGAGTAGGAAAAGATATAAAGCAGAGGCCATTGAATGGTGACCATTCAAAGTGAAAACGACACTAAAAAAAGGACTTATGACCGGCCCAATGTCTCAGCATTTCTACCTTATGTCAGCAATCATACAGGCGCTTGAAAAACCAGAAAATGGACTTTGCACAGCGATGGCATCCTGGGATCGTGTGATTTCCGACTTCCCCAGCCAGCATCTGACAAGTAGAGTCGAGAGGGGGGGGCAAGCGGGGGTCTGCTTAACGACCGTACGATTCACTTAATAACTGCAGCGATTTGCGGAAACATGGGGAAGAGGTCATAAAACCCCTGTCTGGCTTATCTCCCCACCCACCCACCCTCTCATTTAAAATCTCCCAACCACTGAGAATCCAGCAGGGGTAAATAGAGCAGAGACATATTATGGGCTGCCACTTGTGAGTTCTTCGGGGCAAACCTTAATCTATTGCAGGCAATGACCATTGGGGTGTGTGTGTGTGTGTGTGTGTGAGAGAGAGAGAGAGAGAGAGAGAGAGAGAATTTAATACCCCCAATAAAATATTGATTGTGGTGCACTTGCTGTCTTTTTTCCAAGTGGGATCCCAAAAGCCAGCGCATAAATCCAAATCTTACTAACGTCTACAAAATAAACCTGCATTAGTAGAGCAGACTGAGAGGACCTTGTGATAGAAGAAATGGGGATGGAGAAAATACAAGAAGGAGCATTCATGGTCTTCATGGAAAACCCCAGCTTCATATCTCAAAATAAAAATAAAAATCAGAGAAATTAAATTTCGAACAGCGGGGGGGCAAGCAGGGAGTCAAAATAGGAGATCAAATCTTTCTTCCCTTAAAGCAAAACGGATCAAATACTTTTAGAACATTTGGAGGGGGGGGTGAGGGGTTTCCATCCCTCCCCAACATCTGGGTGAAACACCACCACGAAAAGATCACCTAATTGTGGGACTTGGATAAAGCTACATAACACAAACCATTGATACCTGCACAAAACCAGTGTTATTTTTAAAAAGCACCGTCTACAAACCTAATATTATTGTAAGGTGGGGTTTGTGGCTTAGGGCGCAATAAGGTAAAGATTCCCCTCGCACAGATGTGCTGGTCTTTCTCGACTCTAGGGGGCGGTGCTCTTCTCCGTTTCAAAGCCGAAGAGCCAGCGCTGTCCGAAGACGTCTCCGGGGTCATGTGGCCGGCATGACTCAACCCCGAAGGCGCACGGAACGCTGTTACCCCCCCACCAAAGGTGGCTCCTATTAACAAATGGTGGGAGACCAAATTTTGTGTAAATGTACTCTGTCTAATTATACACGTACTAACTGTGGCACGCATAACTTTTGCACAGTATTGGAAAAAAGAAAATACACCATCAGGGATAGATATAATCAGGAAAGTGTTGGCCTCTGCGGAAGCAGATAGGCTCACTCTCGAACTTAAAAACTAAGGGGAATCAGAATATTTTGAAGTCTGGAACAGATTTTATGATTGGTATAAGACAAGGTGACAAGACTGGAATAAACTGTATATATTGTGATTGGACTGAAGGATAGATAATGCACTAAGTAGGCTAATAGTTAATGGTTGAGACTAATTGTGTATAATGTGAACGTATGGTCACTTCGACTCTGCGGTACTGCATTGTTTTAAAGGTAAAAATAATGAAAATATATTTCAAAGGTGGTTCCTATTTTTCTACTTGCCTTTTTTAATGGGCTTTCGAACTGAAGCTGGGACAAGTCATGGGAGCTCACTCCGTTATGCGGCGCTAGAGATTCGAACCGGTGAACGGCCGACTTTTCTGATCGACAAGCTCAGCATCTTAGCCCCTGAGCCACCGTGTGGTATAAGAAAACACAAAACCACACCTAAAGCAGCTTCAATAAAGAATAAAAGACTGGAGTACCACACCATCGGGATTGACAAATCCACCATCGGTCAATTGCAAAAGAAGGCAGCTCGATTCGGAACAGTTTACATCCTGAAAAGAAACCTTTAACACCATCCACATCAGCCTCTCCCAGGGCCTTGGAAAGGACTCGATTGGTGGATAAAAATGCCAAATCCAGTTTGAACATCTGGCTGACTGCATGACGAACGATTAAATATAGCAACCAAACACCACTGGCGTTGACACACATACCACTGGTCAATGGCAAAAGGCCGCTCAACTCGGAACGGCTTACACCCTTTCAAACCTCCACATCTGTCTATCCCAGGTTCCTTAGGAAGGACTCAACAGGCAGACCAAAATGCCAAATCCAGCTGTGCAACAAACTAAGACTTAAAACCTTTTGATGGTTCAATGATATCAAGCAACGGGGACCAACCTGAATTTCCTGGTTTAAGAAGTGTTTTTTTGGATAGCGGAGCGTGATGGAGACTTCCTTTTAACTAGGGTGCGAAGTTCGAAACCGGGAGACTATTTCAATTCGGTAAAAATCCCACAAATTTCAGTTTAGGGGGAGAGAAGTACCTTGAAAGATGGGCGGTCAGGATGGCTTGCTTGACAGGATCAAGGTCTGAGTATATGCCTCACAGGAACAGGACTGTTTGATGGTTGAACAACAATCAGCGGGGGGTGGGGGTCACTGGCAGGATGAAGAAGGAACCAAATGAAGTTAGGAACCTGGTTTTCTAAATGGGGGGGACGACAATTTTCACCTACAACCACAACTCACTTTGTCTCCAAAGAACAGGTCCCCCCCCCCCGCTGACCCACTTGGGACAATCCAGAAATCAACTGCCCCTCTAACGCAATTCGAGAGAGAGATTGCGGAAGCTGTGAAGAACAACCACAAAAACAGGAAGCCGACGTGGGGGGGGGGGAGAATGAGAGAGAAAGAGCGAATGAGTGAATGAGGGAGAGAGAGAGAGCATTAGTGAGAGAGAGAATGAGAGAGAGAAAGAGTGAGAGACTGAGACTGAGAAAGAGCGAATGAGAGAGAAAATGAGAATGAGTGAGAGAATGAGAGAAAGAGCGTATGAGAGAGAGAGAGGATGAGAGAGAATGAGTGAGAGAATGAGAGAAAGAAGAGAGAATGAGAGAGAGCATGAGAGTGAAAGAGAGAATGAGAGAAAGAATGAGTGAGAGAAAGAGGGAGAGAGAGCATTAGAGAGAGAGAATGAGAGAGAGAAAGAGAGAATGAGACAGAGAGAGAAAGAGCA
This sequence comes from Natrix helvetica, assembly GCF_964273705.1. Classification (NCBI taxonomy): domain Eukaryota; kingdom Metazoa; phylum Chordata; class Lepidosauria; order Squamata; family Natricidae; genus Natrix; species Natrix helvetica. The sequence goes on from NC_138563.1 coordinate 4,794,225, forward strand.
AATGAGAGAGAAAATGAGAGAATGAGTGAGAGAATGAGAGAAAGAGCATATGAGAGAGAGAGAATGAGTGAGAGAGAGAGAGAAGAGAGAATGAGAGAGCATGAGAGTGAAAGAGAGAATGAGAGAAAGAATGAGTGAGAGAAAGAGAGAGGGAGAGAAAGAATGAGTGAGAGAATGAGAGAATAAGAGAGAGAGAGAGAATGATTTTCCTGCAGAGAATGAACGAGGAAAGAAAAAAGGGTGGGAAGGCAGCTTTTCAGCCCGGCTCTCAGCTAACACTGGGTCTGTGGGCAGCCAAGAAACATGTGTAGGAGGGAAGGCGCAATGGATCCATATGACTTCTCCATGCAAGCGGTACATATCCCGAGGGTCTTAAGTAACTCCAACAATTTACTCTGCTCCCTTAGGAGAAAAGAAACCTGTGATGGGAGTAGATCAGCTCTTCTCAGAACCATCTGGAGACTCCTAGTACCTACCAGGACTCGCCAACTGACTCCCTTCTCCTGGTTGAAGTATAATTTTTATAAATACGCAGCCTTTTATCACGCTTGCTTAAAAAGGAAGTTGGTCACCTAATAAACTTGAGGAGTCTCTCATTGGGGGGGGGGGGGAAGCATGTTTCGCGTGCATTCGTCCTCCGCAGAAATTCAGACTGCCGTCCATCATTCCCTCGCCAATTCCGCCTTGAAACGATCACAGCGAAAGTGGCGAGAAACGAAGCTTTTGGTTCCTTCTCATCCTGGGTTATCGGTGTTCTTCTCACGCGTGTGTGGACTTCAGCTCCCAGAATTCCCCGGTCAAATGTTCCCACGCTTGAACTGTGCTATGCCATTTTAGGCCGTACCATTATTTCTATCTCCTTGCATTTGATCCTTTCATTCTTTCTTTCTTTCTTTTTTTTTTTTTTGCATGTGTTCCACATCTCCTTGTCTGCATTCTTTCTTTAAAAGGCTTCATTTGAAAACAATGGTAAGGAAAGTTGCCATTGAAAGAACAAATTAACAATTAAGAACAATTAATCAGCGGAACAGAAAATGCCTCCAGAGGTTGTGAATGCTGCAACGCTGGAAGTTTTTAAGAAGAGGTTGGATAGCCATTTTTTTCTGAAATGGTAGAAGGTTTCCTGCCAGGGAAGGGGGTTGGACTAGAATAATATAAAATAACAGAGTTGGAGGGACCTTGGAGGTCTTCTAGTCCAACCTCCTGCCTAGACAGGAAACCTTCTACCATTTCAGACAAATGGTTATCCAACATCTTCTTAAAAACGTCCAGTGTTGGAACATTCACAACTTCTGGAGGCAACTTCTGTTCCATTGATCAATTCTTCTCACTGTCATGAAATTCCTCTTCAGTTTTAAGTTGCTTTTCTCCTTGATTAGTTTCCACCCATTACTTCTTGTTCTACCCTCAGGTGCCTTGGAGAATAGCTTGACTCCCTCTTCTTTGGGGCAACCCCTGAGATATTGGAACACTGCTATCATGTCTCCCTTAGTCCTTCTTTCTCTTAAGCTAGACATACCTAGTTCCTGCAACCGTTTCTCATATGTTTTAGTCTCCAGTCCCCTAATCCTCTTGGTTGATCTTCTCTGCACTGTTTCTAGACTCTCAACATCTTTTTTACAACTGGATGCTGTATTCCAAGTGTGGCCTTCCCAAGGTCCCTTCCAACTCTGTTATTCTATTCTATTCTATTGTTAGCCAGAAACAATTCATACATGCATTTACGTGGGTGATTTATATGCTGGCTTTTTAATCCAAAGGATTTGTGAAAACAGCCGAGAAGCAACAAGCGGTAACTCCATGCAAGGCCTCCCTGGGATGACCTGACCCATTCAAACGTCAATGGGTTAACTCTGGCCTTTGGGACATCATATAAAGCCAGACACTGTGGTTTGCAAACCATGGTTTATGGCTCAACGCAAGGCATGAATTCAGACACACCGGTTCGTCTGACCCACCCTGGCCAAACAAACTCATCAGCTTAAATTTGGAAACCTGGCTACCATTACAATCCCTGTCCTGCAACTGAGGGGAGAATAAGGGACGCCGTTTTGTCTAACACCGTAAGAGGGACGGGTTCTGCGTGGAGTAGTACTTTTGTAGTGTGCTATTCACAAAGGGTTATTTTGCCATTAAAGCAGACTAAAGCAGCAGCAAACCAGCATCGCCAAGGACACCATGCCCTGCCCTTCGTAAAAAGGTACGACAGTTGTATATTAAAAAGGTACCTGCACAGGTGTTGCTTCCGTCCTACTCCATAGTTTTTAGAGGGGTGGGTGGGTTTCCAGCCTTGGATTCAAGAGTCCATTTGCCTGGTTTCACAGACAGACTTCGGCTGAATGTTGACGCCACCTCGATGGGGAATCAACTCAGCTCTAAGAGTGGTTTCGCCACCTCACCTTCTTTTAACTTCCTGCGCTCTTTATATGGAAGTAGACTCGACACAGCCGGCCACGGCGTCCACCCCGTGCCACATGAAAGTAAAATGAACCGATTGCTCAATCTAACCCCGTACACCAGATGCAAGATTACAGACATGCACAAAAAGAACCAAGTTCCGGGTTAGGGATCCTTTTAATAGTTCATGCAATCCTTCAGCTGTCTTTCCCCTTTGAACGAGCCAAATAATCCACTAAATATTTACCTTGAGGAGGCGAAGGAATCTTCTAACACAGAGGTGAGTCCAACCGTGGCAGCTTTTTCAAGGACCTGTGGATTTTCAGTTCCCAGAATTCCCCAGCCAGCAAGATGCTCTCCACCATGGTGTCTGGCTGGGGATTCTGGGAACTAAAGTCCACAAGTCTTTGAAAAGTCAGAAGGTTACTTTGGGATTTATTTTTATTTTCTTTTATTTTAGGTTTTATTTTCCTGGGCTCCAAGGTCACCGCAGATGGGGGTTGCAGTCAAGGAATTAAAAGAGGCTTCTTCCTGGGGAGGAAAGCGATGGCGAATCTAGAGAGCATCCTAAAAAGTAGAGACATCACCCTGCCAAGAAAAATGTGCCTAGTCAAGGCTCTGGTTTTCCCAGTTGCAATGGAGGGCTGTGAAGGTTGGAGCATAAGAAAGGCTGAGCGCCAAAGAATGGAGGCCTTTGAACTCTGGTGCTGGAGAAGACTCCTGCATTGAGTCCCTTGGACTGCAAGGCCATCCAACCGGTCAGTCCTAGAGGAGATCCACCCTGACTGCTGTTTAGAAGGCCGGATCCTGAAGAGGAAACTCAAATGCTTTGGCCAAATAATGAGAAGGAAGGAGGACTCCCTAGAGAAGAGCCTCAGGCTGGGAACGATGGAGGGCAGAAGAAGAAGAAGGGGACGACAGAGAAGGAGGTGGCTGGATGGAGCCCCCAAAGCAGTCGGCGTGAGCTTAAATGGACTCCAGAGGATGGTAGAGGGCAGGAAGGCCTGGAGGAACGTTGTCCGTGGGGTCGCGATGGGTTAGACACAACTTTGCAACTAACAACCACAAAAGTTTGGGCACCCTGTTCAAACACAGTACAACCTCTGTGACAGACTCAAGAACTAAGCATCTTTCTAATGCTTTAATGTTTAGATCGCATCTCCCACAATCGCTTGCAACCGGCCATTGCTAGCTTGCACCCACAGTTGAAATGCAAAACGCGGAGAAGGGGGTTACTTGCTTTGGGTTCGAGAAACGCAGCTTCCCAGCCTGCTTATTCCCAATCTACAGAGAGAATAAATGAGAGAGGAAGATCTCTGCCAATTATCTTCCACGGCATCTTCCTTGGATTCAAGAATCTCTTATTCTCACACCTGCTGCCTTGCTGGACCAAGGCACCCTTGTAAAGCCCGTTTGCTACACCACACATCCCAAGCAGGTGTGAGGGCAAAGAAATGCACCTACACAGGCTGCCTTCCCTCACCCCGGAGGCCTTCTCCCAGGCAAGTCGCTTTATTTACAACCAGTTTCACGCCTAAGCAAGGGGTTGGACTAGAAGACCTCCAAGGTCCCTTCCAACTCTGTTATCCCTTCCTTCCTTTCCCATCACTGGACGCTTTTATGAAGAGACGGGACAACCACTTGTCTGAAGTGGTGTAGGGTTTCCTGCCTGAGCAGGGGGTTGGACTAGAAGGCCTCCAAGGTCCCTTCCAACTCTCTTATTCTATTCTATTCCACCCAAATCCACCCATTGGGAAAAGGACCCTTCCGCCTCCTCCGAAACCTTGGCACAAATCCATTCCTCGGGAGGGGGGGGGGAGGCCAATCCAGCCCTCCAGATGTTTCACCAGCCTTGCTCTCCGTGCCTCCTCCGAAGATTTTTTTTTTTAAACACAGGCAGACATTTTGGAGGGGAAAGACACACTCTTCCACCCAAAAGCAGCAGAACCAGTTTCAAGAGGAAAAAAGAGAAGCCACTACCTTCCTTCCTCTTTCCTGGGCACCCTGCTCGCAAAGAGGGGGGGGGGGGGGTTCTTATTTGTGTGTGTGTGTGTGGCACAGAGGGACAAAGCAAAGGGAAACCCCCCCAACCCCTCAAATTCCCTGATTCAGAAGCATAGATTCAAAAAGCCAGTGGATGTGAGGTTGGGGAAGGGGGGGGGAGTTATACCCCTTGCCCGTTTTCCCTCTGGCTCCCCCACCACACACACAATCGCAGCAAAGCCCCTGTTTTCTCTGCCCCAATTGCAAACAAGCCAGGCAGGTCCTTCCTCTCTCAACCAGCCCTCTGCCAGCTGGGGGGGGAGGGGGGAGAGGGGCAAACTATGGGGAGGGGGCAGAATCCCATCTTGATCCCCCTTTCTCCCCTCCTCAAACCTCAGACCAGTGGTTCCCAACGTTGGGGGGGGGGGGGGGGGGAAGAGCCCAGCCCAGGGGTGGTTGTGGTAGAATTTGATTTTTTTTAATATATGGGGGGGGGGCGCAATTTGAACCTGGTTTAAACCCGTTGTTAAGTCGCTAAGTGATATTTGCTTATTTAATAAGTAAATAAGAAAAGTGAGAATTCTATGTCACAGGGAGGCAATCAGGATTATTAG